>NC_081415.1:212477952-212841327 GCF_030272615.1 Cryptomeria japonica | reverse complement strand
AATTTTTTTTCAATTTGAACAACAATTACATATTATTATTGAATTTCTTTTACTAGTGTCTCCATAGTTCTCATAGACATAGGTGCACCATTTTTTGAATAACTATTGATATACGTATCCAAATTTAAAAAACTTTATATATTATTGTAGTGCACTTGATTCTTTACAATTTACAAAAAAAAATTTGTATTTTTGATTTGTTTAGTGTAACTTATGCTTCGCGCCTGAACAGGTACCAAATTTTCAGGATGTGCTTGATTGGAAAAAATCATAAAAAAAAAAATACTCAACAAAAAATTATAAAAAAATACACATCTTCTAGTTCTCACTCTTAACTATCTTTCTGCCAAAGGATTTGTCAAAATACTAAATCTAACTATGACTTTTTGGATGCGCACGTCAGACACTATGTTATGTTTTTTTTAAAAAAGTAGGGTCAATTTTTCGTGCGTGAAGGATTTGACCCCCTTAATCTTATCAAATTTTGAAAAAGTTTAGTAGTTTGGAAACTAGATTCAGAGTGCTAAAATATTTGTTGTTTGATTATCTTCATGTCCTTGAGTGGATGACTTTCAAATTTTGCCTCTAAGTTCAGGTTCACCTGATTTCAGAAAAAAAGTGTCCACTTATACCCCACTTTTTGACCACCATCTTTGTGCACTTACCCGACAACACTCATGAGAAAAACCAAAAACCAAAATTGCCAAAAACCAAAAGTGCTCCCCTTGAGCAAATGATCTCCTTCAGTATATCTTTTCTCTCTATCACTCCCCCTTTGACATCAATGACAAAGGTTATCATAAATAATCAAAAATTCAAAAGTCTACCTCATTGCCTATAATCTATTTTGTACAATATAAAAGATATCTACTACAATTAGATTAAGTCCTTGCAAAAATTTAGAACTATCAGAAATGATATCCTCTGTCTGTCGGATCATGCCAGTTAGATGATGCATTTGTTCCTTCGATGATCTTCCTCCTGGAATAGTAACCTTAGATAGTCCATTCTGGTGTGTCAACACAATGTCCAATTTAAGAGAGTTTTTTCTTTAATTCACGGGCTTTTAACCTTAATCGAGATTTCTCCTTTTCAAGTTTTTCTATTTTCTCCTCATATACTACCATTTCTTGATCTAAAACTGAAGTGAGTCCAGAAGAACCAATCAGGTTATCTGCTATATCATCATTTTCCTTCCACATTTGTTTAATCTGATCATCAATATCAGCAGTCAAATAGTGTGGCTTACAAACATCTCTATACAATTCCTTAAACTCCAAAATTGTTGAATTTAGTGCTGGTATTAAGGAATCTAACTTTCTTGTACAGTCCTCAATAGATTTATTAAAGAAGTTTTTCTTCTCCTTATTTATCCTTTCTCTAATTGTCTCCTCATGAATCTTATCAATGGGTTGAATATTAGATAAAATGAATTTAGACAATGTCTCTAACTTACCAATAGAGCCTACAATATCATCTACCTTACATGTCGGTGCTATATGTTGTAAAATAGGTAAGGTGCCATCAATAGCCTTAAATGCTAAGGCATTGCATTCAGTGATCTTCTTGATATAATCTAATAAAACATCTATCACATTTGTAGGTCTGAAGTCCATGGTGGAAGGGCTAGGCTTTGCAATAAATTTCTTTTCTTCAGATACTTGTCCAATTTCCTTAACCACTTCTCCTTATTTCCATCATTGACCTTTTTGTTTATCCATTTTTGCTTCCTTTTTCTCACTCTATGTGTCAATTGTGTTTACAACCTTACTGACTATCAGTTCATCTATACTCTGTTCAGGTTCTTTCTCTGCCGGTTTCTCTACCTTCTACTGAGTGTCGACATTTGTAGGTTCAGTTTGTGCTTTTACCTCTACTTCTTGTGCTTTTATCGGTTCCTCAATTTTAATTTGAGTAGCATCTGGGTTGGTATCTGTTATCTTAACTTTAGTTGTTTCGTCAATATTCTGAGAGTCAACAGTGTTGACTGGTGACTCAGAGATCTCAATATTTGTGGCTCCAGTTTTCTTTACTTCAACATACTCAAAAGATTTATCTATAATTACATTGATATCCTAAGTGTCTACATTCATGGTAAACAAAATGTTTGACTCCAGATCAATATTCTCAGTGTTCACTTCCTCTATTTTCTCTTCCTCATGTTCAACCTGTGCCTCAACTTGTTCTTTAACCTGTTCCTTTGCTTGTTTCTCAACTTGTTTCTCTGACACTACCGGTGGTGTGTCTTCATCCGGTGGGGGTAGGCTATCCTTGATAGTCAAGTTAGGAATACCACCAACTTTGTTCTTACCCTTATCACTTTTCTAATATACTTGGTGAAAGATTTGTCTATTTTTTGTCTATCCTTCTCTTTCGTCTTCTCTTTTTCTACAAAGAATATATCCCATTTGTTAGTCATTTCATCAGCAATTTCTTTGACTTTGCTAGCCATTAAGCTAACTTGTCGGTGATCACTAGCAAAAACTGACCAGTTGGCTTCTGCAATCAATTCATCAATCTCCTGTCAGGAATTGGTAGGGTGAGCTGCCAACAATGCTTCAACCTTTAATTTCTTATCTAATTTCATTATAAACATTCTTTTTTCCTCAAGTCTCAGATAAAGATCATTAGGCAAGTCATCCACAACCTCAATTAAAACTTTCTTGTAAATATCAAGATGTAGAATGATACTTTCCTCAAGGGTTTCCTTATCAGAATCCTTGAAAGTATGATAATATTTGTTGATATTGCTAATATTTCCATCTTGAGTAATTTCATTTATAAGTTCTTCCAAGGATAGAATATTTGATACCTTAGGTGTCGATTTCTTTGGTGTAAGTTTCCTTTTCTAAATGTTGGGCTCTCTCTTAGCTTGTTGTTTCTTCCTTAGTGTTCTTGTCCTTTTTGGAGAAGGAGTAGGTGTTGGTGAAAGTTTTCTTTTCTTTCTTTCAACTCTTTTAAATTATGTTGCTTTATCACTCTCTGTCTCAGAAGAAGTAACAACTGGGGAAACATGAGCTACTGGTTGCTATTCTGATTGTCTTTCTACTTCAACAACAATACTAGTGATATTCATTAGTCCTTCTATTACCTCTTTAACTACTTTAGAAGCATCTCTCATGAATTTATCTCTTTTATTCCTCTCCTTCATCATAAATACATCACTCTCAATTGTTTCAGCTGTGCCAAATATCTTCTCAATCGGTTCCCTTAGTGCATCAAGAAGTATCTTTGCATAAGACTCAAGAATGTTCAAATCTACTTCATAGCCCATCTCTATTATCCAAATGGTTTGAGGAGCAACAACCTCCATCCATGTCTCATCTCTCTTTATTACAAAACACATTTGTTTGTCATATTTGTCCACAATACTTGCATGAATCCTTTCCCTTGCCTTCATCTTAGTTTGAAAATTCTTAAAATAATATTTTATCAGTTTGTCACCATCAGCACCTATGTCGGTAATTGCTTCCATAATCTATCTTCCAACTGGGATGTCATAAGAAAAGTCCTTGGGACCAATGTCAGGGATCTCCTTTGTGAAATAAAGCATTAAGCTACAAGTAAGTTACCAAATCTGAAGGTTCCTTTCTTATCATCCTTGATCTTCTTCAAATTGTTTATCAGTTCATCATTTAGCCATTCACAAATGTCAATCTTTGCACTACTCTTCACCATTTCATATGCACTATGCATACACAAACTAGAAACATAATTTAACCTATTTGTATGAGAAAATCTATAGCCAGTCACCATACTCACATATTTCACATTCTCATCTGTGATATCACTAACCCTAAGAGATCTGCTATTAGATGTCACACCGGTTAGGTTCATAACCACCTTGTTTGGGATTTTCGTCTTCTTGTCAGGCCTAGTACCGGTAGAGGGTAAACCAATAACCACCTTGATTTCCTCCTTAGTAATTTTGAAAAGAGAATCTAACCACATAAATTCGCCATGAACCCTGCTAAGTACAAGACAAACTATCTCATCCAAAAATTTAGGAATGTTTAAGATATCAACAATCCCTAAATCCTCAACAATCTTATGTTCTAGCTTGATTAAACCTTGTTTATCAGCTGCAACGTTCTGGTAAATGAATTCAAATCATCAAACCCTAAATTATCTATGTTGCAATGAATATATATTCTCGGATCTTCAGCAAAAGCAACTCCCTTCAAAATTTTAGAAAAAGCACCAATAAAATCATCTTGCTTAGCAATCTTAGGAATGATCTTAAAAATGGGTCTAGGATGCTTAACATTCTCTACCATAGTAGGGTTTGCAATGAATTGGGGAACAAAAGATGAAGTAGCTATGATACTGAAATAAATACCTTTTCTACAAGTGAGATCCTCTGAATTGCCCTAAAAATGTCTTAGCTACTTTGCCTCCTGAATGCCTTTGCTCTCTTCATGTTCTTTGTAAATTTGAATGCTTTGTGATTCTAAATGAGAGGTTACAATGCCTTTATAACCAAAAAGTTTGCCAACAACCGCATTAAATGCTTCCAGTTAAGTGAAAACTTAACATGTCTGCCGGTAAAGAAGAAATATAACTTCTTACCATCAACCGAGGGTAAAATGCATGATTTTAAATTTTCTTCCTTACCCCTAAGGATTATTCCTTAGTTGGATGAAGAATCACCTACTGGTGTAGGATCAACCTGTTCTATCGGTGCAGTGACAGATTCATCTTTCTCTGATCTCTCTTCCTAATCCATTCTTTTGAAAATGCTTTCTTGATTTCAGTCACCTTCTCCTTGCCTTTGTTATTTGATCCTTTATTGTTCACTGGTATAGTCTTTCTTCTACACAATTTTGCAATATGCTTAATCTTGTTACATGCATAACAAGTTACATTGTTTCTTTGAATAGCCTTTCCATAACCTTGATCGGTTTGAGTTCTGCATTGATTAGATAAATGTCCAAATCTACCACAAACATAGCATTTCACATTCATTCTACAATTGTCTGAGTTATGACCATTTTTATTACATTTGGAACATTAACCGGTGGGTAAGTTTGTATTCTAATTGTTTCTAAATCTGCACTAGTTTGCTCTATGACCAAAATTGTTGCAATTAAAATATTTTCCATTAAATTTATAAGCATTAGGTTGCCTTACCAGTTTGCTGTGATCATGGTTGTTTGCAATCCTGAAACTTTCTCCATGTTCAAATCCAAGTCCAACTGTTTCTCCATCAGGTTTCTGACTATTCAACATATCATCAAGATTATCTGAACTTTTCTTGAATTTGTCTTTGTATTCATTTACAGTGACCAACTCACTTTCTAAAGTGCTAACTTGTCTCAAAAGTTCCTCTCTATCATGTTGCATGTGAATCAAATCAGTTTTAAGCATATCATTTTCATAACTAAGCCTTTGAGATGCATCAGATCTTTCATTAAGTCTTCTAGACAAATCTTCTTCATTCCATTTTCTATCTTCAATATCCTTGCATAGTCTCATGGTTCAACCTTACATCTCATTCTTCATGTTACTATTCTCTTGTCTCAATTTGTCTGCAATATCTCTAAGAGTTTATTTTTCTTCACCATCTTGATTTTGCAATTGCACATGTAATTCATTTCTCTTATTCTTTGCTATAACCAGGTTATCTCGAAGGGCTTTGATAAATTCTCGAGTAGTTCTAAGTGCATCTTCTAGTTTGATATACTTCAATTTTTTTGCATCAAAATCTTCAAGAGCTCTTTCCAATTATTGTCTCAAACTTTCCATTGGTACTGGTTTCAGAATCATCCTCAAGTTGTTAGGCTTTTGCAAATAGAGGACGAGGCTTTGATACCAATTGTTAGATACTTGATTAGTCCCAAAAACACTGAGAGGGGGGGGCTAAATCAGTGTCTAACTGATAGATGAGATATTTAAACTTGTTTGCAACTTTACAACCCAAATTAATGTACCGGTAAATAAACAATACTGCAATAAAGAGAAATAAGAGAGACAACATTAATGCACACCATAACATAAGATATTTTGATGAGGAAACCCAGTAGGGGAAAAACCTTGGTGGGATTTGTGACCCACAATATTTACTCACTGGCCAATATGAATAAATATTATTGATAAAATAGGGGCCTGCACATGCAGGAAGGCCAACAGCCTAGAGCTCACTGCTCAATACAAAATAGGAGTCCCACTGACTACAAAATTGGATGATTAAATTCAATGACAATGTACAACTCAAAATAGCATCTGCAATGCTCGATTCAGTACCGGTTTAAGCTCTGTCAAATACCTCTTCCATAAACCTTTCTTCGCTCTGCTCTTCTCTTATTCACTCATCAAAATGCATATACAAATATTCGCTCTCATAATCCTCTTGCATTACCTAATTACATACCATCTAGATTACTTACAAAATGACTTATAAGATCTCATACATATATGAGTCTTTACAATACATCATGTTGGCTAAAAATAATTAATTTTATTAAAATATAATTCGCATAAACAAAACTTTATCTTATGTCGGCATAAATATATTATAATATAATTCATTCCTGGTGTAAACTGGATGCCGATGTGAATGAACTTTGTGTAGCCGTCGATGTCAGTATGTGAAATATGTTGCCGATACAATCAATAGAATCTTGTAGAACCCTATTACCAGCTAGTTTCCATCAATGACAACATCGACTAGTCTCATTTGAGTGTGTAATGCCAACATAATGATGGTAAGGGGAAGTCTTAAACACCAAAAAAGAAAAATTAAAATATGGGAAATTGATGAAATAGATATTAGGAAGGAAAAATATGATGCTCAAATATGGAAAAAGAATGAAAGTGATGAATGGATGAGATCTATTCCAACATGTAAAATTTTAATATTTTACAAGGAGAAACAACAGAAAGGTGGAAGGAGAGGTATACTATAAAGGAAAACTTTAAAACTATACTAGAGAAAGAAACTCTAAAACTTTGACATTCGAAAAATTTGTTATAAATTAACTAAAAACCTACATACATTATTTTGTTTCAAAAATTTGGTACCTTTCAATATGAGATAGGCATATGAAAATAGTATGGAGGACAAAAATTACAACATTTTAATTATGAGATATCTTTTAATGAAGCTTCTTATATTTAGCTGATTGGCTTTAGTGTGGGATTTTAAGCCCAAAAAATTGTCAGTAAACTAGAAAAAAATTGCTTGCCAAGAGCCTCCTTTCTGCTAGCGGCCGAAAAGGTATCAATGTCGTGTCTAGATTTATTGGAAGGGTTTTTTCAATATTCTATGTTCATCTCTGATGTTGCTTGCAAGCCCCTTAGTTGGCCCTACATTTATTAGTAGTAGGTTTGTTGTTGTGTGTGAGCACTTCTCACAACCATTTCAAATAGAAAGGTCAAGTGATGTGCATTATGTGCTACATTGATGTTATTTTCATTTGCACTTGAGAATTTATTTTTCACCAGAACAAAATATAGATATTTATGGTGTGTTTGTGGGCAAGAAGTAGGGAATTTTGTTTCAAGTTTAATGGTTTTTATGTTGTTATGCAAGTTTTCTTTGATCTTTCTAGCGAGAAATGGTTGAATTGTGGAGTGGTGGGAATTTTAGACTTCTCAAAAGGATCGGTATAGTGAATTGTTGATAAAGTAGAGGTTTCTTTTGTGAGTTGTGAATGTTTTTTTTATCTTTTGTTGATTTCTCTCATTATTATTATGTGTGTTTGCATGGGTTGCGGGTTTGGGCTATTTGGAATGATGGGGATAAACCTGGTTTCTATTTTGACTTCTTTTGTGCTTCAACTAATTGCTGCTTCTTGGTTAGTATTTTTATTCTTAGCGTTTAATTAGCGAACACAATGTAAATATTGTTAAATGGAAAAAAAATTGAAAGCTATGATTATTGTGATCAAGAGTTAGAGTTCCATCTAACATATGCATGAATTAGAGTTCCAGTGAAGTGCACAAACTACTTTTTACATTTACTATACATACACGAAATAACAATATTCATAGCCACAAAATCTTTTTGCACATATAATATGTACACAATACTTATTTTTTGTTGTCACAAAGGTTGTACCTATTTGATGAACCACCTCCCAAGTGTGGGTCTTGCAGAAGTGAGGTTGAGGCTCTAGAGAAGGCTGACTTCCTTTCTAATTTGGGTGCAGGTGTTGGAACAACCCAACACTAGTAAATCCTAGTCTATGGTCTGACAGGGAAAAGGGAGAAAGAGAGTATGCTTGAAAGAAAGGAAAAAAAGGCTCACACCTAGATTGAAAGTTTGATCTTCCTACCTATATATGCACAAAAAACATCAATAGAATTGCCCTAGGTATGCATAAATTATATCCAAATCTATCAACTAAGGAAATGTGAAGGTTAGGATTCTTATGAATAGCACTTAGTTAATATGTCATTTAAAGAGGAGAATAACACAGTCATGTGTAACCTAAGATAGCCAAAAAGGGACGCATTCGCACAAGAAGGTAAGAATTACAAAATTTATGAAAATAGAATAAGGAAAGATAAGAAAATTTTATTCATGTAGAGGCAAGGCAACTTTTACAAAAAAAGAAAACAAGTATTTAGTTCATAAGAAAAGAAGAAGAAGATCCCCTCTTGAAAGATACAAAAAATTTCTTTATAGCTAAGGCATATAACTCAAAATGAACTAAAGCTAGAAACCCTAACCCTACTAGGGTTAGGTTATAAAATAGAAGAGAGGAGAAGAATATCAGATCGATCCATCTAATGGCATATGGAAAGAAGGATCTGAGAATGTCCTCTACCTCTGGAAAAGAAAAAGCCTATAGAAAAGAGGGAATCTCTGCAATCGAATGCGCTAGGATGGTACCTGCAAGCACAAAAGTCCTCAATCCATATTGAATGAGAATGGATGACATCAGAAATTGATCTCAAGGTACAAAAGTCCTCAATCCATATTGAATGAGAATGGACGACATTAGAAATTGATCTCAAGGTCCAATCTAGAGTAATGGCGAAGATCCTTGGTAGTTGGACTGAAATCAAGTTGAAATTCGAGCACCAACTAGGTAGAAAAGGGGACCTCGACCATTGGGTCGACAACTACCCTACATAGGGGTTTAAATGCCAACGTCCCCTACAAGTTTGAAAATTGGCCATTGATTAAAGAGATTCATGTGAAGATTGATGTACAAGATCTCTCCACATAGCGCCCCAAAGGGCTCAATCGAGATTTAAAACATCACTGTTTGATTCAACATTTATTAATATCTAACGGTCATGGATATTTGACATGGTGGGTCAGGTCCACATCCTCTTCATTGTTTCCTCACGAGCTCCCCTACGACCTTGAAAATTCACCACAAGATGGAAAGGAGTGCCTATATTCTTTGTTATACTGCCCCATGAGGTCCTGTCTCTGCATCAAAATCTCTCATAGGATGGTGGGGAAGAGGTATTTTACTTGCTCCACGAGGTCATAGGGAATGCCTTTGTATTTCTTATTGTTTATCCTATAGGGCCCATTCGGAATCCACATTTGGTCTGCGGGATAGAGAGAAACCCTTCCTCATGTGTTCTGGTTACCCCGCACTACAATTGCCTATTCTTGCTTCTTTTTTCATGGGGTAGTGGGGAAGGCAGTTGTTTTCTTTGTTTCTTTACCCTACAAGGCCTCTAAGTGTCCTCACTTTATCGTGCGGGGAAGACCAAGCTGCTGCTCGATGTATTTTCCCATCGGCCTAGAGCATAAAGGTCACACTATTAAAAACCATGTGGGGTAGTGAGGAGCAGCTTAATCTTGTGTTTTGTTATTTCATAGGGAAGTAAAAAATATTTCCTGATACCTATGTGAAACAATGAAAATAGTTGAAGCTTTGCACTTGCTGGTAAGAATGAAGGGGAACTGGTCTATCCATGGACTTAGGACCCTTCAACCAGTGATCCTTAAATTATTTGACCGTTGCAATTGGTAAACTTAAAAATAGAACTTGGAACTCAAATAGATGAAAAGACCCCAACTTCCCTCTAACAACATAGTTTGCATAACATGCAGTTTATGCAAAACTTAGACTAGTTATCTTCAAGGGAGGGTTGACACAAAAAGGTCAACATTTTTGTGACTTGGAGGGGGCCCTAAGCCTTATTTAGGGAAAGATCAGATGTCCTTGTGTATATCCATTGGGCACGAGTCAAACAAGAGGAAAACAAAGAGGGAAAACATCTTTGTAACCCACAAAAAATACCTAAACTCACCATTCTGGAGGAAAGTCATGCTTGATGTGCTTCATGGAAAGCTAGAAACAACTATAAGTATTTAAAAAATTTACAGTGGCTGAAAGTCACCCTAAGCACATGCTTTGAGGTGTATACCATTGACTACAATAGGGAGGTCTTCACCATTTAGCCTATCTAGAGTGAAAGAATTAGCATCCTTATAGCCTGTAATCACATAGGGACCACTCCATATTGCATCAAATTTTGAGAGTCTCTCAACCTTTTCTCTGCCAGCATCTCATTTTCAAACAAAATCTCCAGCTTGGAAGATCCTTAAACTAGCTTTCTTGTTAAAATACCTTTTAATCTATCCCTGGTTGACATTTAAGGTTTGCGTAGCCCTATCTCTAACCTCTTTAAGCTCTGTAAGATCAACATACCTTACTGATAGGGCATTATTTTTGAAGATCTCCAACTGATATACTAGGTCTACAGATGACAACTCAATGAATGAGAGAAGCCTTGCTTCCCTTCCATATACCAACATGAAAGGTGAGTTACCCATAGCTCTTTTGGGAGTAATTGTATCAGCCCACAAAGTTGTTCCCAAGTTTAAGTGTCATGATCTCTTATTATCCTCAAGAGTCTTGTTTATGATTCTAATGATATTTTTTTTGGAGGACTTAGCTAACCCATTTCCTTGCGGATAGTAATTTGATGATGTTTTAAAAAATACATCATTCTGGACTTCCCATGGACTGATTTGAGATCCTATGAAGGCCTTAGCATTGTCTGCTATAATTGTGGAAGGGGATCCAAATCTAGTTGCAATCCCCTCAAGGAATTGAACCACTAAATTTTTAGTTGCATCCTTTAATGCAACCTCCTCTGTCCACCTTGTAAAGTAATTTGTGGCAGCCAAAATCCCCTTGTGGCCTGCACTCATTGTTGGATTAATAAGGCCAATAAAATCAAGAGCCCATTGACAAAAGGGATGATCAACAAAGATGGGATGATGGGGAAGAGCTACCTATTGGTGCCCAAAACTGCAGATTGGAAAACCCAAAGACTTGCCAACTCCTTAGGAAATCCAATCAACCTTGGCCAACAAACAGGGATGGTCAAAGACCAAATCCCTCTACACTTCAGGCTCCACAAGACCTAGGTAGGTGTACCCTTCCCTCTCAAGCACAAAAGAGTTATTTAAATGTGGATTTAAGCCTATAAGAAAGTTTACACAACTGGCAAATTAGTGTTCTGCAACTATGCTATATCATGTGCTTTAGCTGAATACTTTAAAAACTAAAAACTGAATATGAATAAAAGTGTATGTTAAAGATATTGTATATTGAAAATGAAATGCTTTCAAGACTTGAATGAAATCTGCAAGGATTAGTTCAAATAGGATATGGAAGAATGTTTCTCTGTAAGGACCTTATGCATACAAATCAAAATCTCAGAAATAAATGATAGACCAGTGCCTCTATCCAGGAATATGAATGATACTTTGTGGACAAATAATTCAATTAAACTCTTGAGACAGTTTTCAGGCAACTTGTAGCACAAGATTATCAATACAGAAGTTCCATTAAGTGCTATAAGAACACGAAGAAGCAAATCTTATATTAAATTATAACAACTTTTGGTGGCACACTGTATTAAACCCTTTATCAGATTTATCAAGAGGACAAAATGAAATTCATCAACACAAAAGTATACATGAATTCTGGAGTTGAAATAGTGAATCTTGTATATTAATTTCTAGAGAGTGAATGCATACAATAGCTACACTTACAGATACTCCATTACACAGTGATTGCTCAAAATGATACTTCCATTCCTACAGACTTCTCCAATATAGACATCCCATAGCCCCTACTGGTAGCCTGACAAATTGTGAATTGTTCTTTTTTTTTAATTGAAAAAGACTCCCTATAAATACCTGATCCAAAAGACATATGTGAAAGGCCACACCCTTTCGCATATAGGAGGGAGTTACAGATAGTTGTTTTTCCAAAGCACACACCCTTTGGTTTACAGAGATAATTACATTTGAATCCCTAAAATACACACTAAATAAATCTTTATTAATATTCTTTATAATCTTTCACTTTGATAAAATTCCATTTCCACTCTTGCTTAAGCTCCTCATTTACAAACTTTGATAAAAGTTCCTGCATATAAATTGAACCAATCAAGTTCCTTAAATAGAAAATAGATGATGACTTACCTTTGATTAAGTTTTGCATTAAAAACTATATCTTTTCAGATACATAAAATTTGATCGTAATTCACTTTGATCCAAATATTTAACCCTCCGAGAAAATACTTTTGCAAAAATTCATACTTTGATTCTGAATAAAATAAACCCTAATACATACATGTAGCATTTATTCACTTAGGGTGAAAATATTTACAAGCAAATAATAATAACAATGTAATATTAAAATATATTAGGTCATCATGAGTTAAAAACATTATTCATGTTAAGAGCACTTGCAAAATATAATTTTCCTTATGATAAATATATCCCTTTATAATTTCTCAAAAGGATAATGTCAAAATACTATCATGTCAAATGTTGTAAACAAGTCTTTATTTACCAAAGTGCTTTTGCAAATGATTAATGGCAATATCAACATATTAAAAAAATTTAAGTAAAGGATACTTCCTGTGTTCATGTAAGCTAAAGAATAAAATATCTTGCACAAAACATAAGAAAATCAAATAACTTGATAACTCATATTTTTTACTTTCCAGGGATATATTTAAAATCATTGATAAAATCTTCCCTATGCAAATAAGAATACTTCCCCCTAAAGAGATATATAACCTTTGCACATAATTAGGGTAAAGTGTTCCTAAAAAATATGATATTATAATAATCAATATAAAGCTCTAGAAATAAATGAAATTTCCTTTGAATAACCTTTTTAGAATAAAACATCCCAATGAAGATACTAGATCAATAATGTTTTGAAATTTTTTTACTCTCGCTTTAACCATTTCCAAAAGCAAGAATATTATTCTAATTACCTCTTTTCCAAAAAAGTAAAAAATTAACTATTGAATGCTAATAATCACTTATCCTTGAGATAATAATCTTTTTCATCAATAATACTTTAAAGATGACTCAAGATAAAAACGTTAGATTTTCACCATCAAACATTATAAAAAAGGCTATTCTTTATCAAAGTATTTTTACCCATGATAATAATTAAAATGAAAAATTATTTAAAGCATATAGGTAAAAAATACTTCCTTAATATGCACCTAGTAGAAATAATTTGTCATCCTATCCTACACACATAAGGCACATAATAAGGAATTTGAATAATAAAAATAATATCCTCATTAGCTAGGGAAATTTCAAAGTATTCATCTTTAAAAAACTATTCCCTATGCAAAAAATGTTAGAATATTTTTCCCTAAGAAAGTATGTTCAATTAACCTTCATAAGGATATAATAAAATAAGGGCAAAAAATATTCCCCAAATGAATAATTAAGTGATTGAAAAAATAAATCTACAAAGAAATACAAATCATTTCATATAATATTTGAAAAATCCCAGAATGTAAAATATTGTGTAAATAACATTTGAGATCATTTATTTTTAGGAAAAAATAAATTCAAAGGCAAAATATTAATTAATAATCTTTTAAAATCACTTTTACCTTTAAAATAATAAAAAAGCAAATGATTAAAACATACCTACCTCCGCTTGATAAAAATACATTACCTTGGGAATTGTGGAAATATTTGCAAATTATGATCCATACTAATTTACCCTAACAAACATTTTTAAATAATACAATAGAGAAATTGGTAAAAGGGGAGGGTAGTTATGGGTACTTAAGAAGGTTAAGTTGAGAGGTATACCATACCTACCCTTTCAGAGGGTAGGTATGGGTAGTTAAGGAGTGTACACCCTTTTCTGGAAAACAAAGGTTGCAAGAGGCTTAACCAACGCTGAAAGGTTTGGGATAAACCTTCTAACAAAGTTGAATCTTCCCAGAATTCTCTAAAGTCCTTTCTTTTGATGTGGAAGTGGAAGAGACACAATTTCTTCCATTCTCTCTAGGTCTATGGCCAGACTGTTTTTAGATACAATGTATCCTAATAGTTTTTCCTGATTAGTGGAAAATACAACTTGTTGGGGTTCAAAGACTACATGTCTCACCACAAGCATGATTTGTTTCTCCTTTGCTACAACATGAGATTGAATGTCATGCTTAGCAGCAACTGGTGCCAATCTATCAACATGCTTTTTATGATTTCTAAGGATACTAGAACTATTGAAGGCCTTAAATCCTTCAATTAGATACTATTCTATATACTTGTAGGACTTGAGAAGGTTGTTTTTTGTAGTGGTCTAGGCTCTAAATTGATTTACAACCAACGTGTTGTCTCCATGCACCTTTAGGGATTTGATCCCTCTTGTTTGTGCCATTTGGAGGCCCAAAATTAAAGCTTCATACTCGGCTACATTATTAGTGCAGTAGAAATGAAGTCTGAATGAACAGTAATATTTCTTACCTCTTGGAGAAATAAGAAGTACACCATCCCCTACACCATTTTTGTTCCTTGAGCCATCAAAGAACATATCCCATAGTCCATGCATATCATTCACTTCATTTGAAATATTTTGAATAAGGGTATCCTCCTCATGAATGCAATATATACCAAGGTCTATATATTTGATCTCATCACTAGGATCAAACTTAAAGACATTTTCCCACTCATCAAGTAGACAATTAAGGACCTCCTTCAACTGAGTTGCAAGCTCTCTTATTGAAATTTCTTCTTTCTCCTCATGGAGGGTACAATTCATGTTGATATGAATTGGGGAATAGGGTTCTATATGAGCATTTGCTATAGGCTCAACCCTAATAGTTACTTTGGTGCCAAATCTTATCCCAAATAACATTGGAGTCGAGTTAGTAGATAGGTAGCCACCTATCTTAGCAGTGAATTCCCTAGATACAAAAAATAGAAAAATAAGTAGGGAGGTCAATCATTGAGATTTCTTGCAACACACTACATCCTTGGCATGAATGAAAAGTTAAAATTAAATCCTTAAAGATCCCCATAGTCTAAATTGATGTACAATCAAGTTGCAACAAGCTTGTAGGGGTGGATGCGATGCAACCTTTAATTGAAACCTCTACAATGTTCATCTCCTTTAGGACCTCTTCAAGTAGGTCTTTGTAATATGGGATAAAAAGAGAATCCCACATAGAAAAATTAGGGCTGGTTCTCTTCATTTGCTCAACCATATTAAAGAGTATGGTAGCCTTAGCAAGGACCTTTGTAGCAACTAGGTCCTACTTTGCCATTGTAGGAGCCTTGGGTGGTTCTCCTTTCTTGGTATTTTGTTTCAAGTCTTGTTCCTTGTTTAGAGTAATCACCCTATCAAGAGTCTATGGCATTGGAGACTTCATGGTGGCCTATGGAGTTTGAGCTACTATGGTAGAAGTAACACTAGGGTTATGGGCCTTTTCTTGGATCTTGTATTGTTGGCCACATTGTCACCACTTTTTTGATTTATCCCACAAAATATCAACCTCCTACCAATTCATGAAGATAGTGTCCCCCTGTGGATGAATTGGATAGTCACCAAATTGATGCTGCCCTATTGTTGTTTGTTCATTTTGTGATACTAAGGCCTAAGAGAACTCACCATTCTTGCATGAAGACTGATTGTGTGGCTGATTACATTTATTGCACCATTTTTTCTCTTGAGCAAGATTGTTTAGAGTTCTTACTAGTTCTTTTGAGGTGTTTGTAGTTGAGGGATTCAAGCTACTTAAGGGCTTAGGTTTGCTCCATTGATTTTTCCCTTGGAAGATGGATCTTTGTTGTTGATAGGTTTGATTCTGTGATTGATAGGGGGCCCTATTAGCCTACGGTAACTATCTCTTGACCGAGACCAAATCATTTTTAAACCCCTGTAGTTGATGTTGTAAAGGGTTGATTATTCTTTGTATTGAGGCCTCAAGAGATGCATGTAGCTCCCTAATTTTTTAAGATGCTGGAAGCATGAGAAAATGACTCATAGATGTCATTGGGATTGGTGCAAAAATAAGTTGTTGTGTAGGAGCTCTTGGGAACAAGGGCATCAAAGGCCTAGGAGACAACTTCCCTACTTGAATTAAAAAAATCTCTACCCTAATAGCAATATCATAAGCCCCTGGAAGGTTATCTCCTCCCATTGATTGTATCATGGGAGCAATATCACTATTTAAAGCCTTAAGAAAATACAAAAATGTATGGTTTGATGAAGCCTTTAATAATGATGAAATACTATCCCCTGTCTTTTGAAGCCTATAATTAAAATAACCCATGAATTCATGGGATGCTCTTTTGATTGTAGTTAGCTATTTCATAAGTGACAGATGGTTACTTTTGACTTCAAAATGTCTGCACAAATTCTCCCCCATGAACTATCCAAATTGTGGATGGAGTTAGGAGCTAGTCCTCTATATTATTGAAGGACTTTTCCCTTGAAAGAGGAGGGAAGATGCCTCACTAAAACATTATCTTTAGTGAAATCAAACATAATTCAGATGATCGACACATCTTGGATATGTTCCTCCAGGGACGTAGATGTCTCTCTAGTAAAAAATGGTAAAGCCTTTAGGGTTGCTATTGGTATTCAATCCTTTGGGTTAAAACTAAAGGGCTACCACCATTAAAGGTGACAAATGTATGTGCTCTTGGCACTGCCATGATAAATAGTGGCCCATTGATATAAATGGTAGGGCCCAAGTAGGTTGTGTAGGTCTAATAATAAGAGGGGTAAAATGAGACCTTGGGGGTGTAGATACTTCTACTTTAGCTCCCCTTATAGGTAACAAAGAATGCCTACCACTTCTTCTATTATTAGAACTTGAAATCTCAAAATATTAAAAATTACCTCTAGAAGATGATCTTGTTTGAATTATTGGCATGAAAATGGCAGCTGGTCATCACCAAGAATCTGAATTTGTCCTTAGAGTTGCCAAGTTCTTGATTTTTTTGCCTCCAAAGGTACGAATGCTAAGAGAAACACTGAATCCTCATCATGAATGTTTGACATGTGTCCCACTAGGCATGCCAAAAAATATTGTTACTAAATTTATACTCGTCTGATGAACAACCTTGATCATCAACCTTGTGCAATGTGGAAATAACCACCCAAGTGTGGGAGTTGCAAAAGTGAGGTTGAGTCTTCAGAGAAGGTTGGCTTCCTTTCCAATCTAGGTAGAAGAGCTGGACCAACCCAACATTTATAAACCCTTGTCTAGGATCTGACTGGTAAAAGGGAGAAAGATGGGATGCTTGAAAGAAAGGAAAAAAGGCCCACACCTAGATTGAAAGTATGATCTTCCTGCCTATATATGCATAGAAAACATCAATAGAATTACCCTAGGTATGCACAAATTCTATCCAAATATGTCACCTAAGGAAATGTGAAGGTTCTGATTCTTATGAATAACAAGAGGAATTGCACTTTGTTCATAGATGACATTCAAAGATTAGAATAACATAGTCACGTGTAACTTAAGATAACCAAAAAGGGATGCATTCAAACAAGAAGGTAAGAATTACACAATTTGTGAAAACTAAATAAGACAAGGTAAGCAAATTTTATTCATGTAGAGGCAAGGCAAATTTTACAAAAAACAGAAAACAAGTATTCAATTCATAAGAAAAGAAGAAGAAGATCCCCTTTTGAAAAATACACAAATTTTCTTTATAGCCAAGACATAACTTAAAATGAATTAAGGCTAGAAACCCTAACCCTACTAGGGTTAGGTTACAAAATATTAGAGAGGAGAAGAAGATCATATCGACTTATCTAATGCCGTATGGAAAGCAGGCTCAGAGAACATCGTCTGGCTCTGGAAAATCAAAAGCCTAGAGGAAAGAGGAAATCTTTGCAGCAAAATGCACTGGGATGGCATTTACAGGTGAAAAAGTCCTCAATCTATATGAACAAGCATGGGGAACATAAAACATTGGCCTCAAGGTCCAATCTGGAGTAATGCCAAAGATCCCTTGTAGTTGGACTAAAATCGAGTTGAAATGTGAGCACTAATTGGGTAGAAAAAGGGACCTCGACCATCGAGTCAACAACTACTCTACATAGGGGTCTACATGGGTCTACATGCCAATGACCCCTACAAGTTTGAAAATTGGTCATTCATCTAAGAGATTCACATGAAGATGGATGAACAATATTTCTCCACATAGTTCCCCAAAGGGCTCAGTCAATCTTTAAATCATTCTTGTCTGATCGGGTCTTTATGAAGATCTAACAGTCACAGATATCTGATGTGGTGGGCTGGGTCCACATCCTCTTCATTTTTTCCATGTGAGCTCCCTTGGGACCTTGAAAATTCATTGTGGGATGGAAAGCAACAACTATATGCTCTAGTATATTACCCCGTGAGGTCACACTAACCTCTTTAAAATTATTGAATGGGGATAGGGACCACCTTTGTCTTTCTTATTATTTACCTCACATGACCCATTAGAACTCTACATTTAATCTATGGGATAGCGAGATACCATTCCTCTTGTGTTTTGGTTACCCCACACCACAGTTGCCAAGTTTTTTTTTTTTTTTTTTGTCGGGTATCAGAGAAGATAATTGTTTTCTTTATTTCCTTACCCTACAAGACCTCTAAGATTCCTCACTTTGTCATGTGGGGAAGACCAAACTGCTACTAGATGTAATATCTCACTCCAACCCTTAGCATAAAGGTCATGATGGTGAAAACCACATGGGGTGGCGAGAAATAACTTAATCTTGTGTTTCACTGTTTTTGTGGGGAAGAAAATAATATTCCCTAATACCTATGTGAAACAATGAAAAGCCTGGAAGCTTTGCACTCACCAATAAGAATGAAGGGGAACCGGTCCCATCATGGACTTAGGACCTTTCAATCAGTAATCCTTAAATGATTTGACCACCACAACTAGTCAACTTAAAAATAGAAATTGGAGCTCAAAAAGATGGAAAGACCCCAATTGCTCGCTGCCAACATAGTGTGCATAACATGCAGGTTATGCAAAACTTAGATTAGTTATCTTCAAGGGAGGGTTGACCCAAAAAGGTCAAAATTTTCCAACAACCATATATCTAACTTGCAAAACTAATGGTTATATATATATCCACACCAAATATTTTGATCAGTTGGCTCAATGGAAAAGGGGTGAGACAAAAATATCTACACACAATAGTAAAATATCTTCATAAGATGGAGGCTTCAATCTTGATCCAAAAATACTTTGTAGAACATGCCTCCAATATGTCCGGATAGAACTAGATCCAAAAATGCCTTGTAGATTATGCCTTCATGACATCTAGATGAGACTAGACCGAAAAAAATTTCCGGTGTAAAGTAGATACCAAATCTCAAAAGTGCATGAAGTAAGAATACATACATTGCATAATAAAGAAGTTAAAGAAACATATCTAAAACTTGTACTGAAGAACATTTCTAGACTAAACCAAAACATACATGCCAAACCAAACCATGTCAATTACATCAATGACAAGAGGCCAACGATCTCTCCCTTTGTCATTGATGGTAACTTAAAGTAATATAATATAATTTTTCTAGCAACTTAGAAAAATAACTGAAATAACAACTAACTATCTGAAAGTTTTTTATATAATAAAAATAATAAAACATGACACTACTCCCCCTTTGACACCAATGACAAACAACAAAATCCAGAAACTATGCATAAACATAACTCAAAATCCCCCAAGGGGGACAACCAGTGTCAATAAGAGAATTTCATGATCTTCTAAACATGTGTGGTTCAAGAGTCCTTATATCTATCCCAATGTGAGATAGCCTTTGTTAGGAACTCAATCTGTACTTGCAAGGAGGTGTGCATCATCTCAGCTAAAGAATTAATCTGGGTTTAGAATATGTGAATTATATAGCTCTAGAAAGGGCTCGGTGCATATCTGATATGCTCTAAGTGCTTATGTCCCGCAATTGACCTAAGGGAAGTATGATATCATCCCTTTGCTACTATAACTCAAAGTACTCTGGTGGACCTCTTCAATTACTAATTTTCCAGAACTAGATAAGTCCTGAGATAACTTGTAGGTGGCATAGTTCTACCATATTTTCTCCTCAATAATATTTGTTTCATCTTTAATTCTCTTTGTGGCATCTAGCCATTGAAGACCGTATACGAAAATTATGTCACCATTCAATAGATATGACTAGCTTGGAGAGATGAGTTTTGTGTGTTGATGATGTACACTCTCACATTTAGCTTTGAGTTCTTGCAATATCTTTTCTATGTCCTCTTCTTTATCTTTCTCATATTTCTCCTTTATTTTTGTTGAATTATTTTCAATGAACTATTTGAAATTTTACATTTATCGACACTAGGGGTATCCAAATCTAACTAACACGCAAGCATTGAAGCATGAAGTGCTATCAACGATTCTTCAACAATTTGGTCCTTCTTTTGAGCTTCACCTAAAAATTCTTGTCTAGAAGATGGTAAGAAAGTTTTTCCAATTTGATATTTCTATACCAAATCAAAATTCAAAAAATTAGTTGTCAGTTTCGATGAAGTTATGGGTTGAATATTCAATGGTGTAACAAGCAATCTCTTCAAGGAATGATCAATAGTACCAAAGCTGGTACCAATCATTGTTTATTGATTAAGAAAAAACAAGTTTTGAGGGGTCTTGAATCCTCGTATATCATTTCCAAAGATAGAACAATAGAGTATATAGAACAATAGAGTATCTAGTGCCAATCATTGTTACTATTTTAGAAACTTTCAAATTTGATTCCTTGACCTTATTATCTATCTTTCCTTTTGATGAATCCTTGGGCTTAGGTTCATTCCTTTCTATCTTAGCTATCACTTGTTCTTCCTAACCTTTGTTAGTAGAATCTTCAATTTCTTTACTTTTTTCGGATTCAAGATTTACTAAAGGATCAACTGAACTTTTGGGGATATCCATTACATTATTCATAATAGACACATTATCATCAACATTTTCATCACGGTTATCAATAAGATTGTGATCACGATTATCATCCAGATTCTCAAAATCTTTGGTAGGGGTACTGGAATCAAAAGAGTCTAACATACCATGATTATTTGTAATATTAATTAATGTTCTATGATTTTATTCTTAATTTTCTCCTTAGCATCGGATTCTCCTAGCATAAGGCTGCCTAGACCTCTTTGTTCTTAGTTCAATATTGCAAGCTTCAATAAGACTAGCTTTATCTTCCTTAGAAAGGGCAGAACTAGCAAACTCAGAAACTTGATCCTTAATATTGTACTATTCATCTCTAGCAATTTGCCTAATTCTAATCAACTCTTCATATAATTCAACTGAAATATCATTCTTAAACTATTTTGCAACAATTTGTAATTGAACATAATATAATAGAAAAAAATTAACTATACAACTTTTATTTTGAATATTGGGCTCAACATAAAGTTTGCCTATCTTTTGTGGGCTTTCACGTTGAGAAAGAAATTCAAATAGATTCTCCACAACAAGTAGTTTCTTATATTTCTTTTCCTTAAGCTTCCAAGTGTGTATCCAATATTCCTGAGGTTCTTCTTCCTTCTTATACTCAAGAATTATTGTAGTTCTCTTTGCTTCTTTTGGTGTTTAAAGGGAATAAAATGAGGGAAGTTTCTTCAGAGTAGCTTTTGTAGAGGCTTTAGATGAGCCAACAAGTCTTCTAGAATGCCTATACTTGGTAACCTCTTCCTTAGTCATATTTTCTTTAGCCATAGATTATTGAACAACTTTTTTTACATTCTTCACTTCGGTTTTCTTTGAGTGTTTCATGTGAACCTTCAAGGATTTATCAACTACAATTTTAAATCATTCTTGAGTTTCATCCATAGAGGTCTCCAGCTGTACTTGAGTTGTTCCCTCAATCATTTCCTCAAAGACTTCATATCTGAATGACAGGATTTAAATTTTTCTTAGCACAACTGCTTCTATGTAATACTTGTCAGTTGTCAATACAAATGTCATATCATCTTTGTATTTTTCAACTATTTCTTTACGTATTATTTCCCTCCTCCTCCTATTTAGATGAGAAATAGTTAAATAAGCTCGCCTTCTTATAGTCTCATTGATAAACTTTATCGTCCTGTTCGCAATTTGATGACCTACCGTTCTATCCGGTGACCAAACTACTCTTTCTTGATTGAGAATATCTTGCAGAAAATAAAATACTATACATAGTGATGCTCTGCAAAATGGACAATTGTTAACTAAAACCTGTGGTGGAATAACACACAAAAACACAAGAAAACAAAGATAAACATCAGTGTTAATCAACCAAAAGTAAGTCTAAGCAGACATATCAAAAGAGACACTAAAAACATGATAAGATATTTAACTATGGAAGTAAATATAACAAGGCATCTCCAAATGCCTTTTAACATGCTCTTAGCTCCTTCTCCCTTGTTCCTCTTCTCTCCAAGTTCCAAATTAGTGTAGCTTTGAACAACTTTTTGCAGTATGGATGTCTTATGGAGGTTCAAGATTATAGATGATTATGAAAAGTATGCAAACACAAGCTTAATAACCAAAAAGATGAGTTATCTAGATGCTATTTGTTAATTTTAACCAAAAGAGTGAATATGACTAAAATATGCTAAATGCTCTCTAAAATTCTCTAAAATTCACTATTGATTGTTCTTTTTACTTACCCAAAAATTGAAGTGTGGATTGTGATTTTTAATTCCAGATTGATGCAAGGAAATCAAATTTGTGTTGTTGATTTTAAGCACCAAAAGAAAATGAGTCCTATCTTGCAAGAAAAAAAGTTTGTTTTATGATTTTTAAAGCACCAAAATGAAATTTGAATCCTAACTTACAAGAAATAAAGTTTGTTCTGTGATTTTTAAGGACCAAATGAAATTTGAATCCTAACTTGCAAGAAATAAATATTGTTTTGTGATTTTTAAAGCACCAAAAGAAGTGTTTTTGATTGTTAAGTACAAAAAGGGGGTTAGTTTAAAACCTGCACATGAAACAAATAGTTAGAAAAATCCAAAAATATGGAGGGCTTTCACAAGCCTAAAAAAAATATATTATCAGTTACAAGGCCTTTCTTTTACAATGTTCTATTACAATAGCGCTACTTTGTGTGACAATAGAAGCGCTACTTAACACAAACGTGCTAAAGTATAGACAAAAGCACTAAACTAAAAATTTTAAATAGCAATACAAGTGCGCTACAACATGGACAAAAGTGCTAGTTAAGACTCGAAAGTGCTAATATATTGACAATAGCACTAAATTTGAGACAATAGCGCAATTGTAAAGACAATAGCGCTAAAATACCAAATTACAATAGCGCTAAAGCACGAACAAAAGCGCCAAAGCGCGACTTGTGTGTCAAGCTAAACAGTCAAAAAAGTTCATTTTGTTAAAAAAAATGTTGTTGGGTGTTGGATTCACGTTGGGCTCACCAAATGATGCTTTGCAAAATGGACAATTGTTAGACTAAAACCTGTGGTAGAATAACGCACAAAAACACAAGAAAATGAAGACCAACATCAGTGTTAATCAACCAAAAGTAAGTCTAAGCAGACATATCAAAAGAGACACTAAAAACATGATAAGATATTTAACTGTGGAAGTAAATATAACAAGGCATCTCCAAATGCCTTTTAAATGCTCTTAGCTCCTTCTCCCTTGTTCCTCTCCTCTCCAAGTTACAAATTATTGTAGCTCTCAATAGTTTTTTGCACTTTAGATGTCTTATGGAGGTTCAATATTATAGATGATTATGAAAAGTATGCAAATGCAAGCTTAATAACCAAAAAGATGATTTAACTAGATGTTATTTGTTAATTTTAACCAAAAGAGTGAATATGACTAAAATATGCTAAATGCTCTCTAAAATTCACTATAGATTAAATGCATACAAGTTTTCAGGATTTGGATTACGAAGAAATGGGCTCTATTTATAGGAAAAATGGAGCAATGGATGGTTGAGATTGAGTAATCTCAACAAGGGTCAGGATTGAATGATATTCAATCCATGTGAGGGATTTCAACCTAATCCCAAGATGACAAGTGTCAACATGAGAGGGGTTGAGAGGAGAGGGAATAAACATTAAATGCTTGACATGACCTGAGAGTTAACTTGGGAGTTAAGGTCAAGGTTTGGTTGAATGAATAAATTCTTTATTCAAAGAATAAAGCTTTTATCCAATGGATAAACTCTTGTGAAAAGGTTAAAGGGATAACCATGGTTAAAGCAATAAATGCTTGAGGAGACACATGGGTCACATGGGGGTTGAGTTAAGGGTTAAAGTCCTTAACCATGGGTGCAAGTGGAATTAACCATAAATGGTCATGTAAGAGCCATTAGTGGTTTGGAAGACTTTAGAGGTTAATTTGTTGAACACACAAAGCATTTAATGCTTTTCAAAGACTTTGAAGTCTTTGAGAAGTGACTCCAAGTTGCTTAGGAATATGACAATAGTTAGGGGTTGGATTAGGTTAATTAGGAAGGGTTTAGAAGAATCTAGAAGGGGGTTTAAGAGTGGAAGTGGATTTGGTGGGTGAGGTAAAATATGATTTTAATTAAAATAAAATTAATTTATTTCAATTTGTGGTTGCAACTTGCATTTGTAGGAAAATGCAAGTGGGGGGAAATAAATGTTTTATTTAATTTGTTTAAAAGATGAAAGGGGGTTAAATGAATAAATAAAATTTATTCATTTAATTGATTGTGATTTTGATATAATGAATTAATTAAAATAAATTCAATAATTTATTTAATTAATAGGAGAATGTTTGAAGATGAATTAATTAAATACTAATTTAATTAACTGATGGCTAATGAGTTTTTAATCAAATAAATAACAAATATTCATTTAATTAAAATGGACAGATTTATGTGACTACATTTGCCCCTCTTTGAGATGGTGCTGTTTATCACGTTGTTTCAAAGAAAAGAAAATAGGTATGAAGAAATATGCCCCATAAAATGTTAATTTAATGGGTGGTATGCCCCCTTGAGAGATGGGCCAATTTTTTTTGAAAAATCGGGTGATCTCTCGAAAAAGAATGAAAATTGGCAGGGTGATAGAAGAGAAGTTTTTAGCAATGCTGGGGAAAAAATAGAATAAATGGGAGATAAAATGAAGAAATGGGAGGCTCGGGAAGTTCACGGGGACCATGACAGTGAGTGGGGAAAAATCAGGGTTACGGCAAAGGGTATATATGGGGGGAAAGGGGTGAAAATAGGGTCATTTGTATTCGCGTCCATAGTGAAATTTGAGCTCTAGTTTTGACTTTTTGGAAGAGCAAGGAGTAGTTAGGATGCTCGTTCCCATAGCAGAGTACCAATTGGAGCGAGTCCATCGATTCCAGCGGCCAGACGACTACAGACCAACAGTATGTGAATTTGATTTTTTGATTTTTATGCATTTCTGATAGATTTTTTAGCTTGTCCAAGTTGAGTCAAGACAATAGTGCTAAAACTGTATTTTAGTGCTTTTGTTAGCTAAATTAGCACTATTGTGTTGCTAAAGTGCTATTGCATAGTGGTGTTAGCACTATTGTTAATTGTAGTGCTATTGCATAGTTGTTTAGTGCTTTTGGGTTGTTAGCGTGATTGCATGGTTGATTGAGCGCTTTTGTTGTGAGGTAGCACTTTTGTATAGTTATTATAGTACTTTTGTTGGTTTAGCACTATTGGGTAGTTGATGTAGTGCATTTTTCAGTACTTTAGCGCTATTGTGTGTAAAACAGCGCTTTTGTTAGGAAAAGAGATGCCCCAGTGTGTTTGAATAAGAATCTTCTGATGCCAATGATGGATGGATGGAGATGTGATGTGAGAGTTGTTTTGAACCATAGCAGCCCTGATGAGACTTAGGTCATTAGGATAAATGCCTTTGAAGTCTAGGTGTGCCATGATTGCTTACCTGTTGAGACCCGAAGATACTTGATCAAAGTATCTGTTGATAGTCTAGGTTTAAACTTAAGAAAGTTTGAAACAAAACAACTTATGATGATGGTTGATGCACGTGTATCACTCTGCTACATCTTTGGGCCTGGGAGCATCTACCGGTGACTCACCCAGTTAGTCTAAGATTTAGGGCAGCAGACCAGCCATATGTATATATGTATGGTGGTATGATGAGTTAGCCCCACTTGGGGAAGTTAGAGTAGTGGTGGCGGGCACTGGATGACTTGGATATAGTGATCTGGAGACCATACATTGAGTGTGAGCCATGGGAGGATGATGCAGAGGCATTGTCATATGTTTTTATGACTCAATACCTCATTGGCAGGACAACCTACTACGTGGAGAGACAGCTTCCAGGTAGAGTTCTGCGATAGTTTGGGCGGAGGCAGGGATTGCTTAGTGGTTCAAGAGAGTATGCGAGAGTGGTTTGAGAGAGGTATCTGTGGGGACCAATGTTACCCTATGATTAGGCTTTGGTAGAGTTTCGCACATTACAAGCGAAACCATGGCATATGAGGCCGGGGATGGTAGATGCAGGGGTGTCAGAGGAGTACACACAGTATATTACGGTACATCCGATTCCTCGAATATCAGATCCGACCAAGCCAATTCTAGATTTTGAGGAGGATAGGGGATGGAGATGGAGGAGGAGAGGAGGTCGTGGAGTAGTAGGTGGATGAGGGAGAGGGGATGGGGGTGGCAGAGATGGTGGTGGTGGGGATGGAGGAGGAGGAGGAGGGGGTGGAGGTGGATTCAGAGGAGTAGGTGGTGATGGTGGTCGATTATAGTGAAGAGGGAGAGGTGGGCAGCCATTGCGGCTATCACAGGGACCTCTGATGTAGGGAGGCATGAGACTAGGTGGCAGGGATGTAGGTGAGGGATAGGAACCTATGGATACAGAGGAGGGAGCCATTGGAGAGGGAGCCATTGGAGAGGCACCTATGGATATGGTGGAGGGAGCTACAGGTGGGGATCTGCGGGACCATATGATAGGATATTTGCATACTCACATAGAGGATTTGGAGGTAGAGGTGGCCGCTAGAGATGTGCAGCTGTTTGCATGAGAGTCAGAGCTGATTGTAGTGTTGCGGGAGAGAGATAAGGTCATGGACAGGGTGACTCAGTTGTAGGAGAGAATACGGGCCTTGGAGGGAGTATAGGGATAGGGGCCGTCTGTAGAGGCATTGACAAGGGAGGTATAGAGAGTAGGTGCAGAGGGGGATTACAGGTGGGGCTTATATGAGAAGGAGGTGCCATCTAGTCGACGAGCACTACGTTATTCATAGATGCATCGAGAGAGATCAGAGCGGTCTCAGAGGATGCAGACTAGTGGGGGTGTGATTGGTCCTCCACGGAGAGATAGATTAGGTGGTGCAAGAGGTAGTGGGGGAGCAGGTGGTGATGGTGCAACATCTTTTTAGAGTGGTATCTGAGAGAGCATTTTGTATATTTTGATATTATCATTTTGGACTATACCTTGGATGGCTCTTGGTAGCCAATTTTAATATATATGAGGAGATCCCATATTTTGTGATGATATGCATGTTGATATGTATGGATTTTATGCAGGATGATGATCTTATGAGTTATACTTAGATGGATACTTGTACTTGCTATATGTATGTATTTATGAGATGATTTCTATATGCATGTTTTATGATGATTTATTCTTACATGATGTTTATATGTAGGTTGTATGATGTGGGATGCTAACATGTGGATGCAGGTTGATATATGTGTGCATTGATGTTTTGGGATGTGATGCCTTATGTATGTAATGCCATGAGGGTTATGTATGCATAATGAAATGATGATTATGATGGTATAGATAGTATCTTGTACTTTATGTTAATATAATGATGAGATAATGATATGTAAATGATGTTAATGTAATGTGTTGAATGAATGATATTTATGTATATGCATCTAGATGGTGTTGTTAGATAAGTGTGATATGGATAAACAAATGTAATGTACAAATGTTTAAATGATAATTTCTAAATGAATGCATATGTATAATGTATGAACCACTATTTGAGGCAAATGGTTTGATTATGATTCTAAATGGTGAAAAAGATGATCAAGTAAAATGATAATGTAATTCATGGGTTAACGAATAACTGCACCTTAATGAAATTAAAAAGGAGAATGAATGCATTTTAATGAATATTAAATGAAATAAATGAGAATAAGAATATACTAAATAGATAAATGAATGCACTTAACTAGTGGATAGATAAATAAATGTATTCAACGATGGAAATATAAACAAATGCAAGGTACACATATTTAAATGATGATAAATAATGATTGGTAACTGACACTAAATGAATGCATAGTAATGGCTAATAATGATAGTTAATGCAAACAAGGGTGATATATAAATGAACCTAAAATGTCACCATTATGCAATGATGAAATGATATAATGAGACTAATACCAATAAATGATAATGAACTATATGTATTTAAGTGTAACTACATGAAATGCATGTGATGCAAATGCAACTAAATATAAGGATGAAGATGTGATTATGATAGATGAATGCAAGGTTGTTTAGACTTTACATGATGCAATGATGATATATTAGAGGACTCTGTCATGATTGTATCCAAGATCAACTCATTTTTCCATAACTTTTCAGTATTGTTCACACTTGCATACAAAACCATGCATATGAAGAATGAATGAGTAAATGGATGGGCGATATGCAACGAAATGCAATATAAATAGATGAGATGAGATGACGATCCATAGTGCTTTATTTTCATCGTTGAGCTTTAAAAATATTGTAAGAAAATACAAGCAACTTGACATAATGATTCAAGATGACCTGAGTATTTCTTACATGGATTTTGATATAGCAAGTTAATACAAGCAACTTGATATAATGGATCAAGTTGACCTAAGTATTACTTGTAGAATATCGCCTTTCATGCATGACTTGGAACATCCTCCTTGATCTTTTGCCAATCATATCTTGAGACAAGTTCATATCGTAGTAAGAGATAAACCTTTATTGAGCTTGGATGAGGCAGTCAGAACTGAAGATGGAGCATTGTACCTGTAAGCAAACAACATATATAAAGAATAAAGAATATGGATCCTCGATAATGCTTCATGCTCATATGGTCGAGGTATACGCTGTAGTCAGCAAGCCGTAGTGATCTATGACTATTTTTTGCATAAGATCACGTAACTTAGTGAAATTCCCACGTAGACACCACTAGTATATGCCCCAGAACTTCATCGAAATAATTCATAGAAGACATACAAACAAAATCGTAGGAACCATCTTGACTACTCTAATCACTTGTGGATATCCCAGAGTGGCGTAGGAACTTGATATAAATGAATAAATAACTTGGAAATCCAACCAAGTATTTGATAGCTTGAACAAAATTTTCTTGTCAAAAAAAATGTTATCTTGTCTTTGTTTTGGGTAAGGAAGGATGCATCCTTGTTAAGACAGTTTGTGTGTTGATGGTTGATTGTTGATTTTGATGTGATAAGAGGTCATTGTTGGAGTATTTCATAATGTTTGCTTGGTTATCTGCTTGGGTTCATATGTACAATGCATTTTCATGTTTTTGTTTGATTTTTGAGGTTTTCTGATGTTTTTGGATTTTGTAAGTGTTTTTGAATGTTTTTGGTATTTTGACGAATGTTTTGAATGTTTTTGTTATTTTGATGATTGTTTTGAATGTTTTTGAATTTGGTGAGATAGTTTCGAATGAAGAAATCAATGAATCATAAGTAATACACAATCCACTTCCATCAAATAGGTTAAGGGCATTGCTCCCAGTTTAGAGATGACCATGAAAAAGCGGGATACAAGACGCATGAAGGACTATCCTTGATTGCAGATCAATAACAAGCCACAATTTTGGACTGATGGATGAGTGGATGCAAACGAATGTGATCGTAACAAGTCTAAAAGACAATGGCACCATAGCCTTTATGAGTGGCACCTGTTTGCCAGGTTTTCACCATCGCACTTACCCAAGGTGCCACCGGAGTGGTTGTTCACCATTTGGATGCATGATATTTCTTTACTATTTTGATGTTTTTTGTATTTTCTTCAGGACATTTTTTTGAATGTTTTTGGTGTTTTTCTTGGTATGTATGGGAGCCTGACACTCTATACAACTTATGTATAAAACCGTTTGAGGTGCATGCTGTTGTTCAGATCTGCTAGTGGTTCTCCTTCTGAAGTAGCCAACTGATATGCCCTAGACCCAAAGACAACAGTGATAACATATAGACCTAGCCAGTTTGATTCAAAATTTCCCTGATGTTCTTGGTTGGGTTGGTTACGAGGATTCTCTCGAAGAACAAGATCACCTACCTCAAATGTACGAGGTCTAACTTGGTAATTGTAGCTTCTGCTCATGCACTGCTGATAGGCTTTGAGGTGATTGTATGCAGCTTATTATTTCTCATCAAGTAGCTCTAAGTCCTGAAGACATGATACCTTGTAGGATTCATCATCTATCAGATTAAGCAAGGAAACTCGTAGTGATGATATCTCAACCTCAATAGGTAAGATAGCTTCTGCACCATAGACCAATGAGTAGGGAGTTGTACCTGTAGGGGTTCAAATACTAGTTCGATATGCCCATAGTGATGGATTTAATTGAACATGCCAATCACAACCGGCATCATTAACTGTCTTCTTGAGGATTCTTAATATGTTCTTGTTTGATGCTTTGGCTTGACCATTTCCTTGTGGGTAATAGGGTGTGGAAAAGCAGTGTTGGATGTGAAACTTCTCACAAAGTTCACGAACATCTTGATTTTTGAAAGGAAGACCGTTATCTATGATGATGGACATGGGTACACCATATCGACAGATGATGTAATTGAGGATGAATGAGGTGATCTACTTGTTGGTGACTTGGGTAAGTGGAACAACTTCGATCCACTTTGTGAAGTATTCGGTGGTAGTAATAATGAATTTGTGGCTGTTGGATGAAGATGGATGGATTTTACCCACAAGGTCAAGGCCCCATTGACAAAAGGGCCATGGTTTTGTGATTGGTTGCAATTCTTGTGCTAGTGCATGTATCAGGTCTCCATGAACTTGGCATTTCTTGCACTTTCTAACAAAGTAGTAGGAGTCTTTTTCCATGGATGGCCAATAGTATCCAGCTCATATGATCTTCTTGGCTAGTGACGAGCTACTTGAGTGAGTCCCACAAATTCCTTCATGTACCTCTTCCAAGGCCTTTGTTATCTTATCTTATTCCAAACATTGAAGGAGAGTACCATCAAGACTGCATCGGTATAGGGTTTCAACAATAATGATATATCGAGCGGTTTGGCAAATGAAGGTTTTATGTTGGTTATTCGATTGGTTAGGATGAAGTGTGTGATCGCGGAGGTAGGTGTAAAACTCACCATACCATGGGGATTCAAAACTGACAAGGTGACATATCATCTCAGATTCGGGGATATCATAAGCATGAATCCAAAGTTGTTCGACCAAGAACTCATAGTGTGTTGAATTTTTTGGAAGATCTATGAGAGATGCAATAGTAGCCATAGCGTCAACAACTCAATTCTGATCTCTTGGTATTTTCTCAAAGGTGATAGTTGTAAATGATGCCTTTAGACTATCCATCATTTGCTTGTACGGCATGATTTTGTCATCCTTAGTCTGATATTCATTGGTTGCTTATCGAATGACCAGTTGGGAGTCTCCATATACTTGCAGTTCTTGTAACTTGCATTGTATGGCTAGCCTGAGTCCTTTGATCAAGGCCTCATATTTTTCTATGTTGTTTGTACATGCAAATGTGAGCTTGTATGACTTTGGGATACTATCACCTTGAGGTTTGATAAACAGAATGCTTGCCCCCGAGCCATGCCTAGTGTATGAACCATCAAAGTATAGTTTCCATGGTTGTGTTGTTGTGATCATGAATATCTCTTCATCTGGAAAATTGGAAATGAGAGGATGATTGCCTATGAGTGGTGCATCGGCCAACTGATCTGCAGTAACTTGTCCTTTGATAGCCTTACGGTCCACATACTCTATGTCAAATTCACTAAGAATCATCACCCATTTGGCAAAATGGCCTGTCAATGCTACTTTGCTGAGTAAGTACTTTAGTGGATCTATCTTTGCAATTAGTTGTACTTTAAGTGTCAATAGATAGTACCTCAGTTTAGTGGCTGCCAACATTACTGCTAGGCAAGCCCACTCAATAGGGGTGTAATTGAGTTCATAGCCAATGAGTGTGCGAGAGATGTAGTAAACAATACAATCTTTCCCTTTTGTATTGTGTTGAGCTAGTAGTACTCCCAATGCTATACTTGTTGCTAAAATATAGAGCAATAGAGGCCTACTTGGATCTAGTGGGATCAGCAATGGTGTATTCATGAGATAATATTTAAGCATCTAGAATACTTGTTGGCATCTAGCATCCACTAGTACATTCAGAGCTGATATCCGGTGACCATTTGTCAGATTTACGATGAATTTTTGTCAGAGTGCCGACAAAATCAACCGTCGATCATGCCATGCCTATCGGAAATATGACAATCGAATGGACTCTACTGATGATCAAAGAAGTCGTCAGAATTAGTAGATTTCATTGCAAAGCCGATGATGATCTGGAACTTTGCACCGATGGTGATGCTGTTTATCCGACACTTGTGTCGTCTGTCCATTCGGAGACATCGATGACCGTCTGACTACGAAGTTCCCTCGCACGTATAGCATCCTTGTCAGATGTTTGTGTCATTTGAGTCAGAAGTGTGACAACTCCAGAACATTTCACCGATGAGAACGCTGTATGTCCATTGATTACATTGTTGGTCGAAAGATTGGTATTCATCATAATTCCGACGATGATAGTTTTTATAAAAAAAAAAACTATTATCGATGAGACCCAGTGATGTCTCATCGATATAAAAGAGCCATCGAAGGAAGGAACTACCGATGAATTCCAGAAAGGACTCACTGAAGATAATAACTTCATCCACAAAAGATATCAAAGAAAGTAGAGAGGGTCTTCATGGACAGGAAAAGTTGTCAAGGAAATAATACTATCGGTGCAACAGAAAAAGGACCCACCGAAAGGAGCATTTTCATCGAAATAATAATATCGATCCGAATTCAAAAGGTATCGATGAGACCCAACGATGTCTCATCGATATAAAAGAGCTATCAAAGGAAGGAAACACCGATGAATTCTATAAAGGACTCACCGAAGATAATAACTTCATCGACAAAAGATATCGAAGAAAGCAGAGAGGGTCTTCATCGACGGAAAAATTTCTTGAGGAAATAATACTATCGGTGCAACATAAAAAGGACCCACCAAAAGGAGCATTTTCATCGAAAGAATAATATCGATCAAACAAAAGGAAGCTACATCAATAAAAAGATATCAATGAGGATATAGGTTTTGAGGAGGTTAAAAGGCATGTTCTTGATATGCGTTGTTTTGACGATGTAACTTTATCGGTGAAGAAAAATAAGGGAAAATAAAGAAAAGCTTCGGTGAGATAATAGACTCATTCATCAACAAGGCATAGTGATATCAATGACAGAAGTATTTCCATGGAAAAATAAAGGAGGACATCGAAGCCCAAGGTTTTTTCGACATAAGACCCAATGGATATCAGATATGTTTTGATGAGGAGACAACCATACTAACTGAATACAGTATTTCGATGAAGGGAAAAAATACTTGATCGAAGTAATATTCAAAACAAAAGTATTGTCGATAGAAACAAAGAGATCGATGGACTAAAGAAACAAATGATCGAAAGACATATCCTCATTGAACTGATTATTGATTGCCATGAAAATCAGAAACAAATCCTAGGGAAGGTCACATCACCATTCAATTCAAACGTGTGCCCGAGTGACCGTTGTCCAAATCGCCATTACCAACTAATTAAATACGCCATAAGTAGTGGATCAACATCAAAGGACACAACATTAAGGAATTCACAGGTGATGAACTGAAAGCAGGAATTGGGTGCATTCACAGATAAAGCTCAGTAATTCCAAGTAAGTTGTTTGCACACAAACCTCTTTTTTAAAATTGAAATGGAATCATCATCTAAAACTAATAAGACCAGAAAGGGAAAAGAACCTATCGCTGCAGAAGAAAAACCTAAAAGACAGAAAAGGGAAGGGTGTTCTTTGGCCTAGGACCTGATTGACCAGTGGTCATCATCCAGTTTGAGGTCCAAGAAGATTAGAGCTGATGAGGAAGGCCTGGAGGACCAGTTTGAGGATCTCAGAGACATATGGACAGAATTGAGAGGGTATGAATTATTCATATATTGGTACAATAGAAGAGTTTCTCCTCAACCTATCAATAATTTATGGTGATTGAACTTAGGAAGGTTAGCTATGGCTAATGTATTCGTGAATGTGGAGCTCATGAAGGCATTTGAATACAATTATGACCCTTAAAACCAAGACCATATATAACTATATGGGTGAGCCAATTCTTGCAATCACAAAGGAGGTTATTGACACCGTGTTCGAGTTGGATTGGGGATTTGAAGAACTGATTGACCTCAAGAAGTTAACAAGTGAATATTTTAACCTAGAGCACATTTAGAAAATGTGGAGACTCCTTATACATAGACCTAGAAATGCAGGGTCCTTAGTGCCACTAGGTCAGGATGACAAAGCTCCCTATGATGTTAACTCTTTCCATCCATATTTCAAGTATACCTATTACTGTGTTGCCCAAGTGCTAGGGATAAAAGCCCATCCTTTGATGTATATTTCAGCCATGGTCATTTGTGCTGATTTGCAGTCTACGGACCCCCGCTTCTTTGATTTTTTTGCTTATTTGGTTGAGGTTTTGAATCATGGGTTAGAAAAATTAAAGGGGGATGTCATCAATGTTCATTTCAAGCATTATTCTTTACTTATGCATATGCTATTGTATGTGGGCCAAGATGAAGGGTTATGGCCAGAAGAGTTATGTGTCAGGACATATGACAATGCTGGGATGAGAAAGCCAGTGCAACTATGGGTTTCTTCATGGGACCAGAGGTATGTGAATAATCAATATTGGCATTTTGAGTAGTTCTTTGTCAAGCCATTATATAGACTATTGGGATGCTCGTGCGATCATGCCCTTGCACCAGAGGTTCAAAGATTCCTAAGACCAAAAGATTTCACTGAAGATCCCTCAATTGAACACAATTGGGGAGATTGGTATTGTTTTTCAGAATTCACATAAGTCAGGGTATACGGGTTCGAAGGGAGACCATAATTACTACCACTTATAGTCCCTAACATAGTGGTTTGTCTGGAAATTGTGAGGCAACTATCAATAGTGAGTATAGAACATCTGACAAGCCATGGGAAACAATCAATTGTACCTGGGTTGTTAGTATTTTCAGATTTTATTATGAAAATTTCAAAGAGTTATGGCTTGCTACAGACAAAATTGGATTATTATGGCATGGCTATGGGGGATCCAAGGCCCAATTTCGATCCTGAAGGATACATAAGGATAGCTAGATCATCACAAAAGCTTAAGGCTGGAGAACATAAATCTTACCTACTGGATGACCTCATTAAGAACATTGGCAGAAAAGAGGCCAAAGTGAAGTGAATAAAGTTTGAGAAAGCAATGCAGGCTTATAAATGGAAGCTACAAAATATTGAAGACCCCTTGGAGTTGGCCAACAAACTTATGGAGCATGAATTGGAAATACTTGAGGGAGTCCCGCCTCATGTTTTTAGGGATTACATTGATACTATTAGGAATACAGAGCCTTTGGCTCATATGTCTCCTGCTTCCAGATCTGGCATTGTTCCATTTAGTCCTCAAGAGGATTACCCCCTGGTTATGCAGAGGATAAACTGATAGACTTGGCAACAGGACAACTGAATGTCTGAGAAGTGGCTGACATCATATTCCTGGAGCATGAGGATTTAATTGTTGATAGTGACTTCATTGCTTCCAAGGAGTTCACCACATTCCTCTATAACATAAAGGATCTCAAATTAGGAATAACATGAGAAATAGTGAAGAAGAGCAACAACTTCAAAAGTTACAAGAGGAGATGGATCTTGTGATGAGAGAAATGACACCTGAGAAGGGAAGACAATTGCTTAAGGAAGCTGGTGTGCTATTATACTCTGGATGGGACATGAACTCTGCCTTATTGTTTGATGGATTCCTCAAGAAACAGGACCCAAGTAAGCAAATGATGCCAAAAGAGATTGATAAATTCTTTAGAGGATCAAGATATGATCGAGATCAAAAGGCTTTTCTATAGTGGGCTATCTATCCCAAAGATAAAAGACCTATATTGGTTGATACAGAAGAAGATTTTGGACATTTTATGGTGCAGCAAGTTGGAAAGACTGACCCTAGAACAAGTGCCAAACTAAATTTGGATGTCGCTAAACTGAACCAAGATCAGATAGAGTTTCTAGTCTGAGAAAATTCTACATACATAAGCCTATATGAGAAAACCGATGAAGAAAAACAAAGGCTGAAAGCAAGATTGCTTCAGATTGATACAGGTACCAGTCAAACAGGGATGACATACGGTGTTGACAGAGATGCCATGGATGCCTTGACAGACGCTGTGTATTGGAGGAACAAGGCCGAAAAGACATCTCGGCAAGTAGAAAAGGAACAACAAAAGATGGATATGTTAGTTCTCGAGGTCATTGAGCATAGATTCAAAAGTATGGTGCAAGTTGCAGAAATCTATTGGAAGACATACATTGGAATAGTCAAAGCTTTGAAAGAGAATGAAAGGCTCAAGTCTAGGTTGGAAGGCATGATGAATGACAATAGTTTGATGAATCCAGGTGAGAAAATTGAAGCCGAGGCTTACTTGAAGTCCCATGATGAATTGGCAAATCAATTAAGGAAAGAGCTTCAGAGGCTGGACAATGGGAATACCCCTAGGGTGCCCTCTTTTTATAGTAATGGTGAGTTAGTATCATTGGAACAATGGAAACAAGAGTTCAGTGATGAGAAGAATCAAGTAGTAGCAGTGTGGATCGGGACAAAGAATTGTCACTTTGTGTTAACCATATTCTATCCAATCATTTCCAAACAGAAAGTGACATGAGGACACTAAACAATGATGTTCTAATGTATAAATATGATAAGTACATTGAACACATACGAATGTTGAACTTGTTTATCTTCCAGTTTTTAAACAAAATTGCTAATTAATAGTTATGTGCTAAAAATCCACGATGATTGGTGACAATGTATACCCTCATATAAATGAGGGAACTTTTGTAACAATAAGGATCATTAGAGAAGAAGTAGAATATAGCCTCAGGCTTACTATTGTACCATTTTGTGAACATACATAATATAATCAGTCATCTATCCTTTGTGTATATGTTGTGGATTACTGCATCTTTTTGTAGGCAGTTGCTTGTGATATTATCTAAAGGAGATAAGGTTACTTGTGTTCTTCCAGTAAAACTCTATGTTTCATATTGTGGATTTGAATAAAAGATTTACTTGCAAATATAGTTTTGTATATAGTTCGCCTACATATTATCTCAACCATGGTGCGCCTGCATATGTATATAGTTTTGTTTATAGGTGGAAAGCCTGAGGTTCAATGTCGAACTTGGTTACTCTGATACCATATGTAATATTTCATTAATTCTATAGTTAAAGAAAATAAATTGTGATCTATATTAAGATAAAAAAAATTGAGCATTTCAAAATAAAACATAACTACTTCAGTTGAAGGAGAAAACTAACTAAATGTTCTTTAACATAATAAGAATCTAACTAATTTATCTAAAAGGAAGGTAATCTTTTAATGATAAAAAACATTGAACAAATATTATTAAGCTAATCAATATGAGAAAGGAATTCAAATGGAAAGTTTCATTTTTGAGGGAAGAGATAAAGATTTAGAGGTTACAATTCATTTAACTTTCCAACTGAAACTTTTTGTATCAAGCCTCGACATAGTTTGGAATAGGGAGAGCATCATCAAGGGCTTCTCCATTCAATCGTAGACTTGCCAGTCTCCCATGCCCCTTCTAATTGGAAGAGACCCAACCCTTCATGAGGGTGCATTCTAAGGATTGGGTCTCTTTTACATCTGGCCATCTGATCTTGGTGTTCAAAACCTACACGCAACTAGTCAGTCACACACTATAGGTAACCCCTAGCTACTATGACCATCTAACTAGTAGGTGTATCTAGTTCATGTGATCTAACAATCACTTAGATAAAGCATCACCATCTTGGCCAAGGTTTTAACATTGCAAGCACTAATGTGTTGTTAGTGTTCACCTCCCTTGCTTGACTTGTACATCCAATCCTTGAGCTCAACAAACTCACTAGTTACCAACCATCTAAACAAGCCATCTGCTTAATGTGTACAAACAATAATGGTTATTAACGACCATCATATGATAAATAGCATACACATGAGCCAACTAACTCACTAGTTTACTAACCAACTATCTAGTGAACTGCTTAATGTCTACTAAGAATAATGGTCATAAATGACCATCATAAGATAATTAACATACTCTTGAGTCAGTTGATTCATTGGTTACAAAATTTCTAGGTTTAGTTGATCCAATTCGTTACATAACAGTCTCATGTCTACTGACATTAATAGTTTACAAGGACCTTCATGGGATTGTGACATAACCTAACAAGCTAACTGCTACAAATCCCCTATCTCTAACAAGCTTCAACTGTCAACATGAAATTAAACCTAATACAACATTGGTTCCCTTATTTAGCTAAATTAACACATCATATTATGACTCAACAAAAAATACAGTTCTAATATATTTTTTTGTCTTTGTATATTCCCAAAAGTATGCATCTAATTGATGATAAGAATCCTTCTTCAGGTCTTGCAACCATGGAGACTGGTTATAATCTGATTATAACTGATGTGCATTGATTCCAAGATGAACCATATTTGGTTGAACTATGAGTTAAGAGTGGAAAACAAATAAACATAGAAAATAAATAAACATAGAATAGCTGCAAATTATAGCAAGGTATTGTGACTATAAGATAGAAACCATCCTAGGAGCCTCCAATATATCAAAAGTTGAGAAAGTAGCAAGCTTACTGTACAAAGAAAACAATCACTATAAAGTTGCAGTCAAGTTCAAAGCATTGATTTGTGGGAACAAAGGGTTTCATATGGGGATAGAGCAGTCTCATGAAATATCATGACAGTCATAATCATAATCTAAAGAGTAGTCAAATCTTCAAGATAGATTGGTGATAGTGCAGTCATTCATTAATTGTTTTGGACATTTCAAGCTATGTTTTCCTAATAGATGGTCAAGTATAGAACAACAACACTCAGAAAATATAGTCTAGAGAGATTGCAGTCTATAGTAAAGCCAGTAGGCGGTCATACCTAGTACCAAATAAAATGACAGTAATCAAGTCTACTGAGTGAAAAAGAGCAGGGTATAAGTTTCTAAAAGGTCTTTTCAAACCTTAACAACAAATAAAACATTATTGTTGCAACATTGTCAAAACTTGACAAGAACAACACCTTATAACCTCAAGAGGCATAGCAGTCATAGGGCAACTCATGTCAAATGTGCAACTCAATACAATAAATAATCTTAGTTTGTAGCCCTATAGCATCATAATGTAGTCCTTGACCAAGTATGCATATAAGAAACATCTAGTTCTATTAAGGCACAAGCATCAAAGTCAGAGGTTATGACAACTAATCAAAAACATCAAGTACAAAAAGGTTAGTCTCAGTCACTAGAACACAATTTGCAACATGCATTAGGAGTTGTCCTCCTTACAAATAGTGCAACATTAAAAAGGTATTATCAAAGCTACAACCACAATTCAAAGAGGAAGCTTACAAAGATAGGACAAAGCTAGGTACAGTCATAAGTCAAGGCAAATACATAGTTGAAACTCAGTCCAAAATAGTGAAGAAGTGCAACAAATGACATGAGAAGTCTAAAGAAGTATTATAGCAATCATGAGTCAAGGATTAATGAAGAGATTTTTTGCATCCATGATACAATCTCAAACACACTTTTTACTGTTCTCTTGGTGATTGTGCCCAATTGTGTATGTCTTGCTTATGTATTAAAATGGCATTTTGCAGCTTTCCGCCGATGATGCATTTGAGATGTCTTTGCTTTAGATATGGCATGAGCGTAGTCATAGAGTGAGACTAGGGAGTTGGACCATCTCAACCATGGTGCGCCTGCATATGTATATAGTTTTGTGTATTCATTAAAGATTTTCATTTAATTTTAATCAACTAAAGAGCAATATTCATGACTTACAAGTAATAAAAAAACTTACAAGGATGAGGCATATTCATTACTTGCAAGTAATAAAAAAACTTACAAGGATGAGGCATATTCATAACTTTTGCAGTCCTACCTTGGATATCAACACTAGAAGCAACTCATATTGTTCGTGTACAGACAAGACAATATGGGAGTTCATTATACCCAACAACTTGTGGTGTTGTTGTTCGTGTTGGCTCTATTGGACCCTACAATTAAGATTCAATATACATTCAATAAGATTAACTGTGCAACATAATGAAATATTGAAAAGTGTGTTATCTTGTTGAGCTTTGCTTGGTTTCAAGAATAGTATAATATTATCTACTTAATAGGGCCAACCACATGAAGGTGGAAGCTCATTTGGCCCCTCCCCCCTCCCTAACATCACTCTAAATTCCCCGTTAACATCTTATAACATTCATTCATTCTTTCTTTCTACCATTAATAAAATATAGAATTCATTCATTAATATCACATAATGTTCATTAACACATAACATTGATTAACATTAATTAACACACAACATTCATTAAAAAAAATTAACACATATCATCCATAACCATTAAATAGCACATAATTACATTCACTAACACATAAAAATCAATCATTATCAAATAAGTTAGATTACAATCATTTCTTTCTTTGTTTTTTTCTTTGAAGCTATGAAAAGACTAAGTGGAACATCGGTTTCTTCATCATTTCCCCCCTCTGCAGATGTTCCGCCAACTACTCATGATCTCGATGTATGCCTAGTCCTATATTGAGGACGAGGACACTGAAGCGAAGGGAGGTCCTTTGCAATAACAAAGAAATGGGTTAAATTCAAAAAAATAAATTATTATTGTTACAAGTATTTCATTAATTTAGAGAACATAACTATTGTGCTCTTTACCTGATGGGGCCACATCATTTTGTGTAGCCTCAACCTCAACATGGTGAACACTCTCTAGATCATCTGGAGTTGAAATACTAAAGGTTACATTAATGTTGAACACCAATTGCAATTATATTTGTTTAAAGCAATAATAGTGGTCCTCTTTACCTGAGTGGGGAACATCACGTTCTTGATGTTGTGTACCTAGATCATGCCCCATTTTCTCACCACTGACTACATACTCTAAAATATTAACAAAAAAGGTTACAATAATTACTACTCTAATTACAAATTAAGATGTTTAATTGTATTAATAGCTAAATAAATAAATTTGAATAGAAAATGAATACCTCCACTACTGGGATGCACATCTAGACCTTCATGTGCAGGTGGTGTTTCACAATTAGCAGGCTGCATTCCAATGACATGCACATTGTTATCATTGCTTGATTATCATTGGAATAGGGAGAGCATCATCAAGGGATTCTCCATTCAATCGTAGACTTGCCATCAATTAGATTATTGGTAAAGTATTCAATTTTAAACAACTTCCATTTAGCATATTTACCTGTGTGATAGATGCACTCAAATGTTGTCTACGCCCACTCAATTCTCATAGCCGATCAGCCACGGTTGAATAGCCTTGCTGGTCGACAATTCTCTTGTCATCTTCTGTGGGCACTCTATTGAATTCAAAGCCCTGCATTTTTGCTTGGTACTATGAATTTTGCTTGCATTGTTTGATAAAAAAAAAATGTTTGCAATTTATTAATATTTTGATGCAATATTTCGTTTACATGAGATACTTACAATTCATGCAACAAGTTTCATGTAACCACCAGAGCCGAGTTTGTGTTGCCCGTGCTTTTCTTGCCTTGACTTTGTTTCCTTTGACGTGTCACTCGGTCTATAAAAAGTTTGAAATATGTTAGATTATATAAATATAAAGAGTAATTAATTAATACATAATTACATTCTTAATAGTATCCCATACCTTCTTCTAGCGTCTAGTGGTGTATTTCCTTTTTTCCTTTCAATTCTCTCCTTGGCATCCAAAATCAGGTCCTTCCACTCCCTCTTTGGAATCATGGGGGGATGCTCGTACTTTAGGTTCCTCTCCAAATGGGTCTTATAATGGTCCCTTACATACTTTAGATATGTGCCAGCTTTTTCAAGGAGCTTGGTTTTGTCAAAGGTGTCATTCCAAACCACTCAATCATTTGGTTTGTCAATTCATCTTTTAACCTTTTTTCTTGGTCATTCCACCTTTTAAAGAAAAAAAAAACCTGTTAGATTCAGAAATGAACTGAAGCTACATTATTACACTTCAAGAAATGGATCAAAGGAAAAATATTCTAGCAATGATATGAAATCAAAAGTGGATTAGGGTTAGTTCACATATGATGTGCCACCTTTTATGTATGGTGGGCCCAAATATCTGCAATGCAATGTCACTAAGATGTTTATAGAAAATGTCATTGCCTACAAAAAATTCATGGGATCATTAGTCCAAAACAAGTGATCATAAAGTAAATTACAATTAGAGTATATATAATAATAATTTTAAAGTACCTGAAACCTTTTGTATCTTTAAGGGAATCATTTCTTCGTCGCTCACCACAAATGTGGCCTGCAACATTCCCATACTAGCAATATGAGAAGTTCTAGGAAATGATGGTATGTTATCAGTGGTAGTCACCTCTGGCACATCCTCATCTGCATTTCCTCCTGCAAAAAATGAATCCACTATGAAATGGCATTAGAATTCAAGAAAGAACAATTGAAGGGAAATAAACACATGATAGAAGATAGAGAAAAAGAGGGATCTACCAACAGTGGGCGGGCCAATATGACATGCACTAGAGGATGTTTGCATGCTACATGTTGCCGACATTGCAATCGGCAATACAGGTGAGGGTAACCTCTGATGAGGTGGCAGCGGCATTTGCACAGTAACATTGAAAACACCTAAAGAATAATACATTAAATATATCAAACATTAAATATATGAAAAGTGCAAGCATTGTAAACAAGGATGAACCTTTATTTTGAAAATTGATAGTATCAAGTATGATGTGTTTTGGGTACTCAGAGTGATAAGCCAAGCAAGTGATAATACGAGAAAATCATCATCACCTGAAGATCTTGCAACACCCTGATCGTGGGAACGACTTTGATGAGGGTGAATAAATTGTTGTAAAAACAATACGTACATATTTTAGTTAATGACATAAAAGAGAATAAAATATAAACCATTATTGAACTTTTGTTATAATTAAAGCTTTCATTACTTCTTACTTGCAAGTTTTTTGCTGTCCGAAGCAATAATTCCACCCTCTCTCGTATCTCATCAGTGGTAGGATGCACGGCTGCCAAAGCAACAATCTCTTTTCTAATTTTTATAAGAGGCATTTTAAAGAATTTCATAAGGTTTGTGGGATCTTCAAGGTCATCATTGCTTAACCCTAATGATTCTACATCCCTAGAAAGGTGCTCAGGTACTGCAACTCCCTTTCTCTTTCCCTGAACATCTGTTTGTCTCAAGAATATCATTAACAATTACAAAATTAGTATAAATCAATAAAAAAAGAACATAATAATGTAACAGTTTGCTTCTATCTAATTTGTACAATTACAATGAGGTTTACCTGCTCGGTAGAAGTGTCGCAAGCTACATCTCTGTCTGCGATATGTGATGGATCCATGTCGGCCTTTGAAAAAGAAAAAATATAAAAAACATTAGAGAAATTAGATTTGCTGCTAGTGTCGAGGTTTGAAAAACTGAGGAAGTTTGTTTTCCAAGTAATTTAAAAAAAATAAGCTGTTTCTATAGGGTGTATTGACTAGTTATACCTGTCCATCCATGAGACTATGCAGGATCCTCGTCAAAGGGGTTCAGGGTCTTGTACAATGTAATTCAATTATCTTATGTTAACTAAAAATTACATAGTACACAACATGAACAACATGAACTTTGTAGACAAAAAGAGTATTAAATAATAAAAAGATGTTGTCATCAAAATCATTGTAAATTTTTTAATTCCTTACCTTTACTTTATGTAGACTATGTAGGATCCTCAACTAAATGGTCAATGATATCTGTAGTCAATGACCTATTCCCACCAAGGGTGACAACATCACACAGGGACTATACCTGAAATCAATACCATCAATTGAGCATCATAAGCATTACTACATTTGTAAGTTGATAAACAATAAATACATACGTATCATAAGTATCAAAAGAATCACATGATGTGTCATCATATATGTAAGTGAGCATCACAATTAGCATCACATATCATGTGTCATCATAAACACGTAATCCATCACATATGTATCATAAATCACCATCCATCACATAGGTAATAAACAATCCACGTTCTATAAATAAACAAAAAGTTCAAAAAATGTCACATGCATCATCATAAACATGTGATCCATCACATATGTATTTTAAATCAACATCCATCACATAGATAATAAACAATCCAATTTCCATAAATAAACACAGTTTAAACATTGTCACATACATAGTCACTCTCCCTATCTCCATCTCCATATTAAAAGGTGCATCATGAATTAATTATGTAATGGCATTAGAATTCAAAACATAATGAATTAATTATGTAAAAAAAATTCTATCAAGAAGTCAATATTAAATAGATAATATACTAATTACATACCTCATACATTTCATTCTTCATCATCATGAACATCAAGGTCATCATCGCCAACATCATCATCATCATCATCATCATCATCATCATCATCATCATCATCATCATCATCATCACCATCACCATCACCATCACCATCACCATCACCATCACCATCATCATCATCTTCTTCTTCTTCTTCTTTATCGTCATTGAGAAACTATCGATCATGATCATCATCCACTTCATCTTCTACTTCTTCAGTATCTTCTTCTTCCATCACATTATACTTTATCAGCCTTCCTCTTGGATCATGTCTACCAACAAATGACCAACCTGATTTATGTGGAACCTCTAAGTAAACTACTTGCTCACATTGGCTTGGAAGAAAATAGGGCTCATCCCCAACTGGTTCAAATGACCTTGTTTTTAGCATTATAAAACCATTATCATGTTCAATAACAGTTCTATCAGGATCATTTTTATTCAATTGTAGCCTATACCATTTGACGACGAACAAAACTAATTTGAAGGAATTAAAGTCACACTCAAGGATATCATCCAAAATGCCATAGTACCGATGTTGAGACTATTGAGGATGAATGTCATTTCTCGATGAAATATTTGTCACCTCAAAGACTGCAGTGATGCCAGAATCACAAGTTTTCTTCGTGTCATCCAACTTTTTTATGCGAAATTTATGACCATTGCAGCACATAGCGTTGTGGTGTTTGACTTGCGATATGTCAAACATGTAAAATTTATTGCATTGTGAGTTGATAAATATATGGGTGATTAATAAATTTATACGTACCTGTTTATCTCTTAAACCATTGCGTAACATTGGAATCTCCATTACGACGTGCTTCTTTAACCAATGAAACCACACCTTCCCATTTTAACGTGTGTCCCAAATGTTGACAACATTCAATCCATAATGTCATCCAATCAAGATTGTTTGCAATATACAAATGTAGTCCATCCCACTCTCGACCAACTGTACCAAAAATAAATAGATGTCTTACAATTGATTTATTTTGAAGATTAATAATTAATTAACTACAATAACATCTTATAATTACTCTCACTTTCCTCAATCTACCTTTCCCTGTCGAGTACTCCCCTTCGAATTTGTAAATGGTGTTGGGATCCCAAATACGATCCACATGGATCTTTGCTGCAAACTTAGGAAGATATTTAGAAATGTACACCATAGTTTGGTATACCATATATCCCTCCACCATAGAACCCTCAGGATGTGCTCTTTGTCGATCCAAAGCCTTCAAAAATTTCAAGTGCCTCTCAACCATCCACATTGACCTAGTGTGTACAAGTCCACACAATTCAATCTCCTCAACTTGGTGTATGAGGTAGTGTTCTTGTGCATTGAAAAAAGTTGGAGGTAGACACTTTTGCATTTCACACATTAAATGAAGAATTTTTCTCTTCCAATATTTTATATCATCTTTATGGATTTCTTTACATGACAACCACCTACAAGGTATTCAAGATGCAAAAAAATATATTACATAACAAGTAAAACAAATCGCAAATATAATATCTATACAACGAACTAAACAAATATCACTACTTACCTCATCTATTTTCCAAGATCATATATGACTTGCTTGACATTATTGTCAAAGTCGTCTGGGAGAGATAGAGGTAGAATGTACTGCAACAATTATAAAATTATCTTTTCATTTTTTTGTAACATAATGAAAAGTACACGTACGCGCAGTACTTAAATACATACTAAAAACACAAGAACATGAATTACCTTAATGAAGGTATGCCAATCATACGTTTTCATCCCTGGCCCAAATTTACTTTTCTTTGATATGAGATTGTTTATGTTCACAGCAAATCCTGTGGGAAATCGAATTTTTCGTATGACTTCTTTTATAGCATTGCTTTGCTCATCCGTTAATAACCAAGGAAGCTCACTTATATTAATATGGTCTCCATGGTTATTTGATTGAATGACATTTATCATTGCATGATTGGAATCCTGAATGTCACTACATATTTTGACATTTTTTTCTTTGTCACGCCTTCCATCCAATATTTTCCATACTGTCTCTGTTATACTCTTTCCAATATGCATACTATCAAACAAATGAAAAATTTGTAATGGCTCGTAGTAGGGCAACCTACTAAATTGTTGGGGATAACTTTTTAGTCCCTTAGGAAGGTGGTCACTTATGCCTTCATGACCTTCATGATCATTAATCACATCATTAGTAAACAAAACAAAATTGAAAAGATTTTTTATGACAAACCAATAGATGGAATGGCATTACCTTGATGATTAATTCTATTCTATTCCAACTTCCATAGGTGAGGTGTCATTCTTCATGGCTTTGATGTATTCTCTTCTTTCCCTTTGAAAAGATGTTTTTCAGTATTTTGATACTTATGATTTTTGTGGAGAAAGTGCCTATACTCATCAAACACCTGCTTTCCTAAACTTTTTGAATGACAAGATTTCATCTTTGGACCACAAATAGGACATGCAAATTTTCCGTTTCTTTGAAGACCTACAAGATAATGTATAATTGGATTAAATATGATATTTTTTTGAATTATAATGTTCATGCACAACTTAAACACTATAACATACCACAAAAATGTGTTATCCCTTGGGCATCGTGTATTGTCCATAGAAGCATTGCATGGAATTGAAATTGTCTTTGTCCTTTTGGTCTAGAGATGTCATACATAGTGACACCATTCCATAACTCCAGCAACTCATCGATAAGAGGCTCAATATATACATTCATATCTTTAACTTGGTACTTACCTAATCGAATGATCAAAAACATTACATAATTATTATGACCATTTTACTGCAATATTTATAATTTAATTTAGACGACTATATTTAAATGATAAAATACCTGGAACAATCATTGCCAACATTATGTGCTCCCTCTTTATTGACATCCATGGAGGAATGTTATTGTTGATAATAAAAATAGGGCACATTGAGTAAACAAATCTCATCTCTCCAAATGGATTGACACCGTTCACTACCAATGAAAGCCTAAGATTACGAGGTTCTTCTTTAAAGTGTGGCCACTTTTCCTGTATGTCCATAAATGTTGAACCATCCGCAGACATTTCAATAATGTCATCTTGACTTCTATTGCGTGCATGGTAATCCATAAATTGTGCCAAGCTAGTGCACTTGAATAATCATTGCATACGTGGAATAATGGGAATATAGCGAAGAACCTTGCGAGGAACCCCTTTTGTTATTTGATCTATTCAATATCTACTGATATGACATTTAGGGCATTCAGTTCGAAATTCATATTGTTTCTGATATATAATATGATGATTGGGACAAGCATCTATTGCTTGATACTCCATTCCAATATCTTTCATAATGCCAGATAATTCTCGATATGAGCGAGGTAGAATATTTGATGGTGGTAACAAAAACTCACCTATCAATCTACAACAAAAAATATAATTTGTTATAATAAAGAATATTAATGGTACAACATGATTCATAGTTTATTATGACATATATGACATACCTTAACATACATGACATTGTTTTGTTGGATAAACCATTCATAACCTTCAATTTCACCAACAATAATACAACAGAGAGAAGAGTTGTTTGCGAGCCTTCATAAAGGGCCTCAGATGCCTTCTCAAGTAGAGGGACATCATGAACAACATCAAGGTCATCTTCATCATCATGATCAGCTGTGTGAGTACTAAATGAGTCATGGATCAATGTATTTGTACCATCATCTTCAATTGTGTTTTCTAGCTCATGATCATCATCTTCCATGGGATCATTATCTTCAGCTTTGATGTTCAAACCTCCATGTTCATCCACTTCAAAAGCCATATTCTCAAGGTTGTGTTGATCCATACCATGTGCTCTGGGGTGCTCGACCTATATAAAATTGATAAACATAAATAAACCATGATCATGATCTCATCATCACGTGATTTATTATGTATATAAATTGTCAAAACGATATGATGAAAAACTTACCAATGGATGATAATCATGTCCACCTTCAATGTGACCATGCAGCCTACAATGTTTCTTCGTTGTTTTGATTAGAATTTTTCTAGTCTTTAACCCCTTAAAAATTTTGCACAGACAATAACATTTTCCATCACCTTTTCTTTTCAAGTTAGACCACAATCTAGCAATTGTCTCCTTATTTTGTTGTTCGTTGATATTATCTGACATGGTCTTTCTTCACAGGCAAGAAAACATAAATTATCATCATTGAACAAAGCACCTTATTGATTTTAGATTTCTAGTTTGCTTATGGTACATCACACAACATGGAAAACAAGAAATACTCAATAAATAACAGGATTCATTGATCTAGTATTATCACAATCTGCACTTGGCCTTCAATATTTTCTCCTCCTAACATTGTTTATCCATTACATGTCAAGTACAGAACTCTGAAACCCATGGCTATTAAAATACATAAGACAACATTATAGCATCTTATAATCATCTATTATAAAACCAAAGCACTTGGGAGTGATTCTTTTGTTTGTCACAGTCCAGGAAAATGGTGTCTACTAGAGCCTTGAATAACTGACTAGAAAGATTTTTAATTCCTTTTCTTTTTCCTTCTGATTTTTTCACTGTCACTTCCATCCTCCGAGTCAGATGCCCTTGCCCTTTTCTTTCTTCTTTTTTTTCATACTCATTGTCATGCTTTGAATTATTTTTTTTTCTTGGTGACTCCTTACTGCTGTCACTGTCAGTTTCACTCTCAGAATCTGAGTTTGATGTATCAAAATTAGACGAACCTAATGAACTAGAAGAATCGTCATTAGAGGTAGATTCATCTAACTCAGGAATAGACTTTTGTTGCTGCATTACAAGCCTTGGCATATTCTTCAAATACTCATGTAAACTCTCAGTGATACCACCAAGACCAATAGAAGTAAATAAATTGATAACAAACAGTGAATTTTTGGGATTGTCCTTTGGAGAAATTGAATCAAAAGACTCCTGCATTGTTGGATCGTTCAACCTTTCATTAAGCAACAATATACCAAGCTGCTCTGCCAGCTCTTGCAAGAGAATATTTATAAAAATATGGGAAGAGGAAGTAGTATCTTCCTCTGTCAGATGTATATAAGCAAGACAATTCCATGGAAGAGCATCTATGCCAAGTAAGTGGGCAAAAAACTTTGCAACATTACGCAGTTTATTTGTTTCTAGTCTGTGTATCATAGAATATTGTTGTACAAAACACTTATCAAAAAATTCCTCATAAATTTTATTGATCATATAGAATCTTTGCCCAAGAAGAACATAATAATGAAGGTATGTTCTCTCTTAACTAGGTTCAAGCTTGATCTTTAGTAGCTTATGACCAGCTTCCTCAAAATCAACACTTGACATGATTGTCAAATAAATTGTACGTCTTAAATTGACCAAGTTTGTCTCTGTCTCATCCTATATTCTTAGTGCTTCCTCACCTTCCTCATAATAATAATCATCATCATCATCATCATCATCATCATCATCATCATCATCATCATCATCATCATCATCATCATCATCATCATCATCATCATCTGAATCATCACTTGAATCATTTTCCCCTTCTGCTTCATCTGAAGAAGCATCTCAAAGGATATCTTTCTTCAGTTTTTCATAGGTTGCCTCATGCTCTAAGAAATCAAGATCTGGCTTGAAAACATCCAAACTAGCTTCTTGATCAAGTTCATCTTCTAGGAAGACTTCATGTGTTAACTGATCTGGACGCACAACTGGATGACCCTCAAACTTAGCTTTGTGAATTGCAAAAACGCCTTCAATTAAAAACTGTACTTGTTTGTCAATTTCCCCCTCATGGAGAATACCTCTAAATATTTCAAAAATCCCATAGATACCTTTGGGTGAAAGGTCTTGCAACAAAGAACCACATTCTTTCACGAACCCAACAACAACCTCTACACTGTCATCTATGGGGTTCTCTAGTAAAAGGGTGAGAAGTTTCAAGGCAATGATCTCATGTGCAACTTTTTGATTCACTAAATGAGCTATGAATTTGGTTGTTGCTATCATAATGTGCTTGTCCTTGCGTTTGTATGCCCTCTTAAGATGCAAAATAATTCTTCGCAAAAGCAAATTGCCAACTTCAGGAAATTTTGTATTTACCACAACAACCAACACAACAAAAACATCTATAAATCCAGGGGATGCCATTTGGGATTTCATACAAGACCTACAAAATAGACCCCTCCAATGGATGAGATTCTCTGCAAACAACTCTGGAATGATGTTCTTGATGTTAGATGCATTTACCTTGTTTACTAACCCATTGATACTCTTCTGAAGGGCATCCCATGTCATGCGCTGGTATTCCACATTGCTCTTATCTTCCAAATCTTTCATCATTTGAGCCATCTTAAATGGGGGAATGTAAACACCCCCACTTCTTCCAACACCCTTCTCAGCTCCTCTTACATTACCTTCGCCATTCCCATTCTGAGATGGAGTAGACAGAACACCAGATGTTTTCACTTCCACTGCCTCTCTTTCCCTCTTGTTTCCAGAAGCCCCTTTACCACTTAATTCATGCTTATTTCTGTACATAAACCCATCAAGAAGCATGAGTTTTTGCATATAAGCTCGCCCAAATATTTAATAGTTATTTTTCATCAAGATTCCCTCAGGAGTTGGCAGATCTTGCTTCCATACTTTAATTCTGTTTTCTCAAAGGACAATCCTAAAAATCCATGCATTGCAAACAACTTTGTACACCTTTGTTGGTTGTGGTGGCGTCACAGAGAGTTTACATCAATAAATGAAGCACATGCCAATGCTTTTAATTTAGTAGTAGTATCTCTTATTCAATATCTCTAGTGAAACCCACGTGATCTTTTGTTGGAGTAGAATTTGTTATATTCTAGAAAGGGTCTTGTCCTTTGTTGATGGGATATTCATCTACCTCAAAAATAACTGTTCTTTTCTCCAACAAGAAGTGGAACTAAATGAAGATCTAGCACCATGAAATGAATCCTCAAAAGGATTACTATAGTTAGTTTTGGTAGATAATGATCTGGGTAAAGTACTAATGTGGCTTTACGAAACATTATGTACTAGCTTAGCATACTCTAAAAACTTTGGTGCAACATGCTACATCCAATTAAGTCTCCATCGATATCTCTATTGTGCTTATGGATTGGGATTCAATGTACTCTTTTTATACACAAATTTTACTTTGAACTGAGGAGGTTTGTATGTACTTACTTGTCTTTCGATTGTATCCCTATTTCAAGAATTTCTTCTATCAACAAATTATTTGTTGTAAGTTGTACAAGTGGAAGCTTGAACATGCCTTCCATGCTAGCCTTGTTGATACGTTCAACACCATCTTGTGCAACAAATCTTTAGAACTCCACTATTTCATTGAAGAGTGAGTAGTAGGGACAATCTAGGACACTTACAGAGGTTTTACAAGAGAGATAAATAGACCTAAATATTATGGCTTAATAATGATCAATGGGTAAATAGCTAAGCAACTCTCAATATCAAAATGACTTTCTCAATTGTCTTTACTAGAAATGGATAGATCTGCTAATAATGGCTTTATGACTGTATGTCAACTTTAGACTCAATCCAAGAAGAGCTAGAACTAAAATGCAATATCTAGATTTATGATCTGTATAATATAACAATCCCATAATTATGTTTCCACACATCTATACCACAACACAAACATCATGCTACTGTTCAGCCATAGAAATTGATATCCTAATTATAGAATGTGAAATATGCACATAACTATGAATAAAGATTAAGAAAAACAAAGAAAGATGGTTATTGCAAACATAAATGACTAATGGACAAGAATTGAATTCATTGTAGATAGTTTTGAATATCAAATTCACTTATTTGTGTGCATTTAGTAACTCATGTACTTGTGGCCAACCATTTATCTCTTTCATAAATTAAACACTTATTAATAACATTAAATGGCTGAGTAATTATGTTTTAGTTGAAATTGAAAATAAAATATTTTATTTCAGGACAACTCACACTATTCCCTATCATATTTTAGACTCTCAGTTTTGTTAGTAGTGATTTGATGTCTTTGGAGCTAATCATTGCATTTCTTTAGTTACGTTTGCTAGCGTACTCCCAGCCTGTGCCAAAATGGGAGCTTTGGAACAGGGTATGGACATCCATCAAAGCATAAAAGATAGAGGAATTTTGTTAGATGTAGTTGCAACTACTCTGTTAGCATGTATGCAAAATGTGGAAGCATAGACAAGGCACGGGAACTGTTTGATGGATTGCCTCAAAGAAATGTGGTTTCCTGGACTGCAATGATTGTCGGATATGCACAAAATGGATTTGTGGAGAAGGCTTTAGAAACTTTCAAGCAAATGCAATCAGCAGGTGTAAAGCCAAATTCCATGACCATTGCTACTATCCTCCCTGCCTGTGCCAAAATGGGAAATTTGGAACAGGGTATGGATATTCATCGAAGCATAAAGAATAGAGGATTTTTTTTAGATGTTGTAGTTGCAACTTCCCTGGTAGACATGTATGTAAAATGTGGAAACATAGACAAGGCACGTGAACTGTTTGATAGAATGCCTGAAAGAAATGTTGTCTCGTGGACTGCAACAATTGTTGGATATGCACAAAATGGATTTGTCGAAAAGGCTTTAGACACTTTCAAGAAAATGAAATTGGAAGGCATAAAGCCAAATTCCACAACCTTTTCCAGCATCCTTCTTGCCTATGCAAAAATGGGAGCTTTGGAACAGGGTATGGACATCCATCAAAGCATAACAGATAGAGGAATTTTGTTAGGTGTTGTACTTGCAAATGCCCTACTTGACATGAATGCAAAATGTAGAAACATGGACAAGGCTCGTGAATTGTTTGATATGATGTCACAAAGAGATGTGATCTCATGTGAACAATCAACACACGCGTATACGGGAGGAAGGGATTGCTGCTACAAAATTGAATGCTCACTCCTCAATCACAGTTCTATGGTTTTACGAGATTAAACTAGGGAAATTAACCACCACATGTATATTTTTTGCAACATGAAATTAAAAACTAGGGCAATTTGAATCTACCTCCTGTGTGAGATTGCAAGCAATTCCACAAATTCCTTTCAATGCGGGTTTAATGTTCTTGGGGATTGAAGTCACCATGGATGCCTACGTGGGATTGCAATGCACAAATGAATTCCCCTCTTCTTTTTTTTTAAGTAATGGCCATTGTTGTTGGAATTACGATGAACTCAAGCACCTTTTGTAAAAAAGAAAATTCTCATTGCTAATGCCTTCTTCGTCGAAACCAAATGGGAAATTACCATCGGAATTACAACAAATGCGGGCATTTAAAAAAAAATAAATCAAATTTGGCCACAATATACCTTCTCTGTCGGAAATCTCAGTCAGAAATCTAGTCCAAATGTATTAGTGATCCCATTGAAAGCGGATATTTTTGTGTAGCAGGTGTGTAAAAGGATGACACTTATCTGCTAGTTGTGCAATGAATCTTCGGATGGATTGAAGCCACCCCTGTAATGCCCTTAGCTGGTTGATGTTCTTTGGAGGTGGCATGTCCATGATTGCTTTGACCTTTGCTGGATCGACCTCGATGCCTTTGCTTGAGATAATGTATCCTAGAAGCTTCCTTGAGGTTACTCCAAAGACACATTTCTTTGGGTTGAGTCTAACATGATATTGTTCTAGTCTATCAAAGATTTGCTCTAATATGTCCAGATGACCTTCCCTTGTGAGTGATTTTGCGAGTAAGTCATCAACATAATCTTTCATTATGGTATGCATCATGTCATGAAAGATGGTGGTCATTTCTTGTTGATAGGTTGCTCCTACATTCTTTAGACCAAAAGGCATTACATTCCAGCAGTATGTGCCCCATGGGCATTTGAAGGTTGTCTTATGTTGATCCTTTGGTGCGATCTTTATCTAATTGTATCCTGAAAAACCATCCATGAGTGAAAGCATGGCATGTCCTGCTGTTAGGTCTACTGTGATGTCGATATTTGGTAGGGGAAGTCATCTTTAGGACATGCCTTCTTCATATCTCTGAAGTCAGTACAAATACGGATGCCCCTATTTGGTTTTCCGGTAGGCACAATATTGGAGATCCAATCTGCATAATCAATTGGTCTAATAAAACCAACATCTAGGAGTTTATTAAGTTTTGCTTTGACTAGTACTACAATCTGAGGATGCATCTTGCGAAGCTTCTGCTTGATAGGCTTGGCTCCTTTTGCTACTGTGAGGTGATGCATGACTAAATCTGGATCAAGACCAGGTATGTCTGCATATGACCATGAAAAGTTAATCTAGCATTTCTGGAAGAATTCAACAAACTTAGGCTGTTCCTCTGGAGTGAAAAGAGATGTCAAATGTATGTGGTGAGGAGTTTTAGGAGTCCCCACGTTGTATTCTTTGGTTTCTTCAATGAGAATCGTTGATTGTTCCCGCTGTGTACTAGAGGGAAGAATGTCAAACCTTTCATCCTCAGGCACCTCAGAGAGGTTTTTACTATTGGATATGCTCTTTCTTTTTACTTTTGTGGGATCAAACAGTGCCACAGTGTGGTTTTCATTGGAAAATCTATGTTTTATTGTTATATTTTTGCAGGTGAAAGGTTTGGCATCTACCCCAAAGTATGCTGTGCTATTAAGTTAAATGGCAAATCCAAATTTGTGATCCCCACTTGGTATGTTATCCCGTAGTTCCAAAAAGTCAATGATCACCTCATCATTTTGGAAGTGGTCAAGGCATGGGGGATTAGGTTGGTTCCATTCGATGAGTTCAGGATGGATAATGGGAATTACTTCATTGATTAGGTTAAGTTTATTAGATGTGTCAGTGAGGGTTAAGACATTGTGGTGAAGGTCGTTGATGGTACTCTCCCTATCAGAATTGGGTGTAGGATGTGACATAGGGTCTGTGGAAGGTATTTCTAGCTCAGGAACCCAAGAGGTCTTTATCTGTTCTTCTCCATAAATAGGGATTTCTTAGTGAGGTGGAGGTAGTGATGCGTCTTCCTCATATGAAGTGTTAAGTTGCACCGAATCAAATTCCCACTCATGTGAGTCAGTTTTTGAGTCGCTTTCCAGTAGCGGATTACTATACCATACTGGGATATCTTTTGAGTTAAATACTACAGTTGTGATTGGTTGATGTACCTTTGTAGATGAAATGATCAGTGCTATAGGAAAAATTATGGGGATCAATGAATCCGATATAGGGAGTATTGGTAGTGTTGAATCTGCTGCTTTTGCTAGAACTACTGGTGTTGTAGATACTGCTAGGAATTCTGATATAGTTGCTGCTGCTAAGGGTACTATTGATCTCATTGCTACTATTGATGGTGTTGCTGGTTCGATTGATGGGATGATTGGCGTTGCAGATGGTTTTGTTGGTATTTCTAGCCTCAATGGGGCAATTGTTATGGTTTTGGGTGTTGCTTTTATAATTAGAGGTGGCCTCTTTGTAGTAGGTTGATATAGTGGTTTGTTGGGTTTCCCTTTAAATCTAAGCTTTGGAAGGATCTCTTTTTGAAAGCTTAATCCTGTGTTATCTTTGGGTTTCAATTTTGGCTGCAGTGGCTCATGTCACCCTTACTTACAATTCCCTAAAGCACTTTGACCATCATATCCCATTCTTTGCATAATGAGAAGACCTTTTCCATATTGATTGGTGGGAAGCTTAGCTTGCGGAATGTCGGTGGTGATAGGATCTTTATAGATCCATTCTGCTAAGTCTTCATCCCTTGTTTCCTCTTCTTGACTCTTTCCAATCATGAAAGGTGTCAAAGTACATGCTGGTTTGACCAGTGGCATTTGAAGTACTTGTTGAGGTTTGCCATGTGTCCTAGGAGAAGTGGGCATTTGTCCAACACAAAAGAGTTGGCTTAGATTGTATTCTCCAGGACCTTCCTCTGCTATTTTCATCTTGATCTTCTCTTTCTTGGGTATAGTGGTGTTTGAACTAGAAAGAGAGGTTGGACTTATGTATGATGTGGAGGAGATGGCTTCTCTATTGTTGGGTATAGTAATCTATGATTGATGACTTATATTATGACAATATGCAAAGGGGTTTGCATCGCCCAGGATTGTGATTTCTACACCGTTATGCGGGAACATGATACACTGATGGTAGGTGGATGGAACGGCTTGCATGGCATGTATCCAAGCTCTTCCTAACAACAAATTGTAGGGTAGATGAAGGTCTAGGACTTGATAGATGATGTGTTTCAGCACAGGGCCCACTCAGATTGGTAGTACAACAACTCCTCTGGATGAATGCTCTGCATCATCATAAGCTTTGATTGTGATCTTCTTGTGGGGATCCACTGATTCAATTGCATATCCCAATGTAATGACTAATTGTAGTGTACAAATATTCAGGCCATCTCCATTGTCGATCAAGACTCACTTGATCCTATGCTGGTTGATAAACCCTTTAATATGGAATGAGGCGTTATGAGGTTGCTGGAAGGATGTGTTGTCATTTTTAGAGAAAGTGAGACAAGGTTATGACCTTAGATTTTCGACCATGGCTTGGAACTGATCTGTATTTAGGTTTGTAGGAACTAACACCTCTTGGAGAGCTTGATCCAAGATTGTTTTATGAGATGGAGATAGGCGCAATAGCTCTAAGATAGATATTAGTGCAGGTGTTTTATCTGATTGGTCCACAAGGTTATACTAATTTGGGATAGATGTGGTGCCTTGTGGAGCTTCTTTTATGGTAATCTTGCCACGATGTGTAAAAACGTTGCAAGTGGAGCTGGGATTTTTGATGATAATAGTTGCAATTTGTTCACTGGCATCGTATAGGTGATTCATAGTGTAATTATATGCTGCTTGCATATAATCAGTGGTGTCTGTGTTTCTCCCTGTAGTGGAAGGACCCCTTTGATCTTGTGATGGAAGTGGTTTTTTAAACATGAGATGATCATTGTTTGTTGTTTTTGGGTCGTGTCCTTCGATTTCAATCTCACCTCGATCAATAAGATCCTGAATAAGATCTTTCAATCTGTGACAATTGCTTGTCTTATGCCCTTTTCCTTGATGGAAATCACAATGTTCAGTATCCCTCCACCATGAAGGTTTTACCTGAGGTTCATAATTTGATGTTTTGGGTAAGGTTACCAGATTTGAAGAAACCAATTGACCTAACACTGTTTCAATGGGTTCCCCTAAGGGAGTGTATGTTTGTTTTGGTTTAAAATTTTGTTGACGCTATCTAGGTTCCTCTTGAGATGTGTTGTGGCCTTGATTTGGAGGAGCATTTGTGTTATTCTTGGGTGGGGGATTCTATCCTATAAATCAGACCATAGGTTGTGCACTTTTGATATTTCTTGCATCCACAACCCCGTCGTTGATGATATTTTTGTTTTTGTTCCAGAAGTTAGGCTTGTCACTATTGAAGTGTGGATGAGGGCCATCCTTTGGCTCATTGTAGATTTTGATAAATCCTTTCTTGATAAGAGCCCGCTCACATTTTAAGCCTTTGGTGATCATGTCATTGAAAGAATCTGTCTTCTACATCTAGGTGAAATTCTATTTCTTCGTTTAAGTTGGAAATAAATATTTCCACTAGTTCTTGTTCAGGTAATTGAAGAGAATGTCTGCTAGACATTTGATGCCATTGTTGCAGAAAGACTAAAAATAGTTCACTTGTTTTTTGTTTAGTGTTACATAGATGAGCCATGGTGATATCATGTTCAATGTTGTGTGAGTAATGTGCCAGGAATTTCTGGATGAGTTCTTCAAATGTCCTAATGCCACCTAGTAATCAGGAAAACCATGATGTTGTTCCTCCCAAGCTTTGGGGAAAAAGGTGCATTAGGTATGTATCCTCATATGCCACTTCGAGGAAAGCTGAATGGAATTCTTGAACATGATCACGAGGATCTCCTTTTCCTCTATAGTTTTCAAACTTGGGTGTTTTGAACCCCGTGGAAAATGTTGCATATGAAGATTCCTATCAAAGGGATAGGGACAAATGTCATTGAGTGAAAATTGATTAGTTTTCACACCACTATGAAGTTGTTGGGTGAGGTTTTCAACTTGTTGCCACAACATTTCTATTTCATTTGGAGGAGGAGGTGGGGGGTTACCTTGATGAAGGTTGTATCTGATGTGATCTCAACCTCTTTCTTCCTCATTGCGACTTTGTCATTTTGATGCTTGCCTTAGTTGTGCAACATCAAAGTCAGAGGGTAGTTTTTCTCCTTCTTGAGCAAGTCTTAAAAAGTGAGCATCATCATTTCTCTTGAGTATTTCATCAAATAGTCTATTAAAGAGAGGGTTGTGTTGTGCCCTTTCTATTGCCGCAGGAGTAGGAGTACTTGGATTTTCGTCGTTTTATGTTTCCTCCCAGGGCTTCTTGGAATTCATTGATATTTTCCTCCTCTTCTTCCTCAATTTCCATTTGTCTAGTTCTAGATCTGGTTTGAGCCATTTTGTTTACAAGTTTTTGTTGAAGTTGGGTGAAATTATGATGAGTTGTTGATGAAAGGAGAGATTTATGTTTGGTGGGGTGTTTTGCATATGGATTTCTAGCACTAAAGGTAGATGTTACCAAAGTTCTTTCTTGAATTGCTTATTGTGTTTGACAAAGTTTGATGTGATAAGGTTTAGAGAAATCTGAGATGTGTTACAGACTCAACTACCTAGTAATGAGAGGATTCACTCATAGACAAGTTTTAACCTGCGTAGAAATTCCTCTTAGGATGAGTTTATCCTAGATGTAGAGACACTCTAAAAGTGATGTTTTTGTGTTTGATTCAAGCAATGTCGAAATAGAACTTAGGACAAGAACCTCTTAATGTTTTGAGAGTTGAAACAAATTGATGATGTGAATGTGGAAATGGATGGAATGTTTAACTTCAATATAAACTTTGTGTCACATATGGGACAAATTCTTCTTCTTCTCTTTCGAGAGTTGGTGGTCCTTCCCGAGCTATGTTATATGTGATGCAAATGTCTAGAAAGAAGTCAGGATTTATCTTGCCTCCTTTGTTCTTGTGATAACTCAAAGCGCGATATTGCATAAAAGCTCAGCGGTTTAATGATTCTTGATCAAACTTGTTTGGTTTCCCTTGAAGATAGAGACGCATGTGATGTAGGAAAGCTCTATTAGAGATAGAGATTTGTCTATTAAGATAGAAGAATTTCCTCCTTTTGATAAGAGCCTTTGAGCTCAATGGTCTTTTCTTCAAGTTGATGTGTTGATGAAGATTCTTCTTTCTCAAGATATGAAGAATGGTCATATAGTTTGATACTTTTGCTATTTGATTTTGATCCATTGTTGATTTCTAAAAAATGTTTGTGTTGGATGAATACTTGTTTTTGGAACTAATTTTTTATTTTTCTTTGACAAGAAAACAAAGCAAGAACACAAACACAAGAATGTTGCCTCAAAAAGGCACAAATAGGTGTGGGTCTAGATCAACCCAATCCTTGGACTTTTTATGACCATTTCCTTTAATTGTATTTTAGGTGTTTTCCAAAGCCTGAAGTTAGCTCAATTTGCATTGACCTTGACTCAAAATGAAAACACTTCAAACACTCTTTATCCCTAAGGTCAAATGGCCATTTGCGATAAGTTCAACCCACATCTTGATATTTCTTTGACTTTGGTACTACATACCTTATGAATCCCGCCATGGTAGGTAAGGATGTGATATACTAAGTCTTGCATGAGCATAACAAATAGATGATCTCTATGATGGGGGAGTCACCACTTTTATCAGGCTACAAGTAACCTTTCAAAAAGCTATGTTTCTACTCAAGAAAATATGTATGGTGAGTATCTTCGGAGAAAAACCTTCTATGCTCTTGCACTGAATTTATCACAAATATCCTCAATCAATAGAACGGGTGGGATACTACTTAAAGGTGTTTAGTAATTTTTGATTTTTTTGGACATAAGTTCATTCTACAATGACTCACTTAAGAGCCTTGTGACTTGTGGTGGGGTCCATTTGTCCTTTTGGCAAGTTACACTATAGGAACAGCTATACCCAAGGCTACAACTTTCGCTCTCACCTGATTTTTATAGCAGCTCGAAGGATTTACCGTGCGAGGTCATTCCCAAGAGTGATCGATCTCTTTGTAGGCCTCTCTTGAAAACATAAAACTTGAGTGTTACTAACACTTTTCTCTTGCAACTAGGACCATGGAATCCAAGGGAGAGGATAGTGTGTGTTAGAAGTAGGACCACTCGACAAACTCTTTTTGCACAAGTGTGTCAAACATGAAATGCACTTGTTCTTTTTAACTTGTCATTGCAATGATGTTCTATCTAATTGGAGATGTTACTCCAACAATCATGATGTTCTTTTTAACTTCAAAGGCAATATGTTTGAGTAAACTAGAATTTGAAATCTTGGTCAACTTAATGAAAAACACGTTTGCATGAAGTAAAATCATTTTGCAACAAAGAATGACACAAATTGATTGTTCTTTTTACTTGCCCAAAAATTGAAGTGTGGATTGTGATTTTTAAGTCCAGATTGATGCAAGGAAATCAAATTTGTGTTGTTGATTTTAAGCACCAAAAGAAAATGAGTCCTATATTGCAAGAAAAAAAGTTTGTTTGGTGATTTTTAAACCACCAAAACAAAATTTGAATCTTAACTTTCAAGAAATAAAGTTTGTTCTGTGATTTTTAAGGACCAAATGAAATTTGAATCCTGACTTGCAAGAAATAAAGATTGTTTTGTGATTTTTAAAGCACCAAAAGAAGTGTTTTTGATTTTTAAGTACAAAAAGGGGGTTAGTTTAAAACTTGAACATGAAAGGAACAGTTAGAAAAATCTGAAAACATGGAGGGCTTCCACAAGCCTAGAAAAAAAAAAATTATCAGTTACAAGGCCTTTCTTTTACAAAAGCACTACTTAACACAAACGTGCTAAAGTATAGACAAAAGCGCTAAACTAAAAATTTTAAACAACAATACAAGTGTGCTACAACATGGACAAAAGCGCTAGTTAAGACTCAAAAGCGCTAATATACTGACAAAAGCACTAAATTTGAGACAATAGCACTATTGTAAAGACAATAGTGCTAAAATACCAAATTACAATAGCGCTAAAGCGCGAACCAAAGCGCGATCTGTGTGTCAAGCTAAACAGTCAAAAAAGTTCGTTTTGTAAAAAAAAATGTTGTTGGGTGTTGGATTCATGTCGGGCTCACCAAACGATGCTCTGCAAAATGGACAATTATTAGACTAAAACCTGTGGTGGAATAACACACAAAACACAAGAAAATGAAGACAAACGTTAGTGTTAATCAACCAAAAGTAAGTCTAAGCAGGCATATCAAAAGAGACACTAAAAAGATGATAAGATATTTAACTATGGAAGTAAATATAACAAGGCATCTCCAAATGCCTTTTAACATGCTCTTAGCTCCTTCTCCCTTGTTCCTCTCCTCTCCAAGTTCCAAATTAGTGTAGCTCTCAACAGTTTTTTGTACTATGGATGTCTTATGGAGGTTCAATATTATAGATGATTATGAAAAGTATGCAAATGCAAGCTTAATAACCAAAAAGATGAGTTATCTAGATGCTATTTGTTAATTTTAACCAAAAGAGTGAATATGACTAAAATATGCTAAATGCTCTCTAAAATTCACTATAGATTAAATGCATACAAGTTTTATAGGATCTGGATTATGAAGAAATGGGCTCTATTTATAGGAAAAATGGAGCAATGGATGGTTGAGATTGAGTAATCTCAGCAAGGGTCAGGATTGAATGATATTCAATCCATGTGAGGGCTTTCAACCCAATCCGAGGATGACAAGTGTCAACATGAGAGGGGTTGAGAGGAGAGGGAATAAGCATTAAATGCTTGACATGACCTGAGAGTTAACTTGGTAGTTAAGGTCAAGGTTTGGTTGAATGAATAAATTCTTTATTCAAAGAATAAAGCTTTTATCCAATGGATAAACTCTTGTGCAAATGTTAAAGGGATAACCATGGTCAAAGCAATAAATTCTTGAGGAGACACATGGGTCACATGAGGTTTGAGTTAAGGGTTAAAGTCCTTAACCATGGGTGCAAGTGGAATTAACCATAAATGTTCATGTAAGAGCCATTAGTGGTTTGGAAGACTTTAGAGGTTAATTTATTGAACACACAAAGCATTTAATGCTTTTCAAAGACTTTGAAGTCTTTGAGAAGTGATTCCAAGTTGCTTAGGAATGTGACAATAATTAGGGGATGGATTAGGTTAATTAGGAAGGGGGTTTAGGAGTGCAAGTGGATTTGGTGGGTGAGGGAAAATAGGATTTTAATTAAAATAAAATAAATTTATTTCAATTTGTGGTTGCAACTTGCATTTGTAGGAAAATGCAAGTGGGGGGGAATAAATGATTTAAATAAATGTTTTATTTGATTTGTTTATAGGAGGAAAGGGTGTTAAATGAATAAATAGAATTTATTCATTAAATTGATTATGATTTTGATATAATGAATTAATTAAAATAAATTGAATAATTTATTAAATTAATAGGAGAATGTTTGAAGATGAATTAATTAAATATTAATTTAATTAACTGGTGGCTAGTGGGTTTTTAATCAAATAAATAGAAAATATTCATTTAATTAAAATGGACATATTTATGTGACTACATATAGGTCCAGGGTTCTATATTTGAATGAGTGTTTCTTCTATCATTGCGTTATGTTTTCAAGAAATTTCTACCTCAGGATTTCATAGAGATCAAAATCCTTATTCAACTCAACGATCTCATATGTCATGTTCACTACGGTAGCCAAAATGGAATCATCCCTATTTGTAAAGTAAATTTTATTCTCTATCATCACTGCTAGGTACTTTACTACCACATTCTTGATGGTAGAAATGGACATAGACTTCCCATCAGGGGTTGCTCCCATCAGATCCATGACGTCACTATTCGTAGCCAATTTCAAAGTGAGAATATCGTAGGAATCACTCAACCCAGTAATGGATCTTATCACATCCTTGGTGATGAGATGGGTCTAGTCTAACCATAGGAATTTATCATGATATTTTCTCATTGCTAATCTAACCCAGTTTTCATCATAGTAGAAATGGGGAAAATTATTCCATGTATTCAATCTCTTGTGAACAAGGGTTTTGAACTCGGGCTTAACCTGACAATATTTTTTAATCATCTTCTTTGTTGATAAATCCACCATCTTCCCATGATGACTAAAATCATCAATCTTAACATGAAAATCAGATGTCTTTAGCCAATACGACCCCAATAGTTATATTTGAGAATGCGTTAGCCAGATCGACATACATCACCTTATACAAATTATTTTTAAACTTTGGATGAGGCTTAGTTGTAGCATCAATAATAACTTGAGTGGCTATGGTTCTAGATTCAAAAAAATTAACTCTTGATCGATTTGTTGGAAAACCCTAGATAATTTAATCACTTTGAACCCTAACAATGCTTCTTCAATTCATGGTGAAATGATTTTTGTCAAAGTTTTCTCCTATTATCCTTTCATACATTGCTTTGCATTAGATGTTTATGTGATGTCATCCACTTTCCTTGAATTTTACAATAGCATGTTGGACTTTTGCATGATGAGTTATGACTTTGATATACTTTGTCGGACCTCCACATACTCTACTATTTCGATACTGTGGCCTCAATTTTTTTGGGAGGGGAGAAAAATGATATTTATTTGATTACTCTCCCTAGGCCAAAGCCTCATGTCTTTCACTTTACTAATAAAATTCTTGGACAAGAGTTCGCACATCTACAGACTCTTTCTTCTTCTCTAGATCTTCTTCATCTATTCTTTCACATGCTCTACATTGATCTTATTTTTCGGTTTATTTTGGGCTTGAACTTTACTCCGTCTACATTGCCTTGCACATGTTTAGATTTATTGCAGTTGTAGCATCTGATATTTACCAGATCTTGTCTTGACCTAGACCAGTTATCTTTGTGTCGAAAAATATTGCATGTATAACATCTACCTCTAAAATGATTATATCTATTTTGATTTATGACTATATTTCTACATTGATTAGCTTTGTGACAATATTTATTGCATGCATAACATCTACTAGAGAATAGGTTATAATTTTTATTCATGCTAGTCCTACGTTCTACTATTTTATTGATTTTATAACAAGAACCATTAAAGAAGGTGTTCTTCTCACTTACTTGATGCTCGACATGTGACTTACCTTTATCTATCTTGGGGTATATATTAAACTTTGTTGGTTTTTTTGGAAGTGAATCATCTTTGTAGTTTGCGTTGGATTGTGAACATTCACCAGATTCATTTTTGCATCCATTTTGGTTTCCAAGGGCTTCTTCACATCTATCATCCTATCAGACTTACCAGATTTAGGTTTTCTCTATTATTTCTTTGCTTTCTATAGATCTACCTTTAGAGATGTTACTTATTGTTTTATCTTTTCATACTCTTTTGATTTTCATTTCATCATTTTTTTCAAATACTCCTTGGTCTTCTCATTGTCTTAATTTTTACTTTCAGATCTATAATAGTGTTGTTTTCTTGATTGAGCTCTTCACTGACTTTTTAATGCCTTATTTTTAAGTTTTTGGATTTTCTCTCTAAGATTCTCAATCCTTTTGACTACCATCTGGATATTTTCTTTCAGATGTTTGTTTTAATTTTCTACCACTACAAGATCCTCAAGAGCATTCCTAAGATGTTCTCTTAAATCTATAAGTTGAACCTTTTGGATCTCCTTTGAGTGGTTAAACTCTTCCAAAGGACTTAGCTTTGATACTAATTGTTGAATATCCTGAATACTGAGAGGGGAGTGGTCATTCGTCTTCCCTTGAACTTATTTTAACTTCTAACTATCCAATCACATAATATAGTTTTAATGCAGTAAAGAAAATTAACACAAAACACAACATCAGATTTGTACCTAGAAAACCCACCATGGGAAAAACCACAGAGAGAGTGACCTCTCAAGTATGATGCAATATGTAACCAACCACATAGTACAAAAGGGTGGCTCACTACAAGTGGGGGATCACTATTTGGAAGGCTCACTACCCAAAAAAAAAAGGCTCACTATTGGATGACAGGCTTATAGCCAGAATACAAAATTTAACTATTGGAGTTGCATCTGACATATTCATGAATTATAGTTTCGTTGAATTGCATAAACTAATTTTTACATTCATTGTGCATAAATCTCATAACAATATTCACATCCACAAATTATTTCACATATATAATAGCTACATATAGTTGTATTTCAACAACGATGTCTCTAACTTGCAAACTTGATGGTTATAAATATCCACACCAAAAATTAGATCAGTTGGCTCAACCAGAAAGGGATGAGACCAAAAAATCCACACACAACAACATGTCTTAATATGATTTTGGCTTCAATCTTAATAAAAGAAAAATTTGCAGAACATACCTCCAATATGTTCGGATAGGACCAGATCCAAAAATGCCTTGTAGATTATGCCTTCATCACATCCAGATGGGACCAAACCCAAAATATCTTTTGATAAAGTAGATACCAAATCTGAAAACTGCATGAAGTAAGCACACATACATTGCATAATAAAAAAAGCTAAAGAAACATATCTATAACATATAGTAAATAAAATAGCCAAACCAAACCAAAATATACATGCTAGACCAAGCCACATCAATAAAATCAATGACAATAGGCCAACACTCTCCTTATGGTGAGAAATGACCTTAGATAAAATCCTCTTTATCTAAGGTCACATCCACCGTAGGAGCCCTCCCTTTATCAGACTTAGGAGTGTTGAAATGATCATTAGTTGTAGATGTTGTTGGATTAAATTGAGGGTATTTCCTTTGCAAATCCCAAACTCATGACATATACGACATCTAAATGAAAGGTTTTCATAATCTATCCTCTAAACCCAAAAATGGATCCAAAATAAATTTTGATATAATTTGGAAAATGATTATTTAGGTCAACTAAAAATAGAAGTACAAGAATAAGATATTACCTTCTTATAAAGAATTTGTAAGCACAACTAGTTGATTCACCAAGAAAAATAAAAATAAAATGTAGAATATTGCCTCTCCACAACTCTAATAGAAACCTTAGAAGATAAACCCAAATGGGGACCGATGAGGGAAGCTCCTCAATCGAATTTAATCCTACATGCTCTAGTTTATTGAAAAGAGTTGCTTTATTATAGATATAAGGGTCACCCTCAAAATCCTTATTTCTATTCACCATACATGAAAAGGAAACCAGAAAAAAGTTGTTGGTAGCCAACATCGCCTCCATGTCATCTTTGGTTTTCCATAGTTGTCAAGCTCAAGACTCCAAATCTAGCAAAGAGAGACGAATCATAAAACAAATACAAGTTAAAGAAAAAATTGCTCCAGTATGCAACATCCTTTGATATCATCTTTGGTTGAATCACCAAAACTAGATGATTATGATGAATAATGACGAACAATAAGTACTCAACAGATACTGAGAGAGGGGGGGGGGTGAATCAGTATAGACAAAAACTTCCTTAAACCACTTTGATTGCAAAGACTGCACTAATTGGTAAACAGTATCACCAATCTAAAATAGGGCACTACCAGTAAAACACAGTGTGACTGTGAAAGACATAAACCAGTAACACTTAGATCTTCACAAAACCTAATAACTCATTTCCACTTCACGCATATGCATAAGCAAGTAATACATCATTAGAAATATAATGACCACTCGATCAACATGCTTTACCACTTGATAGAAAACACTAAGACATCACATGAAAAAGCATCACACATAACACACTGATTTTTCACGTGGAAATCCAACTGGGAAAAACCATGGTGGGGATGAATACCCACAAGTTGTTCTTTGAACTCTTCTAAAGTCCACTCTGTTAGGAGCCTAGTCTGGTTAAGGACTTTACAACAGGTTCTGCTAGGAACCAATCTTGCTAGGGATCACTCGATTAAGGGATGGCTAAATACCCGGTTAAAGGTTAAAACCCTGTTAAAGGTTAAAACCCTATTAAAGGTTACCTCGCAAGAGGATTTGAAGAACTCAATGATTTTGAGTCACCCTGTTAAAGGATTTACAAAAATCCTATTAAAGCTACCTGGTTAAGGGATTTTCCAACTGCTGAAATGGTTAGAAGTCAACAGGTAATACACTGATCTGATAACAACACTCAATGCCATAACAGATCCATTTCAGTTCCTTTACTTCTGTAATCACTCTGTAGATCTCCACACACTGCACCGGTTTGGCAAGAATCAAGTATCTCTACACTTGGATACACACAACATTTTCCAACAACTTCACAATGCAAGACATCATCGACCTTATAGACAACAATTAGGTCGATAGCCAAAACCTAAAACCCTAAGCATCTAGGTTATCAATATGGTCGGTCCAATCATGACCATTAAATCGCATTGCATAGTGTTAAACAATCTTGAACAAATCTCAAGACGTTCTCCATCATTCGTTCTTTGCCACTTCTGGAAGCTGATAACCCATCACGCGCTCTCCACCGTTTACTGAGACTTCACACATTCCCGAGGTAGATAGGATCAATCTTCTTCATGCGAGATCTTCAAGGAAATTCTTCACGCGCACAAGACTAACATGGCAACATGATTTGATCTTCATTTCAATGCTAACCCATCATAGGATGTTATTGGTCGAATCATACAGACTTGAAATGCATCAATCAAAAACCTTGAAGCTAAGACTACCAACCGGTAGTCATATCAAATGAAACCTCGATGCAAACTTTGCATATACCGGTTCACATTCCAACATACCGGTTCACCTTTTCGCATATACCGGTTCACATCATCATACCAGTTCACTTCATACCATCATACCAGTTCTCTTGCCAATTTGGTTTCATCAATATACCGGTTCATACTTCAACATATTGACATCAATGACAACATACAGTATCATCATGTCATCAAACTCTGCACATATGCCAACAGATTAAAGCATGTGTACAAACATCTATTCACTTTCTTTAAAGTTCAATGAAAACCCTTCATAGATGTTGAACATTCATCGATTGTCATTTTTCTCAAATGTACAATAACATCTGCATGCAAAGAACGAGATGGGATAGATAAATCCATAGCTTTAGAAGCTACCAAAATCTAAGAAGCAAATTTCCTCTCCATCCAATCTCAAGGTATAAATACTGAAAAAAAAGTGAAGGCAAGGATGGCCTACATTACCAAACTAAAGGGAGAAAACCCTTACAAAGGAAAAGAATAAAATTCTACCCAATCAGAAAACCAAGGCCCTGAACATATATCCCACATATCCAAAAACCAATGAGAAAGCAACAAAAGCCTCCACAAAAGACAAAGAAAAGAATGTCCAAACAAACCTCTATGTGGTTTGTTCTCATCTCAACACCTACTACACTCCAACGTGCTCCACACCATACACTATGTTACAGAAAGAAAAGATTCACATTTAGAGTTTTCTCTATCCCATGCACTCATTGAAACACCCAGACCTAGCCATCCACCTATCTTCTTACCAAAATAATATTATTTAGCTTAGTGATGAAAAATTATGTGTACACATTCATATAATTAAACTCAAGGATAAGAAACAAAAAATATGTGAAATGCTCTTAATATGTCAAGGGCCTTGATGAGGAGTTTCACCTATGTAGAGATGCATTTCAAGTGGAAAATAACTTTTAAACACTTAGTTTGAGTAAAAATACATGCTTGATACATAAAAGAAATTTTAATGCCAATATTGTACTTTAATATATGTCATTTTTATTCAAACTATATATGAAGAATATGGTGTTAAATATTTTAAAATGTTATGGTGAATGTTTTACTATAGACTCTAGGGAGATACATGCCATTTGAATAATTAATAAAGTTAAGTAAAATCTCACAACATTCTCATAGACATCACACACCTTACATATTTTTTGGTTCACCACCCTCCAAGGTGGGGAATAATTTTATCTGAAGCACAATGAAGCACAATAATTGGGAGCATCTAAATGGATATTTCTTATTCTACTATCCAATGGATGAAAGAGAAGTAGCTATAAAGTAGAAAGAGTATTCAATGCATAAATGAGGATATTACCAATAAGATAAATGGTGTATACTATTTAGATAAAGGGTTCAGTTGATTCATAGAGAAAATTGAATTATATCTCAAATGAGGTGATGCTAATTTTAAGACAAATAATGATCATAAAAATTCAAAAAGAGTTTGGCATTTTTCGATGGTCCACTCTATAAGAAATTATCTAGCTTTGGGGTTTTACTAGTGTCCCCTTATTAGAAGTTGTTTATATTTATGTTAAAACAAAACTGCTAATGTATGGACAATGCGGTAAGAGTATAAATTATGCATGTCAAGTTTCTCCCCATTAAAATAACATGAAGAGCTATTATTTTTTATTGCATTTATATTTAGATTCCTTGTATATTTACTATTGTGAGTAAAAATTTTCATGTCTAACATTTTGGAACGTAGCATAATGTGTAGAAGTGAAAGGTTTAGATAATATCATTTTACGAAGAGTTTTACTTCATAATATTCATTCCAAAAAGAGAGGATTTTATAGTAACACAATAAGTTAGGAAGGTGGAATATCCTTTGTTAGGAATTATTTATTCTAAACATTAAAAAAAAAAGTGGGTAGCATAATAGCATATAAAATATTGTATATTGCCATACTAGATGATCAAACTTAATTATTGAGAGTCTAGCTCCACTTATTTAATTGCCAATGTTCTTGCGAAACCTAAGCATTTTGTATTATATGTCGTTAGAATTGGGAAATTAATTAGAAGTTGGTAAGTACTATACTATGCATTTTATGAGTTTATAATTTTTTGGAGGCATGCTATAATGGTCGAAGTGTTAGGAACTTTTGTTGTTAGAAACATAAAAATTCATCTACCTTCTCACTAATAAGGCTTCAAATGTTTTATTAAGAGACATTTTTCTCGCTCGCACATTTAAATAAGTTTTCAATGAATAGTTAGAAATATTTCATATGCAAGCACGTTGAAAACAAACCATATATTAGTAAATCGATTGCATAATTTGACTTATACAATACATTTAGGTTGATTCTTGAATAGAATAAATTGAAATTTTGTACATAACACCCTTTCATAGTGCTTAACTAGATGATTTATTTTACTTAGACATAGATTTTGAAATGAAATTTATTTTTAATTTCTTGACCTTCTCTTTCCCTTTGATAACTTTCCATCATCATTGTAACATTGTGGGATGCAAAACATAAATTAAGGATATTATTTATTTTTAATTTTTAGTGAAGGTGATATGACATGTTAATTAATTGGATCTCTAACGTTTAAAGTGTATCACTAGCAAGTAGCTTATAAAACTGGTCATACAATTTGTCTTGAGTTTAAATATATACCCTTGTATATTTTTCATGTTCTTCGCTCTATTATGTGAATAGAGAAAGTGATTATACTCAAAATGTACAAGGGTATTTTTAATCCTAGTAGTTGAAGAAAAATATATATCGTTTCTAATTAGTATAATATCATATTTTTATGTAAAATATAACTTATATGCAACTTAAACGGACCAAATACCTATTAGTAATCATAAATGTGTGTGATCTCTAACATATATATTCAACACCAAAGGACCAATAGTTGAGAGCAAAAAAAAAATATTTTTATTAAACAAACACATTATTATATAAAATACAACTTATATTGAAAACAAAGGGATCAATTGTTGAACACTAAAAACTTTGGACAATCTCTCACATTTCATGGAAAAAAACAAGGTATTTATTGTGGTCACCTTTTATATTTGTGACAAGCAATTATTAATATGAAATATTCCAATCCATATAAATTGCTACCCCAATAGTTGTACACATAAAAATAATATTCCCTCACTATGATAGCAGTACTTGTTTAGGTTAGCATATTATTAGTTCCTCCATGGCATGATACTTATGCATTCATTATGCTTTCAAATAGCTTCAATAGTTATTAGTCATTGTCTTTTCAACCAATCAATTTTTTTAAAAAAATTATAAACTAAAATAAATTTCTTTCTTTTCAAAAGTTAACATGCAAATTTTTTAACAAAAGTTATGCAAAATAAGATTTATTTGTTATGTGATTGGTCAATGTCAATTTGTGTAGGTAGAAAAATATATTTTTTAAAACAACATAGGGGAAAGGACCCAATAGTTGTGCACCCTAACTTCATGCTTCTCAAAATCTTATCTAGAAATTTCAAATCACTTCGATTTTTTTACAGCAACTTACTTGGCAAGTCTCTTGCTTATAACTAAGGTTTCAAGGCCACATCATCAAACATGATGCCACATCAGCATGCTTTTTGCCAAGGTGTCCAAAACAACCCCCAAAAAATGTGAGACCAATAGGCATGCAAAAGAGACCCCAATAGTTGTGCAACTGACATGGCATCACCTAATTGATTACTTTTTACAATATCAGTACATTTCTTAACAACTATTGGTACATTTCCTAACAATTGTTGGTACATTTCCTAACAAAAATTGATATTTTTTGTTTCAAACAATAGGTTTTATTTGTTCAATTTTTGGAACAAAAGGTATCAACAACCCTCACAACAATTGGTACATGCTCAACTATTGGGTCCTTTCCCCTACATATGTTTTTTCATTTTATTAATTAAATCTAAGTAAATTAATTAATGACACTATCAGATTACAAATAAAAAATTCAATAAAATGATGACTTGTATGTTTGTACAATAGATTTTATATTTAAAAAAAATAGATTTTGTACCGATAAAATATTATGCAGTCTAAATAATCTTTCAGACCTGTTCATTATGTACAAATCTGTAGTGTTTTTGGCTCTTAAAAGCACATATAGGGTATGCACTCTAGGAAAATTACCATCACTTTTTTTTTTCAAATTCTCTTTTTCCCAAATCCATGTATTATGACCTCTTTGTTTCTTCTTATTTATTATTACACTTTATTGTTATTGTGACATGTTTTTTGAAAAAATATTTAAATAAAATATAATCATTTCATTAATAATTATTTTTAAAATAAATATTCTTTATTTAGAAAGAAAATAAATTATTGTTTTAAAATAAAATAAAACATTAAGTGTAATATGTGAAATTCAATTAGATGTATTTTATATTAAAATATATATATATAGTATTTAAAATATGTTTATATTTAATATTAATATATATCTATGAAATAATTAAATATATATTTTTTTAAATATATAGAAGCAATAGAATTTCATAATTGAAAATAATATAAATATATTAATGTTATTTTTTTCTAATTAAGACAAATATATAATCATGAGAAAACAATAAAGTAGCAATTTAAATTTTTCGAACATCTCATTTTCAAGCAAACACAATGTAAGCAATGCTTCTTTATAAACATCATTTGCACTCTACATTTAAACTATACATCAACATTATCATAAATGCAAAATATCATAAATACAAACTTAACTATTGTTATGTTTGCTCTTATATTATGTATTCTCCTTCCAAGATTAATTCTACTCTTGTGAATTTGACCCATTTATTTTCATACCTACAAATTCAACCTTTAAATATTCACTTTAAAAAGTTTAAAATAGGCTCAACCTGACTCCTTTCAAGCTAATCATTGTGTATTTCTTGCATCAAATTATTAAATTATGTGTCAAGTCAATTATAAAAGAAATTGCCTTCCCCTCATTTAAGATTATTTATCATCTAGGATCTGGAATCCATCATCCGTCTATCGTAGAAACTTATATAGGTGTCCTTATCTAGTTGAGTTGCTCTCAAAATTGATCTCACTTCTATCATAATGTCATGCTATATTTGCATGTGAATGCATTACCCCTTTGACAACAAGTTTTCAAAAACTTTAATTTTACACTAAGTCTTTGCATCATCCTTTTGTATTTCCTTATATATATCTTTCTATTTTTTATGTCTCCCTCTCCCTCTCTCTATCTCTCTATCTGTTTCTCTCCCTTCTCCCCCTTTATCTTCATCTCTACTTTTCTCTACTCTAAGCTAACCGTAGTAATGACAGGAACTTGATGCTTTGCGTCTCTTGTATTATAAATGACACACTTATAGTGAATAGCTATGATATTTTATTTGAAACGAAAAATTATTTAATTCACTTGTTATTGAATGTATTTATGTTTTTTATATAACATTTATAAGTTCTGGTGTTCAAATATTGATCCATTTTCATAATCGAGGACTCGATATTATAAACACAAATGAATATACAACTACTAAACCGTGTAGAACTACTAACCCTGACTCTAATAAATAACATATGATATTTTTGACGTTACCTTTTTACCTTTTTACTCAATAAAATGTTGAACCTTGACAAGCAAGAAAACTAAACTGCCGACCTATATAAATCCAAAATGATTTAAACGAGGAAGGTGGAATATCCTTTTTGGACGGAGGAATCACCAAGATGCCATCCATGGGCGGAGGAATTTCATATAAAGTGTCGTATTTTGACGTGATTGACGATGCCATCTGCACTTATTTAAGTGAGAAATTTATGGTACTGTTTATGTTTGTACTGATTCTAGGTGGGGCAGCAATGGTGGAAGCCGACTGCACCAGCAACTGAACAGATGCCGACTGCAACGATGGTTATACTTGCTGCGACGCTGACAAGTGTGGCTATTGTTGCACTGATCTTCCTCCAGTATTCTGTTGTGAATGACCTTATAAATCGTTCAGTCTTCCCATTTGCATAGTAGAATAAGGCTTTATATATCATTCATATACAGCAAGAATATGGGCTGCGATATAAAGGCGTTGAAAGAAGTATTAGATATGTATTAGTTGTCCTCTTTCCATAAATAGTAGCACAGGGCTGTATGTATCATATACAGCATGAATATGTGCTACGCTATATAAGAATTTTTATCAATATTATGCATGTTTGTTGAAATAACCGAATAATTGATTATCTATGCGCTTAATATGGTAGAACCAATTTCATACAAACACGGTCTTAGATTGAATAATTGTTTAGTTTATTTATTTTTAAATGGGTGCATGGTAATACTTGCTGCGAATAGTGGCAACTCTTCGGATAGTTTTTTGGGAGGGAGAAGCAGAGTTGAAGTACTGTACATATAAATTCTTCTATAACTCAATTTTAAAATTAAAAAATAAGCAAATCTAGAACTCTACTTAGAGATTGTATCATATAGATTTTAATGCTGACCATGGATTATGATCTACATAGTCTAATATTTCTATACATGTTTGATACATATCAAGATTAATTAAATATGAATTGAGAAATTGAGAAATTGATTCATTAACCATGCTATCATTATGATGGCTACAAATGGACTATTGCTGACTAGAATTGTAGGTCACAAAATTCCAAATGTTGGATCTTATCCCAATCATCAAGGCTATCAAAATAAAGATAAAAACCACAAAATATATGATTAGACTTGAAAAGGATGGCCAAAATATTAATATGGGTAATGCTTCCTTCACTTATGTCTCTACTAAACTAAGTAGGCCTTGCTTAAGGTGCTACAATATTTACCTAGACACAAACCATACCTAATACATATTGTACCACTACTCCAATGGTCACTATTTGCTTAGCATCTCCTTAAAGTAGATATATCTTAATACACCTTGTTTTTATTATACATATTTAGATATAACAATGAGAAAATAGACCTACAATATTAATCAAAATGATATTTTAAATTTACTTGTTCCACGTATTGCGGGATAATGTAGAGGTAAACTAGTATCTACATCTAGTGGAGAAAAGGAGTCACCAAATTTATTCAAAGTATATAGTAATTGAAGATAAGTTGCTACCTTAATGAAGATATCATAAAGGACCATGTCTTCCAATATTTTGGAAAACTAGGTTCTACACATACATTGAAAAACATCATAGATATTTGTAGAATATTTAATGACTCTACATAGTAATTCATGAGCGTACACATATATTTCTTTTGTTATCCTGAAAAAGGTAACTTGTAAAATATTTACAATAATTTTATAGTTTCTTGGTTTTCCAACTAATCAACAATACATCAAAAAATACACATCATAGCGAGACACTCAATCAAATTTGATTTTTCCTTTAACCCTTCCATATCTAAAGGTTACAAATATTATTAAATTTGATCATATGAACTTTGATTAGTAGAGTATCAAAGTATTGTACCAATAATTAGAGACTATGATCAGATGAACTTTGATTATTAGAGTATCAAAATATTGTACCAATAATTAGAGACTAAGAATCCTAGGTTTCTAATACAAGCAAGTTTTTTCTTTTACTCTATTTCCTTACTTTCTCCCTTATTTGAACCTCCTATTATAAAATGAAAATATGGAAACATGTCATTTAGTAAACTTCAAAGGACATCAAAAAGGATGCATGTTTTTTTTTTATCACAAAGGCTAACCATGTATTTTATTTCCTCAAAATTAATTCCCTAGGTAGAATTTACAGCTTCAAGATATGTACTACCACCTGCAAGCATGAGGAAGTCATTCAATATATGATTGATATTATTATGAGAATTAATTAGATCTATCAATTTAAGTGTGTAGAGTAGAGAGCAACCTAAAAATTCATTGAAATGGTAGCTAAGACATGACAATAAAATAGTTCATGTTCAAACCTAATAATCACATTAGTTAGTGCAGGCTACCTTATTTCTTCATCATTAAAAGTGCATGTAAATCAAACATGTTTGAATTGAATAATTATTTTTAGGTGGGGTAAATTTCATTGAGTAGTATTAGGGACATATCATGTTATTTTTTTGCATTATAGGTTTTTCTAAGAGGTAGGTTAGAATTAATATTATAGAATGGAACAAACTTATTGTTTGGGGGTTGATGATACCTCATAACCTATACCATTATTAAAGATTGAAGATTAAGGTAAATAATAAGTTAATCACTTTGGATGCGAGAAAACTTGTAATCTTCGAAAGATAGTATGGGGAAAAGTATTGGGGTTAAGATTTAGAGGTACCAAGGAAATGGTACTCTACTAAGAAGATACTCGAAAATCCCACTTAAAAGTGAATATGAGGATTAGGGTTTTAATGTTATTATGAAAGGTGTAATGCCCAAAATTATACAACATGAAAATCCAACATATATTTATTTTTAAAATAAACCAAGTGTTACGGTGACTCTAAACAAGAAGTTTGAGAGCACGTGAAATGCCCAAAAAATACACTTAAATGAAAATGGAACTAACAATTTTTTTTTGGTCTTATTATAATTATTAACAAAGCCTTTCAAGTTAAAGAAGGAGGTGGATGACATGCTCAATGTGAGGTTACTAAATCCTTCCCATTGATGATAGAACTTATTGAGCTAGGTAACATAACAATATTGTTATCATTTTGAAAGTAATAAGCTTAACAAGGATATTGAAATTTATAAAAGAATAATTACTCATATTATTCAACATGGATATTGTTGGCTATTTTTCTTGCTACCTCCAGTCCTATGGAAAATTAAAGCTTCTAGGATGTGGAATTGTAAACCTAGAATGCATAACTTACACTATTGATAAACTGAAGACAAGAAACTACAATAGAGACAAGGCTTTGCTAAGCCTTCTTCACTTTGAGCTCCATCATACTCAGGAAGATAATCCTAGTTCTGGGCCTGCATTGATAATAATCTCTTAAACAACAACAACCTACATGCTTAATGAAGATGCATTGTTCTCAGATACAAAATCACCCATGCTTTGAAAATAGCTGAGAAAAAAAAACCTCTGAATAACTTATGAAACAAGAAAGGGAAAAGAAAAGAAATATTATTTTGAATTAAAATGCTTCTGAAACCAGTCATATGCAATTCAATAGACCAATTTCTATTCTAGGGCATTGAGTCAATTCCTAGATTATGAATGCAAAACTAGACAATAGATCAGTTGAAATTAGTGAGCCTTTCAAACATTAATGTCTTACACTAATGCAAATCCTTCTAATGTTGCATAAACCATTCATATTGATCCATAATATAGTCCCCAAACTCACTGCAATTTGCACATAGACTTTAATTCCTTCCTTGAAGGAAGCTCATACACACAATTACACATTGACATAAAAATATAAAGATGAATCAAAGTATCCTTAACATTTTGATTTATATGAAGTCTAAAAATATAGATGGAGACAATTCCTACAACAATTTAACAATCTTCTAATAAACTAATTGAAAATAACTGAGAAATTTTTACATTCATTCCCCAAGGAATTATCCAAGCATTAGACTATACACAACACTATAATTCTTGCCCTGAAATTGTAAAAATTCAGAGCCCCTAATTATAGCATTGGTATCCCTTTTATAATAGTAAGGAATGCAATTAGCTTTAGGTTGTTTACATGTGTCAAGCTCATTTTACCTAATTAGCCCTTCTACATGACCTAATGAAATTAGTTGCCTCTATCTTGTCCTAAAGTGTAACCACTAGAATGATTACACATGGAAGACTTCATGCCTAGACCAGAAGCTATTCATAGGAACTAACTATCCCGTGAATCAAATTACCACAAACCATGGGTGGTTATTGATGCAGGGGACATCAAAATGAGCAATTCTTGTTACTCATCCTAGCAATGGAGAACATTCGCAGTTTTGTACATGTGGGTTTATGACACTACCAACCCACTTCACCAGAGTTTTCACTCTTCATTGTCGCCCCAATACTCTTCTTGGAGAATTGAAATATTTGCACATTGCAAAATAATAATTCATGTGCACCTCGATTCCTCTCTAGCAGACAGGTAAATCTTTCAAAACCCCCTTGGTTATATAAAAAGCCTTTTTCATTTCCTCCTTTAGGTCCTTGAAATCTCTTCTGTAACATGATCCATAGTTCATAAAGATTTAATATACTTGTGACACTTTCATATTCTGTCTTTCAGCCTATTCAAAGCTACTAATGAATTTCCAACTTATCCTTACACTACTTCTACATTTAATAGTAATCTTGTCACCTTTCCTTGAGAAATTCATTCGAAAAACTCATAATGATAACAACCATTTGCCTGGTTTCACACGTTTGACCTGATCGAGAAAATCAGTTTTGTTACCTTTTTCTCTCAAACCATGTATGAAAAGTCAAAAACAACACTGACTTATTGACACTTGTATTTGACTAAGAAGATACATGCCATTTACGTTGGCATTTCTGAGCATAACTGGCAATCTAGATGTGTATCGACTATTTAAATCTCGTAGTCACATCACGCACACTAACTAGAATATCATTCATTTTATCCTCTACCTTGTTGTCGTATTCAGTTTTTGGTCAAAGGAAATGATTCCCTCAATAAGCATTGAGATACAAATCCCAGGCAGTGTAAACTTGGGACTCGGTGAGATTCTCTTCACCTTTCCACTGAGCATTGAGCTTAAAAAGGTAGACATCAACCGTGCCATGAAGGACCAAACTTGGGACTCAGCGAGTATACAATACTGATCTGGCCAAGTCTAGAGGGGACACTCATTGCCACTTTGCAAGCCCACCGTTGGTCACCTTTGTAGACATGTCAAGCACACTTGAAACAACGATTTTCTAGGCCCTTGGCAAATAGGAACAACCCAACTTGCCAAGTCTCAAGTAATTCATACGCTACATTCATGTTCTCCTTATGAGTGGGATACCAAGACATCCTTTTATAAGAATTTTTTTTCATGGGGCCTCTAGATTTATCCAAAATTTGGAGGTCCCAATAGAGGCTTTAGTTGGGGATGTATGGCCCTTGTGAGCATAGCAAGAATCTAGGTCTATGGTAGAAGAAGTCCATGTACTCTCCTTATTGGGTAGTAGAGTCAACCCCTCATCTATACTACTTATTATTTTGGTTGGAAAAATCAAACACTGGCTAATGGCACAATGCCACCCAAAACCACATGCCTCAACTTACCTCTATCATAAATTTGATTTTCTTTTTTCTTTTTTGAGGACAATCTAAAAATATGACTGGAATCCACTTGATTCAACATATTATCCTACCTCATCCAATCACTACCCTCAACACTGTTAGTGCATTTACTATCATTAAGCATTTGAAACTTATGCCCAATTTAAAAATATTGGTCATTATGTGGCATATATATGTTATTCTTATCAAACATAATAGTCATGTGATGGACATAACATTCTTCATAATTTAACTCATTGCCACATTTTATGGAGGTATTTTCTAGTTGAGAAAGAGAGAACTTATGCTTTAACATACAACTGTATCATAGACCTTATTTTTATTACCACTTTGTATAACAAGTACGGGGTACTCAAAAGATCACTCATCATGCAAACTATGTTCAAATGTATGAAAAGGGAATGATTCATACACATTCACCTTTGGTAACTACAAATCAGGATGCTGACAAAAGCTCTTACTTACATATTCATCGTTCACTTGTTCAATTTTGGCATCCACATCATGCAAATAGCATAAACATGTATCATCATTTGATTGCTCACTAAAAACTTGTATCTTTGACCGTGAAGAATATTCTACTTTGTCACTCAAGTAATTGCCATGTTCATAGGGAATACACAGTCATGCAAATCTATAACCAAAGCCTCCTGATCTAGAACACTACTATAATGAATTTTTACAGTCATATACTTGTTGGAATTATGGATGACTTCATCATGTGTTGCATTTGTTTTGTCATTGATGTCAATACCTATCTTTCTGGAGGTCTACATTGTTAATTTGGAACTCTGGTTATATTGGTTTGTTGTTGAACCAACACATTATGGTCCCGACATGGATATTGGTTTATGCACAATCATGGGTATATGTTTCACCGGTAGTGATGATGACTTGTTATCATCTGGAGATCATTTGGTTATGTCGAAGACATGGATTGGATGTTTACATTTGGTGTTTTTCTTATTGGACTAATTGGGTTCACATATTTGCCTTTACCAACAGATTGGTCTAGGTTATGCACCGGCGGTACAAGATATCATGTTCCAGATCAGCACGAAACATTTTGGAAATGGTTTCTTCATCAGATAATGTGTAAATGTATTGAGGTTGACATATTGTATAGCATCAAGACTTATTTTGTAAATGTAATATCTTTAGGGAGCCGACCTAATTATAAGGTCTTAGGGTTTTGTATAAATAATTGTAAGATCTTATTTGAAGATCATCATGAGTGTGTGCGAATATTAAAGATCATTGTGAAGAGAAAAAATAAGTACATCCTTGTGTGAATCACATAGATATTATCTGAAGGTTGAAGGAAAGGTTATGAAGGTGTTTGGCACTCATGGTCAGAGCTTTTGAACCGGTACTGAATCCAACATTGTAGATGCTATACTAAAGTAGTACATTGTTATTCGATTTAACCATCTAATTGTAGTAAGTGTGACTCCTATTTTTTGATTCAGCCATGAGATCTAGGCAGTTGGCCTTTCTGCATGTGCAAACCCCATTATTGTATACACTTAGTATCTACAATAGTATCATTTGATTGTGGGTAAGGTTTCCCACCATGGTTTTTTCCCTTACAAGATTTGCATGTCAAAATCTTTGTGTCATGTGTTGTGGATGTTATTTTTCTTTCTATTTCATGCATTAAGTTGTACCGGTATTACTATAATTGTTAATCTATTTTACCGGCACTGCATTTTAAGTTGGAATAATTTGTTTTGGGTTATAATTTATTGACAACTTATTCACCCCCCCTTTCGGTTGTTGTTCTTGGTTCCTAACAATTGGTATTAGAGCCTAGTCCTCTTTTTGCAGAAGCCTAACAGCTTGAGGAGATCCTATGGCAGAAAATATTTTCAGGAAGGACAATCCTAAACTTGATGGAACTAACTATGGTATATGGAAGATCAGAATGGAAACACATCTGAACTGCATTAGAAGAGATATATGCGATGTTACAAAAAATGGGTATGTTCCTCCTAATCAGAATAACCCTAATCCACTGACCTTGGCTAAAGACTTGGAGAATGATTGAAAAGAAAGAGAAGCACTTCTAAGTGCATTATCAGATCAACAAATCATGGGATTATCAAACAGATCTACTGCAAAATCTATTTGGGATAAACTAGAAACATTGAATGAAGGAGATGCCACTGTCAAAATTGCAAAAATGGAATGTTATCAGGTCAAGTATGAAAGAGGATGAAAGAATTTCTGCATTTATGGAAAGAGTTAATGAAATTATTTTAGGAATACAATGTTATGGAGGATCTTTAAGTGAAGATGAAATTATTTTTAAAGTTTTAAGAGCTTTGCCATCAGCTTACAAAATGAAAGTGACTATTATTAATGAGTTGAGAACAATTCCTAATACATCAGTATCTAGAGATACTTTGGTTGGAAAACTTTTAGCATTTGAGCTTGAAGAATTTGGTCCTATTTCTACAGTCAAAAGTGATATAGCTTTCAAAGCATCATCATCGTCATCATCTGACAAATTTGATTGGAAAGCACTTTATGCAAAAGAACTCAAAGATATCAGGAGAGAAAATGAAGAACTTGAAGAACTTGAAGCTCCTTCAAATATTTCATAATATATTTCCTTACACTAATGCAACTTCTTCTAATATTCCATAATATAAATATCTTTTAAAGCTTGGATACACAAAAGGTAATGCTGATAGTAATTTGTATTACAAAATCACCAATGATGACATTTTGGTTATTGAAGTATTTGTGGATGATATCATTTTTGGAGGAGAAGAAGAGTTATGTAAAGACTTTGCTAACAAGATGCAGGAAGACTTTGAAATGTCTATGATTGGAGATAATTTTTTTTCTAGGTTTGTAGATTTCTCAAACAGACAAAAGGTATATTCATATGTCAAACAAAATACTTGAAGGAACTCTTGAAGAAATTTGGGATGGAAAACTCCAAACCAGTAAGCACTCCTATGACTACAACAGATAAATTGATATTAAAGGATGAGTCAGCTCATAAAAATCTAACAAGGTACAAATCTTTAACTAGAGGGTTACTGTATTTGACACAAACCAGACCTGATATAATGAATGCAATGTGTATTGTTTCAATATTTCAAAGCAATCCTAAAGAAAATCATGAAAGTGCAGTAAAAAGGTTTTTTCCGGTACCTACAAGGCACAACAAATCTTGGTTTATGGTATCCTAAGGATGACAATTTTGAGTTATGTGCATATATAGATGCCAATTGGGTAGGAAATGTGGATGACAGAAAGAGTAGCACTGGCAGTGCATTCTTTCTTGGTAGAAGACTAATTTCATGGATCAACAAGAAGCAGACTTGTACATCATTATCTACAGCAAAAGCAAAATATGTTGCAGCAACAACTAATTGCACTCATGTATTATGGATCAAGCAAATGTTGAAGGATATAAAGATAAAATGCAAAGAAATGATTATTATTCATTGTGATAATTCAGTAGCAATAGATATATCAAAGAATCCGATATTTCACTCTAAAACAAAGCATGCTTCTATTAAGTACAATTTTCTAAAAGAGAATGTTGAACCAAATGAAGAGAGATTGGTTTATGTGAATACTAAAGAGAAAATTGCAAATATTTTTACAAATCCTTTGCCTAAGGAAATATTTGAATATCACAGAGAGCAGCTTGGGGTAATTTCCCCACCAACAGAGACTTGAATGATGAAGCTTGGCATCAAACCGACAGGGACTAACAAAAAAATCTTTTTTCGGCTTTGATGAAGGAGAGCTACTTATCAGGGGGAGTAGTTAGCTGCATGTTATGTTCTAATTTTGATTCTTGACTACTTTGGCATTTGATGTCAAAGGGGGAGAGATATGTATGGAAACACATTGTACTTGGAGGGATGTATTTTGGTTTTGGTTTCTATTTTTGGTATAGAACTTTGTATTGATGTATTTTGGGAGATTATTGGTTTTTGGCATTCTGTTTTTGGCACTTAGATGTTTTTCCATCAATGCCAAAGGGGGAGATTGTTGGTATTATGGATGACTTCATCATCTATTGCATTGGTTTTGTCATTGATGTCAACACCTATCTTTCTGGAGGTCTACATTATTGATTTGGCACTTTGGTTATATTGGTTTTTTGTTGAATCGACACATTGTGGTCCCGACATGGATATTGGCTTATGCACAATCACCAGTATATGCTTCACTGGCAGGATATATGGTTCACCGACAGTGATGATGACTTGTTATCATATGGAGATCATTTGGTTATGTCGAAGACATGGATTGAATGTTTACATTTGGTTTTTTTCTTATTGGACTAATCGGGTTCCCATATTTGCCTTTACCAACAGATTGGTCTAGGTTATGCACTGGTACGAGATATCATGTTCCAGATCAGCACAACACATTTTGGAAATGGTTTATTGATTGGATAATGTGTAAATGTATTGAGGCTGACATATTGTATTGCATCAAGACTTATTTTGTAAATGTAATATCTTTGGGGAGTTGACCTAATCATAAGGTCTTAGGGTTTTATATAAATAATTGTAAGATCTTATTTGAAGATCATTGTGAAGAGAAAAATAAGCAGATCCTTGTGCAAATCATGCAGATATTATCTAAAGGTTGAAGGAAAGGTTATGAAGGTGTTTGACACTTATGGTCAGAGCTTAAACCGGTATTGAATCCAACATTGTAGATGTTATACTGAAGTAGTATATTGTTATTGGATTTAACCATCCAATTGTAGTCAGTGTGACTCCTATTTTGTGATTGAGCCATGAGATCTAGGCGGTTAGCCTTTCTCCATGTGCAGACCCCATTATTGTATACACTTACTATCTGCAGTAGTATCATCTGATTGTGGGTAAGGTTTCCCATCATGGTTTTTCCCCTTATAGGTTTTTCACGTCAAAATATTCATGTCATGTGTTGTGGATGTTGTTTTTCTTTCTGTTTCATACATTAAGTTGTACTAGTAATACTATAATTGTTAACCAGTTTTACCGGCACTGAGTTTTAAGTTGGAATAATTTATTTTGGGCTATAATTTATTGACAACTGATTCACCTCACCCTCTTAGTTGTCCTTCCCAGTTCCTAACAATATTGTCCATACTTGATTAAAATTTCAATTGACATCAACATATATATCTCTATACTCAACATTTAGTGCACCATTACTTTTACATAGGGTGTCATCTTTGTATGTAGTGTAACTTTGTAAACTAATTGGATTAAGTGTTGAAGGAGAATAAAAAAAATTTGTGTCATACTTGACACTACCAGGAACACAAACATTATCAACTTTCATGTGAGTTGGGGACAAATCTGCATATCTCTAATATTCCATGGTTAACAAATCTGAAATTTGTTCACTACTGAGTGAACATGCCTTTTCTTCCATAGCTTCCACTAAATCTTTCCCTTGGTCTTCATTAGAGTTGCCAACATCTTTTAGTTGCAAATTAATATTCCCAAGGTTGTCATCTAAGTCATTGAAATTAAAAAATTTAATGGATTCATCATTACCAACGCAAATCTCACCACTTGGAGGTGAGTCTTCGACAAACTTGTCAAGAATGCGTTCATAATCTGATGTACTATTCACATTTTTTGCACATTCAGCTCTGTCATAAATCTAATTCTTATGAGAACCCTTTTGACTTGCACTTTCATTTTCTTTATGTTGATCACAAACCCCACACTCACTCATTTGAGAAACATTATCATATACAAATATATCCCCATCATTTTCATACATTACATCCACATCACCAACACTATGAGCCTCAAAATATAATAAATTTTCATATTTGATCTTCTCAATAATATTAATCCAGCCAAGTATTTGACTAATACTTGTTGGTTTCAAAGATTTTATCCATTGGACTATACAAGTTTCATAAGCTCTTAGAAACAAATAAATGCATATAGATTTCTTTGGTCTAAAGCCACTAGGTATCTCCTTAGCTGTAATTAAGAATCTTAAAAACAATTCTCTTGGTGATTAATTTTCCAGTTTCCTTAGATCTAATAGTGCATTGACACGCCACATGGCATCAACATTAACTGCAACTATCTTAGGATGTATTTGGTTCTAATCATATGATTGGTATTAAGATGAATGAATTGGGACATGAGAGCTCCATTAATTTTGAAAAATAGATTCGTCATCTATCTCTTTTTTTGACTGCATACATAATGTATTTTCAGCCTCTAGGGTGAATTCAAACTGCATACTCTTATCAAAATATCTCAAGAAAATCATCTTAAGATTTTCCCAAGAACCTACACTTTATGTGGACAAGCTACTAAACTATTCACTTGCATCTTCCTCGAGAGACCTAATAAACAATTTCATGTATGCATCCTCTACATAAACTTGACTATGTTCTACGAAATCATAAAATGAATGTACATGCTTATTGGTAAACTCATCCTCTCTCCCATAAAACTCAGGCACATACCTCTTTAATTTAATAGGGAAAGGATTTGGATAACCTTGGACATGACTGAAATTCAAAGGGTTATATCTTTCTAAGATACATACTCTTCTCTATAGACATGACTATAAATTTTGACTTAATATTTCATTACTTGGAACCATACATGGAATAGTACCTTTATGATACATATCTACTTGTGCTTTCACAAGTACATTACATCAACTATGCAATTACTAACTTAGAAGTATAATATTCAGCATGCTTCTCACAAAATAATAACTGAAATTTTCATCGAAGAAGCATATAAAACCACCACTAACGATTCCTTTCTCAGTGATAATCTTTCACCTGATAAGGAATATGATTTGAGCTTGATACAAGAACACCTGGAGGTTGCAGTAGCTATTGTTTTCTTTTTTGTTAGTGACATGAAGATCTTCTTCAAATCTTAGGTTCTTTCTTCACAGAGTCGCCACCTCCTTTCAAAGGAACAATTTCAAATAGAAGAAAGTTGTTCAAAGCATACATTCATTCTGGGTTTCTCACAGCAATAGAGTGACACATATATTTTTCAATTGAGCTACAATAAAAAGTTTCTTCAGGATAAAAACTTTATATCTAAAATAAATTTGAAATTCTAAACAATTCTTAACTCTTTGCCAAATGAATAATTCTATGGTTCTGATCCCTAGTAGAGTTGACATCTTGTTGGTTATTTTTCTTGCTACCTCTAGTCCTCAGGAAAATTAAAGCTTATAGGATGTCGAATTGGAAACCTAGAATGTATAACTTGCACTATCGACGGACTGAAGAAAAAAAATACAATAGAGACTAGGCTTTGTTAAGCCTTCTTCACTTCGAGCTTTATCATATTCAGAGGGTAATCCTAGTTCTTGGCTTGCATTGATAATAATATTTTAAACAACAACAACCTATAGGATTAATGAATATGGATTGATCTCAAATATAGAATCCCCCATGCTTTGAAAATAGATGAGAACAAATAACTTATAAATAAATTATCAAACAAGAAAGGGAAAAGAAAAGAAAGATTATTTTGAATTGAAATATTTCTGAAAGTATGCATAGGAAATTCAAGATATCAGTGTCTATTCTAGGGAATTGAGTCAATTCCTAGATTATGAATGCAAAACTAGACAATACATCACTTCAAATAGTGAGCCTTTCAAACATTAATGCCCTATACTAATGCAGCTCCTTCTAATATTCCATAATATATTTCCCAAACGCACTGCAATTTGCACATAGACTTCAATTTCTTCCTTGAAGGAAACCCATACACAAAATTACACATTGACAGAAAAATATCAAGACGAATAAAACAATCCTTAACATTTTGATTTATATGAAGTGTAAAAATATAGATGGAGACAATTCTTGCAACAATTTAACAATCTTCTTATAAACTAATTGAAAATCACTGAGAAATTTGTACATTCATTCCCCAAGGAATTATCCAAGCACTAGACTATACATAGCCCTATTCTTCTTGCCTAGAAAGTGAAAAATTTAGAAACCCTAATTATAGCCCTGCTATCCCTTTTATAATGGTAAGGAATGCAAGAAGCTTTAGGCTATTTACATGTTCCAAGTTCATTTTACCTAATTATCCCTTCTACAAAAACATGACCTAATGAAACCATTTGCATCTATCTTGTCTTTGAAGTGTAACTGCTAAAATGATTACACATGGAAGCCTTGATGCCTAGATCAGAAGGTATTCACAAGAACTAACTATATTGTGAATTGAAATACCATGGACCATGGGTGGTCATTGATGTGGGGGACATCAGAATGAGAAATTTTCTTTACTCATCCTACCAAGGGAGAACATTGACAGTTCTGCACATGTGGGTTTATGGTGCTACCAACCCACTTCACCAGAGTTTGCACTCTTCACCGTCTCTCCAATCCTCTGCTTCCAAAGGGAAAATTGGCTACCCAAGAGGATTGAAATATTTTCACATTGCAGAATAATCATGCATGTGCACCTTAAACTTCTTGTTCCTCTCTCACACAAAAGTAAATATTTCAAAACCCCCTTGGTTATACAAAAATCCTTTTTCATTTTCTGTTTCAGGAGCTTGACATCTCTTCTGCAACATGATCCATAGTTCATTAAGATTTAATATACCCGTGACACATTTATATTCCATCTTTCAACCTATTCAAAGCTACTAATCAAATGCCAACTTATCCTTACACTACTTTTGTATTTAACTGTAATCATGTCGCCTTTTCTTGAGCAATTCAAGCGAAAAACACATAATGGTAACAACCATTTATCTATCTTCACAAGTTTGACCCTATCATGAAAAACATTTTTCTTACCTTTTTCTCTCAAACCGTGTGTGAAAAGTCAAAAACAACATTGCCTTATTGACAATTGTATCTGACTAAGAAGATACATGCCATTTGCATCGACATTTTTAAGCATAACTGGCAATCTGAACCTGTATCGACTGTTCAAATCTTGTAGTCACATCACACACACAAGATGGCATATCATTCATTTCATCCCCTTCCTCATTGTCGCATTTGATTTTTTGTCAAAAGGGAATGATTCCCTCAATAAGCGTTGAGATACAAATCTCGGGCAGTGTAAAATTGGGACTCGGTGAGATGCTCTTCACCTTTCCACCAAGCTCCGAGCTTATAAAAGCTGGACATTTGCTGTGCCACTCTAGACCAAACTCGGGACTCGACAAGCATACGATACTGATATTGTCGAGTCTCGAGGGGACACTCACTACCATTTCGCAAGCCCACCGTCAACACCCCAACCATACTTGAAACAAGGATTTACTCAACACTCGACAAAGGGGAACAACCCACCTTTACATGTCCCAAGTATTCATACACTGCATTCATGCTCTCCTTATGAGTGGGATACCAAGACATCCTTTTATAGAGAAATTTTTTCATTGGGCCTCCAAATTTATCCAAAATTTGAAGGTTCAAACAAATATATATAATTTTTAAATAATGATCATGTTATTTTAAATTAGGGTATTGACCATGTCGTTGTCACTATTTAGATTCCATCTAATGCTGACAATATTATTTATCTTCTTATAAAACAATTCTTGATGATGATATATGCTAGACTTTATATCTTAATACTATTATACATACATTCTCCTAGAACAAGAATACCTTAAAATATTTGTTATAACTCTCATTCACTTTACATTAACTAAAATTTTTTATTTATTTTTTACTAAGTCTCTAATGCCCATGCTACACGAGTAGGATATTTGAATTGTTTCTTAGGCTGATATTATTATTCTTTTTCTCTATCAAGGGTAATATCATTAGATTTGTAATACTATTATTACTGATTTTTATAATCCAAAAACTATTGGTTAATTTTACTTAATATTATAGTTAGCATGATATAATTGTTTCAACATGGTATATAATAATATTACCATAATGTTATTACTATCCCCAAGCCCTTGATTGAATTGTCAAGGATTTCGAGATCAATACCAAGGTGTGCATATATATTAATTTATGAGAACCATTAAATTAGTATCGTGACTAGTCTCCACATTTATTTTAACATCCTAAGTCTATTTTCCTTAGATTATCCTTTAAGGGTACATGTGAGATTGATCGGAGCTCCACACGTTAATATTTGCTTTGTTTTAAAACTAAACCATTATTAATAATATTATTATTTTGTATTATTAATAATAATACTGATAAACCTAGAGGATCCGGTTCATACTGAGAGGGGGGTGAATCAGTATTAACAAAAACTGAATCTTTCAACACCAAAACAAACTTATCTCAGATTTGAAAACATTCAACACTTAAACCAAGTCTTCATAATAGATTTCCTTATCAGATCTAGATAATCATTTCCTCTTATGCAAACTTATTAATCAGATCTGCCATCAATTCAATATCAGATCAACAAACATAGTTACCAACTTATTAACTGGTCATAATGCTTCATCAATCATATAATCATCAATACCAGTAACCACTTTAAGATCTCTGATAAATAAACATAAATTGTCTTTACCGGTTATCATAAATAAAACATGAACATCACAAAAAAATCATACCACACATGAACACCATGTTGTTCATGTGGAAACCCAAATAGGGAAAAATCATGGTGGGAATTGGTACCTACAAATATTTTTCACTCTTTTGGGATGCTCCTTGTTAGGAGCCAAGCTCGGTTAGAAGCTTACAATGATGCCCTATTAGGAGAAGACCCTATTAGGAGTCACCCGCTTAAGGGATTTACCTCATCCCTGTTAGAAGCTTTGATCTATTAGGATCAACCTTGCAAGAGGATTTAGAACTCAGATATGACTCACCCTGTTAGGGAATTTTACAATGTGAGGCCTATTAGGACCTACCCGATTAAGGGATTTTAGCTGCTATAATTATTAGAGAACAATAGTGAATGATTTGTGTATAGCACTCTACTACTTGCTTGATTAGATCCAGTTAAGTTCTAAGTCTGCATCTCTCTGGTAGATCTTCTCACACACACTGGTTGGGCTTCTCACACTTCTCAAAATCACGGACGCTTCAAAAAATCAACCTTGCTGACATAAATAAATTTTACAACTAGGTCAGCACCAAAACCCTAAGACTTACTACATAGATCATCATGGATCTTTACATCTCATTACAGATCATCATAGGGATCATTACAATCAATTACAAATAAATGTCGGTTGTTGAATGATCATAAATCATCACAACAAGTCGAGCTGGTATAAAGTCAAACCCTTAGCACATTCTGCTAAGCACTTTGCACATTCCCAAGAAATTGGTTCTCCAAACGTGCCAAAACTGATGAATAATGGTGAACAACAAATACCCTAACTTGTACTGGGAGGGTGGGGGGGTGAATCAGTATATACAAAAACTTCTCCAGAACTTATCAAGTTAGAATAATGCTAACCTGTTGTCTTCACTACTTAACTTAACCATGGCAATATCGGTTAAACATAGTAAGACTTCAAACAGTCAAAACCAGTAAAGCTGAATACTTCAAATACATTCAACACTTGATAAGTACTTCACCCATAAACATATGGATGTGGTATATCAACAATACAATAACCATTAGCTCTGCATGCATAACCACTTAAACAAAGAATACTTAATCATCACATGAAAAAAATGCACAACTCATGACACACAAATTTTTCACGTGGAAACCCAAATGGTAAAAACCATAGTGGGGATGAATACCTAAAAGCTTGTTTTTGAACTCTTTTGAAGCTCACTCTATTAGGAGCCTAGTCCAGTTAAAGACTTTACAATAAGGTTCTGCTAGGAACCGATCATGTTAAAGATCATGAGGTTAAGGGATGGCTATATACCCTGTTAAATGTTACCTTGCTAAAGGATTTAAGAACTCAATGAGCTTGAGTCACCTGGTTAGAGGATTTACAATAAGCCTGTTAAAGCTACCCGACAATGGGATTTTCCTTCTATTGAAATGGTTAGAAGACAACAGGTAAAACTCTGATCTAATAACAACACTACATGCCAAGGCAAATCCTTTTCAGTTCCTCTACTCTGCAATCACACACTACAGTTTTCCTCTCACTAGTTTCGCAAGTATCTCATCACTTAGATACACACACAACATTTTCCAACAATGTACAATAACAAACATCATTGAACTTATAGACAACAGTTAGGTTGGTAGCATAAACCCTAAACTCTAATCATTTAGGTTTACAATTATAGGCAGTCCAATCTTGACCGTCCAAACACTTTTCATAGAATGAAACAATCTTGAACAGATCATAAGTCATTCTGCATCTTTCATTCTTCACCGCACATAGGAATCAGTAGCCCATCACACTTTCTTCTCATGCCTCTAAGAAAAATGTTCATTCCCGAGGTAGACATTTAATGCAGTTGACCTTAACATGCCAGATCCTCAAGGAAAACATTCACGCGTGCAAAACTGACATGGCATCTCAATCTCATCCTCATCTCTTAGCTAACTCATCTTAGAATGTCACCGTTTGCATTGCACAAGCTAGACTACCAAACTGAAAACCCTAGAGCTGAGACTACCAACCGGTAGTCACACTTAGTGAAACCCTGACACCGGTTCTCTACATCTCTTCATACTGGTTCACCAACTTCTTCCAATCTTCATATCGGTTCACTTGTACTTATTGACATCAATGATGACATACATTATCATCATATGCCAACAATCTCCCCCTTTGGCATTGACGACAATACTTACTTAGTGTAGCATTGCAACAAGAAATATCATAGACTAGTGTATCTTCATCATCAGATATCTTCTCCCACATACATCAGATATCTTCTCCCCCTTTGACAACAATGCCAAAGTGGAGGCACAAGCTTCCATTCTCCATTATGCTAGTCCCCCTATGGAGTAGCATCCTTCAACACATTAATCTTGAAATATTTGACACTGTAGTTCTTGACTGATGTGGAGCACACAACTTTAGTTGACTTCATGAAGGGGCAGAACCCCTAATTCACCTCTCAAATGGGTAAATATAGGCTTTAGTAAGGGCTTAGTGAGCATGTCTGCTAGCTACTCCTTACTGGAAACATGTTCTAAGACAACCTCCTTATTCTGAACCTTCTCTCTCAAGAAGTGATACTTGAGCTCAATGTGTTTAGTTCTAGCATGCAATACCGGATTCTTGGAAATATTTATTGCACTTGTGTTGTCACAAAATATATTCACCAGTTCAGATATAGATACTTTGAAACCTTCAATACATGTTTCATCTAGATTGCTTGCGTGCAGTTCATAAATGCTACCACATATTTTGCTTCACCTGTAGACTAAGAAATACATCTCTTCTTCTTACTCATCTGTGAGACTAGTCTTCCACCAAGAAAGAACGCTCCACCAGTTGTGATCTTCCAGTCGTGCACTTTACCTACCCAATCTGCATTGGTAAATACCTTTAGATTAAAATCACCATTGTATGGATACCACAATCCATAGTCAATAGTCCCTTTCAGGTATCTAAAAATCTCTTCATAGCTACCAAGTAGGGTTCTCTTGGATTTTTCTGAAAATGAGCTACTATGCTGACTGCATGAGCAATATCTGGTCTGCTGTGCACCACACAATACAGCTTACCAATAATTGATGGATACTCCTTCTCATTCACCAATGCTGAATCATTTTCCTTAGTTAATTTACAGTCGATCACCATCGATGTACCAAGTTGTTTTCTCTCCTCCATGCCAAAAGTCTTTAATACCTCTTTGACATACTTGGACTGGGAAATGAAGATTCCCTCTTTCATTTGCTGAATCTGTAAACCAATGAATAACTTTATCTCTCCAATCAGTGACATCTCAAACTCTTTCTTCATTTCATCTGCAAAAGAATGACTCGTTTCATCATCTCCTCCAAAGATTATGTCATCTACAAATACTTCACAGATCAGAATCTGATCACCTTCAGATTTCAGGTAGATGTTGTTGTCCTCACTTGTTCTCTCAAATCCTATCTTCATAAGATGAGAGTGTAATCGTTCATACCATGCCCTTGGTGCTTGTTATAATCCATACAGGGCCTTGTGTAATATACACACCATGTTACTATCTTTTGATAGGATAAACCCATTTGGTTGCTCTATATACACTTCCTCTTCAAGAATTCCATTCAAGAATGCAGAATTCACATCCATTTGATATACCTTGAATCCCTTAAATATTGTAAATGCAAGTAGCATTTGAACACCTTCTAGTCTAACCACTGGGGCAAAGGTTTCCCCATAGAATTCTCCTTCTTCCCGAGTGTATCCCTTGCATACAAGCCTTGCCTTGTTCCTTATAATTGTGCCTTCTTCATTCAACTTATTTCTGAAGACCCATTTGATACCTATGACATTCTTGTGTTTTGGTCTAGGTACCAAGGACCCTGTTGCATTCTTTTCTATTTGGTCTAGCTCCTCTTCCATTGCCTTAATCCTGTCTTCATCTATAAGTGCCTCTCTAGTAGTTTTAGGCTCCAATTCATAAATCATGCAAGATTTCTCTTTCACCTTTCTTCTTGTGAGTATCCCTGCATCTTTATCTCCTATGACCTGCTTCAGATCAAGATGTAGTTTCACATATCTAGGAATGACTCTAGCTGGTTCTTCTAGCTTTTCCACTTCTTCTTCACTTACTTCTTCTTCTTCACCTACAACAACTTCTACCGATATAGGAACACTGAGAGCTTTACTTGTTTCTTTCTTAACTGGTTCCCAGAAAGCTATACCCAGTTCACCTTCCACTTGATCGCTACTAGTTTCCTCAGGTTCCTCAGGGGATTCATCAACCCTGACATTGATGCTCTCAATAATTTTTTGAGTTTTATTGTTGTAGCACTTGAGAGCTTTTCTCTTAGTGGAATATCCCAGAAATATTCCTTCACCACATTTAGCATCAAAATTTCTCAGATGCTCACCTGTCTTGATATAGCACTTACTACAAAATACTTTGAAATAACTGATAGTGGGAGTCTTCCTGGTCCAATACTCATAAGGGGTTTTAACTCTACCTTTCTTGATGAGTACACAGTTCATAGTATAGACTGCAATGCTCACTGCTTCTCTCCAAAAAGTGTGAGCAACCTTTCCTTGGATCAACATTCTTTGGGCCGCTTCAACTATAGTCCTTTTATTCCTTTCTGCTATGTCATTCTGTTGTGGTGTTCTTGGGGAAGACAACTGCCTCTTGATATTGTTATCTTCACAGTACTTGTTGAATTCATCAGAAGTGAATTCACCTCCTTGATCAGTTCTCAGGCATTTTATCTTATGACCACTTTCGTTCTCTACTAATGCTCTAAAGGCTTTGAACTTTCCAAATGCCTCGGACTTGTCTTTCAAGAATGTGACCCACATCATTCTTGAGTAGTCATCAGTGAGAATCATTAAATACCTATCTCGCTGAATACTTATAGTTTTCATAGGACCACACAGATCATAATGCACAAGATCAAGTAAGTTTTCTGCTGAAAAAGACTTACCTTTAAAAGTTGAGGAAGACATCTTCCCAAGTTGACATTCTCTGCACAAAGAATTCTCCAATTTGTTCAGCAAGGGAAATCCCCTTACTGCCTTGATCTTACTTGCCTTTACAATATTATCAAAGTTCATATAAAAAGTACCCTATGACATATCCAACTATCATCAAACTTTGCCATCAGACACCGAATTATCTTGGCATTCAACTGAAACAAGTTACCTCTTGTCTTCTTACCGGTAGCAATAAGTTCACCATTCTTTCCAATTATATTGTAGACTCCACCTTTGAATTCTAGAATGAGCCCTTTATCATTTAGCTAAGAAACACTCAACAAGTTATGCTTAAGACCTTCTACCCAGTAGACATCATCTACACTTCTCTTTCCATTTAGTGAGATGGATCCTTTTGCTTTTACCAAGCATGGTGCATCATTGCCAAACCAGACACTATGACCACTTTCGTTCTCTACTAATGCTCTAAAGGCTTTGAACTTTCCAAATGCCTCGGACTTGTCTTTCAAGAATGTGACCCACATCATTCTTGAGTAGTCATCAGTGAGAATCATTAAATACCTATCTCGCTGAATACTTATAGTTTTCATAGGACCACACAGATCATAATGCACAAGATCAAGTAAGTTTTCTGCTGAAAAAGACTTACCTTTAAAAGTTGAGGAAGACATCTTCCCAAGTTGACATTCTCTGCACAAAGAATTCTCCAATTTGTTCAGCAAGGGAAATCCCCTTACTGCCTTGATCTTACTTGCCTTTACAATATTATCAAAGTTCATATAAAAAGTACCCTATGACATATCCAACTATCATCAAACTTTGCCATCAGACACCGAATTATCTTGGCATTCAACTGAAACAAGTTACCTCTTGTCTTCTTACCGGTAGCAATAAGTTCACCATTCTTTCCAATTATATTGCAGACTCCACCTTTGAATTCTAGAATGAGCCCTTTATCATTTAGCTAAGAAACACTCAACAAGTTATGCTTAAGACCTTCTACCCAGTAGACATCATCTACACTTCTCTTTCCATTTAGTGAGATGGATCCTTTTGCTTTTACCAAGCATGGTGCATCATTGCCAAACCAGACAACACCTCCATCATATTCTTCCAGAGACAAAAACTTTCTCCATTCACCAGTCATGTGGTGAGAATAACCACTGTCAATAATTCACTCATTAGAGTTGTCAATATGAGAGACAAGGGCTTTCTTGTTAGACACTTCTTCCTTTACAACTACAAATACTATGTCTTCATTCTCTTCATCCTCATATTCTTCATCAGTAACACCTTCATCCACTGCAACAAGACAATTTCTTCTATTTCCTCCTTTACACTTTCTAAACCTCTCTGGTTTATCCTTATTATCATTGTTAGGACAGTTAACAACTATATGTCCTATCTTATTGCAAGAAAAATATTTTGAAGGAAGCTTACCTCTATATTTACCGGTTCCTTTTGGAAGTCTTTTAGAAAGAAGAGCTTCAAAATCCATTAGAATCTCTTCATCATCCATATCTCTGCATTGCCTGGATTCATAACTAGTACCTACTTCTTTTCCTTTTTTGGATGGTGCAGTAGATGCTTTAAAGGCAGAGTCAATCTTCTGAACACTGCCATCATAGCTATTCAACTCATATGCAGTTAACTTTGCAATGATAGAGTCTAAGGATACCTTGGTTTTGTCAATAGACCTTAGCTCCTGAATAGCAGCAATTCCGATTGCATAGACCAATAACAATGATCTCAAAAATTTACTAACAAGGATGGCATCATCAATTGTTCCACCAGTGCTTTGGATATCTCCAACAACAGTCTTGATCCTTATGCCATATTGCTGAATGGTTTCACCTTCAACCATCCTCATCTCTTCAAATTTTCCTCTAAGGCTCTCTTCCTTATCTTGCTTGACATGCTCATCAGCACCATAAATAGTTTCTAGTGCATTCCATACATCCTTAAGAGTGTCCTTATCTTGTACATCAATGAACTCAATATCAGACAAACTGCTGATAAGGGCTTCCATGACTTCCCCATTTTCTTGAATCTCTCTTTTCTGATCATTGGTCAGAGTGCTAGTGGGGATCACATAGGCATTATCAACATAGCTTCAGTGTTGAGAACCCATACTCTTGATGAAAATATTCATTCTTTCCTTCCATATTTTTTATTTAACTCTATTGAACTTAGGACCTTCCCTCTTCATCATCACAACAGGATCTTTTATCTCAAGTGGTTACGCTTATATCATCGAGGACCTAGAGTTGCTCTGATACCAATTGATGAATAATGATGAACAATAGATACCCTAACTAGTACTGAGAGGGGGGGGTGAATCAGTACATACAAAAACTTGTCTGGAACTTATCAAGTTAAAACAATGCTAACTGGTTGTCTTCACTACTGAACTTAACCATGACAATATCGGTTAAACACAGTAAGACTTCAGATAGTCAAAACCAGTAAAGATGAATACTTCAAATACATTCAACACTTGATAACTAATTCACCCATAAACATATGCATGTGGTATATCAACAATAACATAACCATTAGCTCTGTATGCATAACCACTTAAATAAAGAATACTTAATCATCACATGAAAAAAATGCACAACTCATGACACACAAATTTTTCATGTGGAAACCCAAATGGGAAAAACCACGGTGGGGAGGAATACCCACAAGCTTATGTTTGAACTCTTTTGAAGCTCGCTCTGTTAGGAGCCTAGTCTGGTTAAAGACTTTACAATAAGGTTCTGCTAGGAACCGATCTTGTTAAAGATCACCCAGTTAAGGGACGACTATATACCCTGTTAAAGGTTGAAACCATTTAAAGGTTACCTTGTTAGAGGATTTAAGAGCTCAATGAACTTGAGTCACTTGGTTAGAGGATTTACAATAAGCCTATTAAAGCTACCCAGCAATGAGATTTTCCTTCTGTTGAAATGGTTAGAAGACAACAGGTAAAACTCTGATATGATAACAGCACTACATGCCAAGGCATATCCTTTTCAGTTCCTCTATTGTGCAATCACACTCTATAGTTTTCCACTCATTGGTCTCGCACGTATCTCATCACTCGGATACACACACAACATTTGCCAACAACTTACAATAACAAACATCATCGACCTTATAGACAACAGTTAGGTCGGTAGCATAAACCCTAAACCCTAAGCATTTAGGTTTACAATTACAGGCGGTCCAATCCCAGCCATCCAAACACTTTTCATAGAATGAAACAATCTCGAATAGATCACAAGTCATTCTACATTGTCCATTCTTCATTGCACATAGGAATCAGTAACCCATCATGCTTTCTTCTCATGCCGCTAAGAAGAATGTTCATTCCTAAGGTAGACATTTAATGTAGTTGACCTTCACATGCAAGATCCTCAAGGAAATCCTTCATGCATGCAAAAATGATGTGGCATCTTGATCTCATCCTCATCTCTTAGCTAAATCATCACAGAATGTCACCGGTTGCATTGCACAAGCTAGATTGCCAAACCAAAAACCCTAGAGCTGCTTGACTACCAACCGGCAGTCACACTTAGTGAAACGCTGACATTGGTTCACTACATCTATTCATACCGGTTCACCAACTTCTTCCAATCTTCGTACCGGTTCACTTGTACTTATTGACACTAATGACAACATACATTATCATCATATCATAATGCTGGTTCATCATATGGCAACAAAAGAATCTTTCAAACTCATCACGGGGTTTGTGCCACGTTGTCATCAACACGTGAACTTGATGTAGATCACCGCCAAACTAAAAATCATTATGGGTTAAGATAATTCTTTACCGGTCCTTAAACCCTTCTTAAAACTTGGCAAAACTTCATCAAAAATTCAAAACATGCCTTCCAATAACCATCATAGGATGCGGTTCCGTTTGCATACTCAAATCCATCATAAAAGCTTATGTATCAAACCACAAGTCACCAAACATTTCCTATCACCCGATTCCATCAAAACTTATCTTCTTTACTGATTAAGGTCGTAATTCATAGTCTTGCTAGTAAACTCTTTCAAACTGTCAAACTCTTACTCCGGTAGACCACATCACTTAGCCACCAAGTCAATCACCGAAAATCATCTGTAAACATCATTAAACATCTATTGAACCTGGTTGTCATCAATGACAATATAAATAACTGATCATGTCATTTTCCTCTATCGGTACAGTCATCCACCATCATCTCATCTTCATCAGTTATTCCAAACATGCCACAATCTCCCCCTTTGGCATTGATGGCAACACTAAATATTAACATACTCAACTCATATTATCCCGCTCTATTCTGGACCTTCTCCGCAACTCTTCTCTTCTGCGTTGCACCTCATCTGTCGGTTAAACTATATCTACTCCAACTAATCCTATGTATTTTCTTAATCATATTTCTTCTTCCCCTTTGACAACAATGCCAAAGGTGCATAAGCATCACAAATCATCAAGTTTTTTGTAGTTGTTGTCTTCAACATGTCTGCAAACACATATAAGATGCTCCCCCTGTGGAGTAGCCTACATCTCATCAATCCAAATTGAAAAATAATCGTGAAGCCCACTAGATTGATGCAAACTGCATTTTAGTTTTATCTAAGTAGGGGTTTGACCCCTAATTTACCTCTGAGATACTCAAAGGTTGTCTTCGACAATGGTTTTGTGAAAATATCTGCTAGCTGCTCTTTGCTTTGTCACATAATCCATGCAGACTTTTTTTTTCCTATACTCTTTCCCTTAGAAAATGATATTTCAATTCTATGTGCTTTGTTATTGCATGTAACACAAGATTTTTTGAAATATTGATTGCACTAGTATTATCACAGTAAATAGTTACCGGCTTAGACATATCAAATCTGAATCCTTCAAGCACATGTCTCATCCAGATTGCCTGTATGCAATTCATTTATGCTGCAACATAATCTACCTTTGCAATTGACTAAGAAACACAAGTTTGCTTCTTACTTGTCCAAACTTAACCAATTTGCCTCCAAGAAGAAAAGCTCCACTGGTAGTTCTTTTTTGGTCATCTACATTGCCTGCCCAATCTGCATTAGTAAGCACATCCAAAGAGAAATTTTCTTTATAAGGATACCACAAACCATAATCTATTGTGCCTTTCAGGTACCAAAATATCCTTTTCACCACTACCAAGTGAGTCTCCTTGGGATCCTTTTGAAATCTAGCAACCAATCCAACAACATGTGTAATATCCTATCTACTATGAATGACATAGTGCAATTTACCAGTCATAGACAACTTGCAGTCTATCACCATCAGAGTACCAACCGGTTTACAATCTTCCATGCCAAATGTTTTCAACACCTCTTTGTCATACTTACTCTGACAGATAAAAATTCCACCATCCAATTGTTGGCCCTGCAACCCAATAAAAAATTAATCTCTCCAATAAGAGACATCTCAAATTCCCTTTTCATCTCCTTAGCAAAATCCATGCATAATTCATCATTACCACCAAAGATAATGTCATCCACAAATACTTCAACTATCAATACTTTCTCTCCATCAGTCTTTAGATATTTGTTATTGTCCTCACTGGTACACTAGAATCCTATCTTGATCAGGTGTGCATGCAACCTTTCAAACCATTCTCTTGGTGCTTGCTTCAATCCATAAATTGTCTTATGTAGTTTGCAAACCATATCTTTATCTTCAGACAAAGAAAATCCATTTGGTTGTTCTATGTATACTTCTTCTTCAAGGATGCCATTGAGAAAAGATGGTTTAACATCCATCTCATAGACTTTAAATCCTTTAAATGCAGCATAAGCGAGTAGCATTCTTACTCCTTCCAATCTCACCATAGGTGCAAAGGTTTCACCATAATCTTATCCTTCTTCTTGTGAATAGCCTTTGTAAACCAATCTTTCTTTATTTCTCACAACCTTTCCTTCTTCATTTAACTTGTTTTTAAAAACCCATTTGGTTCCAATCACATTCTTGTCTTCTGGTCTGGGAACAAGTGTCCATGTCTTATTTTTCTCTATTTGATCTAACTCCACATTCATTGCACTAATCCATTCATCATTCTTTAATGCCTCTCTTACTGTTCTCAGCTCAATAGTAGAAATCAGACAAGAATTTTCTCTGATTTTCCTCCTTGTTTGTACTTCAACATGTTCATCTCCAATTATTTGTTCTTCTGAGTGATTTAACCTAACATACCTTGGAATAACCGGTTCCGATGTTGTACTTCATGCTTCATGTTCTTTATCTTCTTCATCACTCTCTGCATTTACCGGTTGAGCACCTATTTTTGCAACATTTTGCTCATCAGTCTTCTGCACGTTTGGTTCTATGAATACAAGTCTTTCTTCATCTTTCTCATGCTCAAATCTACTAGACTCACAAGATTTCTCAAGGAGTTCATCTATATTCCCATTATTACTCTCAATGATCTTCTTAGTTCTCTTGTAATAACATTTAAATGCCTTACTCTTTGTAGAGGAACCAAGAATAATGCCTTCATCACACTTAGCATCAAATTTTTCAGTGTAATCATCTCTCTTAATATAACATTTACTCCCAAAGATTTAAAATGGCTTACACTAGGAGTCTTTCCATGCCATAATTCATAAGGTGTTTTGTTATTACCTTTCTTGACAAGTACCTGGTTCAAAGTATAGACAAAAGTGTTGACTGCTTCTCTCCAAAATATCTTTAGTACTACACCTTGAATCAACCTGGTTCTAGTAGCTTCGACAACTATTCTATTCATTCTCTCTACTATCCCATTTTCTTGTGGAGTTCTAGGAGCTGACATTTTCCTCCTAATTCCATGTTCATCACAAAACTTCACAAACTCATCAGAAGTAAATTCATCTCCCCAGTCAAATCTCAAACATTTTAGATTCTTCTCAGTATCTTTCTCACAACAAGAGCTTTAAATGCTATAAGTTTACTAAAAGCCTCAAACTTTTCTTTCAGAAAAGTTACCCACATCATTTTGGAATAATCATCAGTAAAGATCATAAAATACTTATCACCAAAATAGCTCTTAGTCCTCATACAACTAGAAAGATCAGCATGAGCCAAATCAATAATATTCTCTGAATAAAAAGACTTACTCTTAAAGGATACAAAGGTCATCTTACCCATCCAACAATCCTTGCATAACACGTTGCCTAGTTTCACAAGATGGGGCAAACCTCTAACAATACTTGACTTACTAACTTTAATCAAATTGTTAAAATTGACATGACAAAATCTTGTGCCACAACCAACTGTCCTCAATCTTCACCACCAAACAATCATTTACATTAGTATTCAGATTAAATAAATTACCTCTAGTTTGCTTCCCAATAGAAATCAATTCTCAATTATTTCCAAGAAGCCTGCACACTCCACTTTTGAATCCAACTAGATATCCCTTATCATTAAGTTGTCCAACACTCAAGAGGTTATGTTTTAGTCCTTCAACCCAAAAGACATCATCTGCATTACTCTTCCCATTTAATAAAATTGATCCTTTACCTTTAACCATGCAGGGAGAGTTATTAGCAAATCTTACAACACCTCCATCAAACTCTTCAAGGGATAGGAACTTACTTTTGTCACCAGTCATGTTGTGTGAGCAACCACTACCTATTATCCATTCATTGTTGTTATCCATATGAGACACCAAAGCCTTCTTATCAGTCAGATCCTCCTTCACAACAACAAATACTATCTCCTCATTGTCATCTTCTTTTGATTCATCGTTGGTCACACCTTCATCCACTCCAACATAACAATGATTTGACTTTTTCCTTTGAATATCCTAAACTTATCTTTCTTATTAGTGTTAGGGTAGCTAGTAGCTATGTGTCCAATCTTAATACAAGGGAAACCTTCAAGGGTTATTTACCTTTATATTTACCTATTCCTCTAGGTAATATTCTAGCCAATAATACCTCAAGTTCCATCAAATGATCTTCATCATCACCATTACTAGACCTGCAGTCATCATTATGACAAACATCTTTTCCTTTACTTGCTGATGTATTGGTTACTGAAGCCTTAAAGGTAGATTCAAAAGGTTTGGAAACACTATTATCAAAATTGTTAAGTTCAAATGCAGTTAACTTTCCAATTAAAGAATCAACAGTAACTTTATCTTTTGAAATGGATCTCAGTTCTTGAATAGCAGACACTCTGATAGAATACTATGGTAAAAGAGTTCTAAGCATTTTTCTAACAATAGTATTATCTTCAATCTTACCTCTGGCACTCTTTATTCCACCTACAACTTCCTTAATCCTTTGTCCATATTGAGTTATGTTCTCACTGTCAACCATTTTCATATTATCAAATTTTCCTCTCAGAGTCTCTTCCCTTGCCCTTTGTACATGTTCATCTCCTCCATAGATTAAATTTAATTTCTCCCATACTTCATTTGTAGTTTCTAATCCATGAACATCAATATATTTAGAGTCAAACAAAGTACTTATAATTTCTTCAAGAGCCTGAATGTTTTCCTATTGTTCTTTGAGCTCATATGGTGTCAAGGGACTAATAGTAGGAGAAACATACTTGGTTATCACATGATTCTAGTACTATGAACCCATTCCATTAATGTAGAACTTCATCCGATCACTCCATATCCGATAGTTGTCCTTGGTAAATGTGGGACCCTCCTTATTCATAATCTTTCACAGAATCTTACCCCCAAGTTGTTAGGATTTCTGCAAATAGAAGACCAACGCTCTAATATCAATTGATAAACCTAGAGGATCTGGTTAATACTGAGAGGGGGGTGAATTAGTATTAACAAAAACTAAAACTTTCAACAACTTAGATCTGAAAACATTCAACACTTAAACCAAATCTTCATAAAAAATTTCCTTATCAGATTTAGATTGTCATTTCCTCCTATACAAACTTATTAATCAGATCAGCTATCAATTCAATATCAGATCAACAAACATAGTTACCAACTTATTAATTGATCAGAATGCTTCATCAATCATATAATCGTCAATACCGTTAACCACTTTAAGATCTCTGATAAATAAACATAAACTGTCTTTACCAGTTATCAGAAATAAAACATGAACATCACAAGAAAAGTATACCACACATGAACACCATGTTTTTCAAGTGGAAATCCAAATAGGGAAAAACCATGGTGAGAATTGGTACCCACAAATATTTTGCACTCTTTCAAAATGCACCCTGTTAGGATCCAAGCCTGGTTAGAAGCTTACAATGGTGGCCTGTTAGGAGTAGACCTTGTTAGGAGTCACCCGGTTAAGGGATTTACCTCAGCCCTATTAGAAGCTTTGATCTGTTAGGATCAACCTCACAAGAGTATTTACAACTCAGATATTGAGTCATCCTGTTAGGGGATTTAACAATGTGAGGCCTCTTAGGACCTACCTAGTTAAGGGATTTTCGCTACTGTAATTGTTAGAGAACAACAATGAATGAGCTATGTATAGCACTCTACTACTTGCTTTGTCAAATCCAATTAAGTTCTAAGTTTGCATCTCTCTAGAAGATCTTCTCACACACGTTGGTTTGGCTTCTCACACTTCTCAAAATCACTGACACTTCAAAATATCAACATTGCCGACATAAATAACTTTTACAACTAGGTCGACATCAAAACCCTAAGACTTACTACATAGATCATCAGAGATCATTATAGCTCATTACAAATCACCATAGGGATCATTAAAATCAATTAAAAATCAATATTGGTCATTGAATGATCATAAATCGTCACAACAAGTCAAGAAGGTACAAAGTCAAACCCTTAGCACATTTCGCTAAGCACTTTGCTTATTCCCATGAAATTCATTCTCCAAAAACACCAAAACATATTTCAAACTCATCATGAGGTTTGTGCCACGTTGTCATCGACACGTGATTTTGATGTAGATCACCACCAAACCAAAAATCATTACCGGTTAAGAGAATTCTTTACCGATCCTTAAACCCTTCTTAAACCCTGGCAAAACTTAATTAAAAAATTCAAAACATTCCTTCCAATAACCATCATAGGAAGTGGTTCCAGTTTCATATTCAAATCCATCTTAAAAGCTTATGTATCAAACCACAAGCCACCAAACATCGCCAGTCACCCGATTCCATCAAAACTTATCTTCTTTACTGGTTAAGGTCCTAATTTGTAGTCTTGCCAGTAAACTCTGTCAAACTGTCAAACTCTTACTCGGGTAGACCAAATCACTTAGCCAAGAAGTCAATCACCGAAAACCAATAGTAAACATCATTAAACATCAATTGAACCTGATTGCCATCAATGACAATATAAATAACTGATCATGGCATCTTCCTCTACTGGTACAATCATCCACAATCATCTCATATTCATCAGTTATGCCAAACATGCCAAAAAATACTAGACTTTCAATCTCTCACATTTCATGGAAAAATAAAAGGTAGTTATTATGTTAGCTTTTTATATTTGTGATAAAAAAAACTATTAATATGAAATATTTCAATGCATATACATTGCTACCTCAATAGTTGTACACATAAAAACTAATATTCGCTCATAATGATAGCAGTACTTGTTTAAGTTAGCAACTTATTTTATAAATGACATACTTATAATGAATAGCTATTATATTTTATTTGAAACAAAAAATGATTTATTTCACTTGTTATTGAATTTATTCATGCCTTTTTATATAACATTTATAGGTGTAACTATGAATTTGGATAAAAGATTCATAACATAAAATAAGCTAACCACGAAAACCTAAATGTTATGAAAAGACTCCTAATTCAATCAATAGAAGCATAGAAATAAAGCACTAAATGAAATACAAACCAAACAAAAGTTCTCCTTCCATGTTATTCCATTGTTCTTCTTTCACCTTCAAATTTGATGTGAATCTCACCTACAAAGAACACATGCAAGTGAAAAGCAAGATGGAGAGATGAAAATTGCAGCATAATATTACTTGAAGCATGGCTCTCTTAAAATGAGCAATGAGAGCTCAATTTATAGGAAATAGGTTTTTGAATCAATAGACGAGATTAATCAAAGATAGGAAAAAGCATCAAAGCATACAATTAGGTAACCAAAAACCTAAGAGCTTATGAAAATAACTCCTAATTCAATCAATGAAAGCATGAAGACAAGATTCTAGAACAAAAATGCAAACCAAAATGTGTAATCTCCTCCATGTGATTCCATTGTTCTTCTTTCACCTTCAAATTTAATGTGAATCTCACTTGAAAATCACAAATGCAAGTGAAAAGCGAGATGGAGAGATAAAAAATGCCTCATAAGATTACTTGAAGCATGGTTCTCTGAAAATGAGCAATGAGAGCTCAATTTATAGAAAAGAGGATTTTGAATCAACAAACGAGATTAATCTGAAGACAGGAAGAATCAGCGGCTAGGATCAAACACATTGCAAAGTTTCCATTAGGAAACAGAGAAAAAGAAAAAGAAATTAGAATTAAATCGAGGAAGATAATATGGGGATTTAATAAATAAATAAATTGAATATCCTCATATTTTTCCAAATTTTGGCAGGTTGAAAAGATAAATATGGAGATAAAAATTAGAAAGTGGAAGAGCTAAGTGGGGTCATAAATAAATAAATAAAATTTATTTATTTCACCCACACATGGTAATTAAATAAATTAAAAATTTATTTAATTAGAATAATTGGAGAAAGGGATTAAATAATTAAGTAAACTATTTAATCAAAGAGGAATAGTTAGGATTAGTTGATTAAGATCAAGACTAATTGATTAGAAAGAGACAATGATGAACATTAATTAAATAATGAATATTATTTAATTAATGGTTTAGAAGAACAATAATTAAATAATTAGAAATTATTTAATTATTGAAAATTAGAAGAAAATTAGTACTAATTAAATAATTAAAAATTATTTAATCAGTTTAGACAAAAAAAGGTTAGTGAAAAGTATCGTTGAAGACTTAGGACAATTTTCAGTGTCTACAATAGGTTCTCTTGTGTTCAAGTATTTGTCCATTTTGATATGTCGCAAGACTAGATATTCTAAGAAAAAGTTTTTTATATTCACTATCGTGGAATCTGGAGGTGTCCTTGCCGAAGCAAGACTAATCCCCCAGTGTGTACAACCCACTCACAAGGTAGCAACACACACAGAGTTAACACAGCCGGGGACTCGAACTCAAGACCATGGGGAGCATACCCACGCCTTAAGTTGCGATCCACGACCGGGTGAGCTAGGGCCGAAGCCCTTATTCTAAGAAAAAGTAGATGTACAAACCCTAATAAATAACATATGGTATTTTAGACATGAACCTTTGACATACAAGAAAAATAAACTATGTTCATTGTTTAAACAACTCCCGACCTATATAAATCCAAATCGATTTAAAAAAGGTAAAATATTAGGGTGGAGGAATTGCATAAGAGGTGTCGTACTTGACGATGAAACTGAATCACCAAGATGCCATACATGGGCGGAGGAATTGCATATAAAGTGTCACATTTTGGTGTGATTGACGATGAAGGTTGAATCACCAAGATGCCATCTGCACTTATTTAAGGAGTGAATACTCAGTAGTTCCTATCGTACGCAATTAGAAATAGCAAAGAAATCTGATGTTGGTAAGAAATTTATGGTATTGTTTATGGTTGTACTGATTTTGGGTGGGACAATAATGCTGGAAGCCGACTGCCCCATCAGCTCCAGAACAGATGCCGACTGCAATGATGGTTATACTTGTTGCAATGCTGACAACAGTGGCTATTGTTGCAATGATCTTCCTCCATGGCATTGTTGTGATTAACCTTATAAATTGTTCAGTCTTCCCATATGTATAGTAGACAAAGAGGGCTCATGGGGTACTGTGTAATGACTTTCTTTCTCCATTTGAAGCATACAACAACAATTAAAAAATATTTTAACATTTTTAAAATAAGTTGTTACTTTTATTTTGGTTGGCACTTTTTTACATCTGAGTTTTATTTTATATATTTCAGCAATTATTCACAATAAATTATTAGTAGTTAATATTATTAAAAAATAATTAATTTTTAGATTTCAATTTTAAAAATAAAACTATTATTAAATAGTAATTTATATTTATTAAGAATAATTTATATTTAATGTTACTTAATATTATTAAAGAATAATTAAATTTATTTTTAATTTTAATTTTTAAGATAAAATTATTCATAAATTATAATGTATATTTATTATGGATAATTTATGTTTAAAAAGAATTAATTATAATTGTTTTAAATTTATTTAAGTATTATTAAAAATAAAAAAATTAATTGTAAATAATATATTGTTGGAGACATATCTAATATTAAACAAATCTACAATTTTATGGAAATCAATATATGGTGAAAATAACTAATTATGAAATAAATTTATTTTTTCTTGTCTTTTCATCTAATTCTATTTAGGTTATACCATATAGTATGTTATTATTACTAACATTGTCTTTATTTTGAACAAATAACTCTCTTTACCACTTAAATATAAGATAGTTAGAAATACAAATATATGCCAAGTCACTAAAAGAAAATGGCTTGAAGTATCTAGATGATAGGCAAGGATATAAGAACATGGTTAAGTCCTTGTTTAGGTCATGACAATTTTTATTAATTCTTTGTTTTGGGCCTATTTTAAAACTTTATAGTATTTGTCAAAATGATCATCTTCTAATAGAATCATAAATCATGTTGTCAAGGTTTGGAATGTCAAATTATGAATTGTTTTTGAATAATTTTAAATAATAAGTAATCAATAATAAATAATTGGAATGGTTATTTAAATTTTGATTTTTAATTAATAATTTAATATCATTTGCAATTGATTTTATAATTTTTAGTAATCATCGATTGTATAGTCTTAAAAACAATTTAAACTAGCAATCATACATTAGTGTACAATGGGTAGGTAGAAGAGGTGTTTAAGGTTAATTAGAAAAAAAAATCTATTAGTTTCATAAATATGTGAAGTACATGACGTTAATTGGTAGGCCATTTAGCAAATGATTTTGTATGTGCAACAAAGGAGTCATTTAGCAAATGATGTTGTTTGTGAAACAAATGTGTCAAATGGAAAACAGCTGCCCACAGACCACCTCCACCCACCTGCCACCAAACAGCCACCCATTTTTGCCTCTTTTAGGGGGGTTGGTTTTTGTCATAACTTGGGCAAACGGAGTAGTTTTTTTGAAAATGAATAGGTGTCGGAAAGATGGTTTTGAGACGGACCTCGTGGTATTGGATTTTTTTTCCAATTTTTCTGTTTGACTATACTTTTTTCCAGTCAAAGTGGGGTCTTTTTTTGCACTTCCGGGGCCATAGAATGAGCATCCGAACTCCATTTTTTGAAAACTATATATCATTGAAAATATTGTTCCGTGTACTTTCTTGCCATATGGGTTTTCTATTTAGATTCTTCTCCAGGAATAATTTATTTTTTATTTTTTACTTTTCAGCACTTTGGTAAATATCTTTGTTGTTTTTGGTCTTGGGATCTCTTCTCTAAGTAGGATGTCTTGGTTTTGGCTGTTCTTTCTATTTCCAATCTTCTTATCACTGTAGCTTATTTTATGCAAATGCACTGAGATAAATTGCTATCATGCATTGTTTACTTGAGATCTTCCACATCCTGTGCCTTATTATACATGTACTACTTAGAAAGTGCCATGGGGGGGGTTGATGTTTTCCTTTTGTTTGCCATCTACCTTTGTCCAGTGAGTCTTCCTTCCATGAAATTCGCCTCATGATGTATGTCAAGTGAGTGTTCCTTCCATGACACTATGTACTTTCTCTGCACCTTCGATATTCCTGGTTCTTCATCCTGCAACTCTTGTTGGTCGTTCTTTTTAGTGTACCTGTCCCTCTCCCTTTTTCATAATTATGGGGAGATTTTTCCTGTTGGTTCTAATGCTTCCATTGTTCGATTGATCATCTCTTCAGGCTTTGGTTTCTCATGCCATTTGTATCTTCGATTTCAATTGTTTGCCTTTGTTTTCCATTTGATTCAAGTAGTGTCATTTGAGGGCACTCATGCAAATTACAATCTTCTCTACCTGGACATGTTCTATTTCAGTGGAGGTTCTTCAGATCAGCAGTAATTCTTTGATAGTGTTTGTAGGTTCTTCATGCTTCAATGATTCTTCTGATCTTCTCTTGTTCCTATCTTTTTGGAACATTCTTGTTTGGAGGCTTTTTCAGTCCTTCTCTTTCTTTTCCATCTCTATTTGGAGTAGAGTTTTTTTTCCCACGTGGTTTTCTCTATTTCTCTAGTTCATAGAGATTTGGTTGTATTTGGGTACTAGATCAGGCCTTGTTGTCGAAACCCGTCTTTCCTTCTTTCAATAGCTATTCTAGGTTTTAGCTTCTCCCCAAGTCAAGCTTAAGGGGGGTGTTAGAGTAATCAGGTCTTTACTTGATTAATTCAACAACATTTGTTTAATTATTTAAGTTCCCTTTATCTCTTTTACACTTAAGCTAACTTTAGGTGCATAATAATCAAATTTTTTATTAATTATAATGTGCAAGCCTAGGGTTTCCCCTTTTAGGGTTTCTTGACCTATTAGAGGTTAATTATTTTCTTTGTATTGATGGATTATCACATTACACATTTTTGTGAATATTGAGGTCTAATCTTTTTGGGCATATTTTATGTTTCCTTGCTTCTCCTTGTAACAGGTTTATTCAGCTTGCAGAGATCATTTGGGCTCTTCTGGTGTTGTATTTCTCAACTCTCACATATCCCTCTTTATATCTATCACTTTCTTTTGCTCTATTTCTATCTAATTATCTCTCATTTTCTATTTTCCTTAACTCTCTTAAAATAATATCTTGATTTAATATATATTAGATAAAATTGAATAATATATACTACATAATATAAAATAATAAAAATAAATATACTATTAATTCTATATATTTGTGTGTGTGTGTGTGTGTATGTCTGTGTGTATGTGTATGTGTATGTGTATGTGTATGTGTATGTGTGTACATGTATATGCATGTATATGTATGTACATGTACACATACATATACATATACATATACATATGCATATACATATATATAACACTTAGTCACTCTTATATAATATAATAAGTAGATATTATTAGAATTACAACTATAATATATCTGATCAAAATATTTATAGTTATTTCACAATTATTATAAATTTTTAAATAATTATTAATAAATTATGTTTAATATTTTATATATGTTCAAGTCTTAAAAATGAATAATTATATAATTAAAATAAAAATATAATTAAATATTAAAAGAAAATTTTACTTCAATAATTAAAGAAATTTTAAGTAATTATAATCCTCACAATTTAATTTAAAAATCTATAATTATAATTGTAACTTTATCTCTATAATTATAATAATAAATTCAATCTTAAATATAACTTTGATTATAATTATTTAAAAATATTATAAATAATTTTCATTAGTTTTTTGCTTTAATTTTAATCTTAATTTTAAGTAATTACATTTTATCTTAATTTTGATCTTTATCAATTTTGGTTTTCAGTGAAATTAATTTTTTAAACATAATAAAAATTAAAAAAATAAAATATAATGTAAACACAAAGGTAAAACATAAAATAAAAACCTTAAAAAAGAAATAATATTAAAATTATATCTCTTGCTACATTTTCCATCCATTTTCTTCATGTGTATTTTAAAATGATATTTTTTTATTTCCCTTTGGTTGTACATATTAACAAATGAATCAAAGCTAGGGTTTTGGGAAAGAAGGATGTTGTCAAGCTAGGGTTTTGGTTCCTAATGATTCACGCAATGGAGATGAGGACGGTGAGGCAAATGGCGAAGGTGGGGGCCTCTTTTGTTTGGCCTAGCTTTGTTGCTCTGCTTTCTACGTAGTCTTGTGTGGTTTGCAGAGTGTGAGGGTTGAATGCAAAGATGAGGGCAACGTGATATCCTCGCCCATGTTCGTATATTTGAGTAGAGAGGTTGTTGTGCTTCTAGTTGCTTGTGGTTCTTTGCACACAGGCGATGAAGCTTGTTGGGTGTCCAAAATCTCGCGCAATGGTGTTTTGGCTTTGGTGGCCTATGTCATGCTAGGTTATGGGTTCCTCTCAGGGATGGACGGAGTCTTTTTGCCTCCCCTCTTTGCCTGGTCCTATTTTTTAGGTGGTGCGGGTTTGACCTTGGTGCCTTGCGGTAGGTTGTTCTTTCTCGGGACTATTTGGGAGGATCCACTATCCCTTGTTGCATCTATGGGTTTCAAGAATCAGGGCTCTGTGTGGTTATATTGGAAGAGTATGGTGGTTTTGAAGGGGTTTCATTGTATTATGGGTGAGAATACCCTTTGGTCTTCTCTTGTATCATCTTGGGTTAGGGTGTCCTTTGCTCAATCCCTTTTTTCTCTTGGTTCTTCTTTGGAAAGAGTTTTCTCTCTATGGATGATGGAGAGGATATATTTGGCTACAAATGGATTTTTTGGGCTCTCTGTTGGTTCTCATGAGGGAGTCTCTATGTTTCTGAGGGTTTTTATTCTTGTGCTTCCTCTCAAAGACATAATGTGATTTTCTTGTGATATTTTTGTCTTGAGGTAGCCTGGTTGAGGTGGAAGGTTTTTTTCTTTGCTGGTCTATGACTGAAATGCATGGGCATGTGGGCTGCTTTTCTCCTAGCCTGTTTGAGGTGGCCCTTTCTCTTATTGAGGCAAAGATCTCATGGTTGGGAGCGGTAGGGTTTCTGCTTGCTCTGAGAGAGTATCCATAGCTGAAGTTTAGTCTTCTTTCTTATCCTATTGAGGTGGACCTCTACCCTATTGAGGTGGGGAGAAGAGGTGAGAAGGCCTTTTGGGTGAGGATACTACTTGAGCTACTGGTTGAGGCTATCTACCGTTACTTTCTTTTGGGTCTTCATGGTAAGATCTAGGCTTTTTTTTGCCTGCATTCCAATTTTTTGGGGAGTTTGAGGGAGCCTTTAGAAACCCTCCTTTTGTATGTCTTAAAGGTTAGGGGACCCTTTCAAATCCCCTATATGTATATTTAGGTTTTGTCTTTTTTGTGTGCGCTGGTTGTGGGAGCCTGTTTCTTTCCATAGGCAAGCTAGATTGTAGCAATTTTAAAGGGCCCAATCTGGCCAATTGTGGTTTTTGGTTAAGGGTTCATTGTGCTCTTGGGTGGTTGAATATATTTTTATAGGTTAAGGGAGCCTAGGAAAACCCTTGTATGTTGGTTTTGGGAGCCATTTTAAAACCCATGATGAAGGTTAGGGGAGCCTTTCAAAACCCCAGTAGTCCACATTATGAGTATATATTGATCTATGGTAATCTAGTGTTGTTGAAGGTGATAGATGACTGGATACACCCATGGAAACATTTGTAGGTTACGGGAGCCTTGTAAAACCCTTATTTATGTGTTATGGACATTTTTTAAGTCCAATATGTGGTTTGGCTACTGGTGTGTTGATGTTCTTTTCTTTTAGTAGCATTGGTATATGAGTTCCAGATCCTGGTAAAATCTGAGGGTTTTGGGTCACCTCAAAACTTGTTGTATGGGGTTTCTAGTCCACTCATAACCTATTTACCCTTAATAAAAAACAAATGAATGAAAGCCTAAAATATGGAAACTTCAGGGAGAACAAATTGTCTATACACTCTTGTTGGAATCCAAGAACACTGAGAGGGGGAGGTGAATCAGTTTTCTCTCAGAATGATTAATTTTAACCTTACACAACAACTTAGCAATTGGTATGTATAAAAGCAAATAACAACAAGTAATAATGCAACCACAAAGATCAACACCATAGCACCACACATTTATACATGGAAACCCTCAAGGAGGAAAAACCACGGTGGGATTGGAGACCCACAATATCTATCCACTGATCAGATGAATAAATATTATATATAAGAGTCTTGTACATGCGGAAAGACCAAAATCCTAGAGCACACTTATCATTACAAAAGGAGCCTCACTGACTACAAAAATCTTTCGACTACAGTCCAAAATGAAGAGTGAACTGCATGAATAGCATCTCCTATGCATGAGTACAGTTTTGGTTAATCTCAATAACAAAGGTCTTAAACCTCTTACACAAATCCAATTCGATCACCTATGATCGACCAAAACCTCTGCATATGATTACAATTTTATTCACACACAGATAATCCCATAACCATGACCACGATCTACAAAAGAGATCTTACATAATATTTATACCAACCCAGGACCTAAACAATTAGGTCGGCCACCTAAAAGATAATATAATAAATCCATTACATAAACCCATAAACCATGATAACACAAGTCAGACTAAGACCGAAACAACATTAACCAAACAATAAATCCAATTGGTAACACATCGGGAGTGTCCACCAACACGTTACATAAACCAGTCCATAACCTAACAAAATAGCACTAGACCTAAAATAGGTCGCCATAAGACAAATGCAACACCACTAATAAACTAGAACATGAACATGATAACCATTAGCATCCTGAGAATATTCTAGAAGATGTACCAACACTACTTATCAAATCAATCAAAATATCTTCAACAAATATCTACTGATAAAACCCTTATCAGTAACCAAAATGCTTACTAGAACATATGATAGCTTCCAGATCACCAAATCTAAAATGAACTGAATGTGACACGCATGTGAATGACCAAACCAAACCAATTCCACTAAGCGGAACATACCAGATATGATCTCCAGATCAACATCACAATCCAACCACTCTACCGGAACCAGGTAGACAACCAAACAAGCTAGTGTTGACATCAATGACAAACATCAATGCAACACATAATCAATTCCTCTAAATTACCAACAATATTTCCCTTTCGTATTGATGGCAACACTAGATGTGAAAAACATCTAAATGCCAAGAAATGCCAAAGAAGTCTCCCCTAATGGAAGACATCCAACAATCTCCCATAAATGATATCAATGAAGCTCTAAACCAATTATCTCTATACTAATTGACCATCCATAGACCTGAACCAAACTCCCCTAGTGGGATACAACCAATCTAAAATTTTGTTCCTCCCCCTTTGACTGATATCACTACTAAGCTCTTTTTTCACATGTATATCTTTCCTGCTTTGACATCAATGCCATAAATCTGATATAAACATCAAAGAACAACCATAGATCTTCGGAACCACATAGCTGACTACTCCCCTTGAGTAGTAGCACCAACTCATCAATCTAGAATGAGTGATATATCTGATAATGCATACTGGACTAAAATCAATTACCATCACTTAAGTCTCTACCGGAGTGGCAAAGACCCCCAATCTCTCTCTAAAGTACTCAAATGATTCCTTGGGCAAAGGTTTAGTGAAGATATCTGCAATTTTCACTATAGTGTTCATATAAACCAATCTAACTTCATTTTCTTCTACCTTTTCTTTCAAAAAGTTATACTTGATTGATATGTGCTTTGTCTTGGAATGAAATACCAAATTCTTTGATATGTCAATAGTAGCAGAGTTATCATAGTGAATAACTAGCAGTTCATCATAATCTACCCTTATATCTTTCAACATTTGCTTCATCTATATTCAACTTCAGCAGTATATAAAGAAGTGCATGACTATTTTTTGCTGATCCATGAAACAAGTTTCTTCCTAAGAAAGAAAACTTCACCGGATGTGCTTTTCCATTCATCTATATCTCTAGCCCAATCTGCATCTATATATGCACATAGTGTAAATTCATCATCTGTAGGATACCACAAACCATATTTAGTTATCTACTGAAGAAAAATCTTCAACATATTCAATTCCTTCCTTCTAAGAATATCCTTTGCAGACCAATCCACAACTTGTCCATCTTCATTCAATTTATTCTTGAAATCCCATTTAGTTTCAATAACATTCTTATTTTTAGTCTAGGGAACTAAAGTCCATGTCTTGTCCTTTTCTATCTGATCCAATTCCTCTTCCATAGCTTTCATCCAACATTCATCCTTACATGCTTCAACTACTAATGCTGATTCAACTTAATAAATTAAGCATACCTCATCAACTGCCAACCTTCTCCTTGTCATCACTCCTTTGCTCTTGTCTCCAATTATCTTATCTTCTGAATGATTCAACCTTACATACCTAGGAGTCTTCTGACTTTCTATTCCTCTTCTCTAATCTTCATTTACTATTTAATTTTCTAATATTGCGGGGGTAACTGGTTCAACATTATGTTTCGGTATGGGTGCTACCGGATCAGTTAAGATCATGTCCCCTTCTGGTTCTCTTTCATAAGTTCATATTTGACCTCTATACTACTCATCCACCTTGATAGTAGAGCTCTCCATAATTCTCTGTAATTATTTGTTATAATATCTATATGCTTTGCTTTCATTTGAATAACAAAAAAATATCCCTTCATCACATCTAGGATCAAACTTTCCATTTCATTGCCAAAGATTCTGAAATACTTAACAGTAGGTGTATGACCAAACAATAACTCATAAAGTGACTTACCGGTAAACCAAAGAAGATCCAAGATCCAACAAATCTTCACTAATTGACCTTTAAAGTGACTTCTCAATGTCTGAACTAGGCTTTCAGACCACTACCAGGGGTAATGCAAGACCTGTCATCAATTTGCCTCCCCCTAAGGCATCTGCCTTAGTTACTAGATAAGTTTCCTGTAGGTGCAAGAACACCTTGATTTGCCAGATGAGTAACCAGGGTATTTGATTCTTTCGGTTGATCCTCAAACTTTCTAATCCACTTCTTCTCATGTTGCTTCTAGATATCATCAAATTTCTGCTTTCTCTTCTCATTGGATTTATCATTTCCTATCGTATGTTCTTGCTTCTGCAAAATTTAGCAATGTGTCCAACTTTGTTGCATGCATAACAAGTTACATTGTTCTTTGGAATTGTGTTTCTCTAACCTTGATTATTCCTTGACCTACATTGTCTAGCCATATGTCCAAACTTTCCACATGCATGACATTTTACATTCATTCTACAATCTGTTGTCCTATAACCATACTTTTTGTAATTGAAACACTGATTGGTAAATGAATTGTTGTTCTGATTGACTGGATTTTTGCGTTGACTCACCATATGACCAAACTTATTGCAAACAAATCATCTACCATAAAATTTATGTGCATTGGGTTTCCTTACAAATGACTTTTAATTCCGGCTGATTCATGGATTCTCTTGATTTTTCTTCTGACTGGATGTATCATCTTGATTTGCAGTACCGACGCTTTCCCCATGCTCAAATCCAAGACCTCTAGTGTCTCCACTATCTCTTTGATTCTTCAATAGTTCATCAAGCTTTGTAGAACTAACCATGAACTTGTATTTTTGTTCATTTGCAGAATCCAAATCACCTCTTAGGACTGTCATCATTCTTTCCAACTCTTGCTCATTTTTCTGAGATTGTACTAATTTAATTCTCAACACATCATTCTTATGCGCCAACCTAATGAATTATTCAGATCTATCTTTTAGAGATTTGGTAAGATTTTGTTCATTCTTCTTCCGGTCTTCAATCTCCTTGGACATCCTCATGGTTAGGGCTTGCATTTCATTCTTCATGACACCATTTTCCCGACTTAGCTTCTGACATAGTTCCTTAAGAGTAATCTTTTCTTCATCATCCTGATTTTGTAATTGATAACATAGTTCTTTCCTTTTGGCTTGCACAGATGACAACCTCTCTTGCAAAGTAAAGATGAATTCTTTCGTAGATCTCATCTCATCTTGCAGCTTCTTGTTTTTCAATCTTTCAACATCCTAGTCTTTAAGTGCTACTTCAAGTTCCTTCCTCAAACTAATCTCTATAGATTCTGGATACAAGATATTCCTCAAGTTATTAGACTTATTTTGAGGCACTAGGCTTTGATACCAATTGTTAGAATCCAAGAACATTGAGAGGGGGGGTGAAGTAGTGTTCTCTCAGAATGATTTAACCTTATTAACACAACAACTTAGAAACCAATATGTATAAAATAAAATAACAACAAGTAATAATGCAACCACAAAGATCAACACCATAACACAATAGATTTATACATGGAAAACCTCAAGGAGAAAAAAGCACGGTGGTATTGGAGACCCACAATATCTATGCATGGATCAGATGAATAAATATTATATAAGGGTCCCGCACATGCAAGAAGGCCAACAACCTAGAGTGAATTGCCCATCAAAAAAGAAACCTCACTGACTACAAAAATCTTCGGACTACAATCTGGAATGAAGAGTGAACAACAAGAATAACATCTCTTATGCCTGAGTTCGGTTCTGGTTAAGCTCAATACCGGAGGTCTTAAACCTCTTACACAAATCCAATTCGATCACCTATAATCGACCAAAACCTATGCATATGATTACAACTTTATTCGCACATAGATAATCCCATAACCATGACCACGATCTACAAAAGAGATCTTACATCACATTTATACCAACCCAGGACCTAAACAAGTAGTTCGGCCACGTAAAAGTTAATACAATAAATCCATTACATAAACTCGCAAACCAATAATAACACAAGTCATCCTAAGACTGAAACAACATTAAACAGACAATAAATCCAACCAATAACGCATTGGGAGCATCCACCAACACGTTGCATAAACCGGTCCATAATCTAACAGAATAGCACATAAAATTACCAGACCTAAAATAGGTCACCATAAGCAACACCACTGATCAACTGGAACATGAAGATGATAACCATCAACATCCTAAGAATCTTTTAGAATTTGCATCAACACCACTTATTGAATCCATCAAAAGACCTTCAACAAATCTCTATTGGTAAAACCCTTACTGGTAACCACAAGGCTTAGTAGAGCATATGATAGCTTCCGGGTCACCAAATCCCAAACCAATTGAATGTGTCATGCACATGAATGATTGAACCAAACCAATTCCACCAAGGAGAACATACTAGAGAATATTAGAGAATATTGGAGATGATCTCCAGATCAACATCACAATTCAACAACTCTACCAGAACCGAGTAGACAACCAAACAAGCTAGTGTTGACATCAATGATAAACATCAATGCAACACATAATCAATTCCTCCAAATTTCCAACAACTCTAACATGGTTTTTTTTCATTTATTAAATAAATTGAAAATCACAACAAAATTATATTTTGTTTTTAACTTTATTCTTATTAAATATAAATTATTATTTATTAATAATTTTATTTAAAAATAAATTAAAAAAAATACATTATTTTTAATAACAACTACTCATAATTTATTATTTATAATTATTAAAATATGAATTTTCATTACAAACTATTAATAATTTACTGTTTATGATTATGAAAATCTTAAAAATAAAACTCTTTATTGTAAGAAAAATCTTAATTTTTTTAAAAAAATAAATAAAATGCACCTCATTTTAAATATTATGTTGAATTGGGAAAGTAACTCATTACGGTATCTTTACAACACTATAATGCCTCTTTATAGGATTAAAACCGCTACTTATTATCACCCAATAGCTGGTATAAACTATAAAGAACATGAAGCAAAAGAAAATCTTTTGAAACAGTGAGTCAACAGAAATGGAGTTTTATTAGGAGATGTGGGTCTAGACACCTAACTTGTCAGATTAGAGTGTTGATTAAGCCCAACCAATACTTCTAGGTTTTGGGTCTCTCTACAGAATGTATCAATAAATGTTACAAGTCAATGTTGAGAAGCAATTCCTAAAACTCGAAATTATGAACCTATGACATAAATTTGAAAACAACTTTAGCAAAAAGTTTTTGCATAGTAACCAAATGATTCAGCATATCAAATAAGCTCTTAGTAGCCAATAGTTGAAATAGATTGATGGAAGAGCATGGAGTGTCAAATCCCAATGTGAAAAAATCATTGCTAATTGTGTATAGTAAGTATAAATTTCAAACTTACCATATAGTAAAAATTAATACAGAGTTGAATCCTTATAGAATAGATAAGAGGGTTCAAATTTGTATTCCCTTAGCCCTAACATAAATAATGGTCCTAGTCAAGAAAAATTATAAGGAAACATGGTGATAGTCAATTTAAATAATAGATTAAAATAGTCTTCTATTGAGAGTAGGTAATTTTTTTAAGTTTAGATGATTGTACAGTTCAATCCATATAATTTAATACAAGGATGCCTTTAATAAATCAATGGATATGAATCATCTTAATGGATATATGGTGGGAAATCAATATAAATGTGAACAATAAATATATCTAAAATCCCACTTAGAGATTGTGCCAAAGAGATTTGAATACTTGACCATGGATTATGATCTATGTTGTCTAATATTTTTATGCATGCTTGAAATATATTAACCATGTTATCATTATGATTGCTAGAAAATGACTATTGGTGACTAGAGTTGTAGGTCCCAAAATACCTAATGTTGGATCTTATCTCAATCATTAGGGTTGTTAAAATAAAGATCAAAACTACAAAATAGATGATTGGGATTGAGAAGGATGGGTTCTCCACTAAACTAGGTAGGCCTTCTTTCAGGTGCTACAATATTTACCTAGACACAAACCATAGATAATGCATATTGTACCACTAATTTGATGGTCACTTCAAACCTATATGATAGTTTAAAATATTCAAGGTTAAGAAACTTTTTAAAATAAATAGATTTTAATGCCCATTGTTTCTATTGTACATATTTAGATATAACAATAACAAAAAAAACTCTATAACATTTAAATCAAAATTATATTCCAAATTTACTTGTTCATTGTGTTGTGGTATGATGGAGAGGTGTTGGTAGTAGTTTAAACTAGTGTCTATATCTAGTGGAGAAAAGAGTCACCAAATTTATTCAAAAACTATAGTAACCAAGTATAATGTTGTTACCTTGATGAAGATATCATAAATGATTATAAGGAAAACATTGTAGTTAAAAATGAACATTATTAAACCCAAATGAAAAGGGGTTTTCAAGAACCAAAATTCCTAAACATAGACTTTACTAAGGATGTATATAAAAAGAAGTTGTAAAATTTATTTTCACTTGATTTCAAATGTGATTAAGCATTGGGAATAGATAGGAATAAAACATTTTATAGTTTCCCTCCTGGGTGAAATAACAAATAAGAATGTTGCAACTCTTGGTCAGACCCATAAGAGATCTTGATGGTTAAATCCACTTTTCATATGGTTCACTTTATTGACTTTTAAAAGAAAAGTATGCATAGATTACTTCTAATAAGTGTTTGTTTTCTTGGGTAGGCACATGCCCTCATTTGGGACACCAATGGAAAGTGCAATAGTCTTAGTTAATACTTGAAAATAAATTACATGCACTATGACCGCACTCTTTCTCTATAAGACAGTAAACTCCATTGATAGAGAAGGGTCAAGACCTTGCATTGACAAGATATAGGAAGTAAAATTTGTTGACCTCTAATATCTCCCAAACCTCCTTAAATTTTTCAGAAGCTCATGCTCATTAGGTTCAATTTGGACCAAGACACCACCCAGGGCATGTTGGCTATAGACATAAAAAAGAAATAATAACACCAAAGCCAGAGCATAGAGACAAAGGTACTATAGTGATAAAATTGTGACCCCTGCAATTTTAACCACATTTGGGGTCCTCACCTTGGCGATGACAACTCCTTCCCTTACTGAGACCTATTTCTGTATTTCCAACCCTTCTCTCTTCCCCCTTCATGTCTTGTGTTTGCTTTAGACCATGCTCGGACCCCAAAATAGGGTAAGACAGGGGCGTGTTGCCCCTGTCCTCCTAGGAAAGTGGTGTGACGCCCCTGTCCTCACCCCTTAGGGTTATCCTATGTGCGATCTGCTCGATCTATTATGAATTTCTTATCTTTGGGGTTTGTTATTCCTCTTTGTCGGTCTTTGGTGGTTGAAAATTAATCCTTGAGGCATGTATAAAAGGGAATTAAATACCCTCATTCATGGATGGATGGACAATGAAAAAATAGATTGAGAGGATAAGGAGAATATACAAGATTTCAAGGTCATCATCAAGCATTCAAGCATTCAAGTCTTCTTCATTCATCCATTGGAGCAACATTATAACATTCATTTGCAAGAATGTGTGTGTGTTAGGATTTTTTCACATTACATGCCATTACATACAATATTTGTGGTTACATTCAAGAAGAAAAGAAATCATCATCAACAAGTCGCAGATCTACAAGGTATACATCTTCATTGTTTACATTCAAGCATTTGCAATTACTTTATTTCTAGGTTGATTCCTCAACCAGGGTTTGACTAAGGAAAACCCCTATCCACAACCCCCTTTCTTCTCTTTTATATGTGTAGGTTGTAGGTGCGTGCTTGTAATTGCAGGTTTGGGCTTCATTTGCAAAGACAAAAGAACCCTTTTCTTTTCACGGATTTTGTGGCAGACCATGTACATTCCTGCCATGGTCCCAATGAATTTTCTCCAAATTCATAGGGTAGATCTGGGTCGGTTTAATTAGCTCAGATTTGAAGTTACAACACGATCCTGAACTGGTAGCTCCTCATTTCACTCATTTCCTCTCTCTTCTCCACATACTCAGCAAGTTAACTTTATCGTTTACAAAAGAGGGTAAATCAAACTTCAACCACTTGCAATCCACTGAGAATTCACATCCTTGTTTCCCTTAGATTTGGATCTAGCATATTCAACCCCTCTTTTGAATGTAAAGTTTCTCCCAAGTGAAAATCATCCTAGTGGCTTCCTTTCTCTCTCCTAGGTGGGGAGTCACTAGGATCCAATTTTCCACTTTACATGACAGTGAACCTGGTGTCTTACACATTGATTCTAATTTCTCATTCTTAGATCTGATTAGTTACAAGTTCAATTTTAAATTTTAGAGGCTAATTGCATGAAAAAACTAATTTTTCATTTTGAGAAAATTAATCTTATTAAGTGCAAAATTTTAATTGCTTATTTCAAATCTGATTTCTATTTCAAAATTTCAATTCAAATTTGTCTCTTTATTCTGAAAATTCAATGGTTAAATCATAAAACCCTAATTTTTAAGATTCTTCTATTTTCAACCTTTGACTGCAATTTTGACCGATGTAGACATCTCCAAATTGACTATTTTTTTTGGATTCCAGATTAAAATAATAATCTTTATCATCCCTGAAAATTTTGAAAAAAGTTGGTCGGACTGTGTGTGTTCTCGCCACAGTCCTTGGATTTTTTTGCCAAAATTTCGGGAGATGGAATTGACTATATTTTAGTGCTCAAATCCAGAAAATTAGTGTACTTTATCAATTTTAACACTCTTTAAGGAAAAAAATAAATTCAAAATTCATCAAATTCACATCTTAAAATTAATCTTCATAAAAAGGTCCTAATTTTAGATTTGCTTTTCCAGAAAATTCATATTTCACTTAAGAGACTTTTAATGGCAATTAATAAATTGGATTTACTTTCTCTTTCGCATGTGATTACATTAATTTTTGCATATATTTATCATGTGTCGGATAAGATTTTCTTCCATTTCCTGTTGCTTCTCTTTCTTCCTAGCACTTGGTCATATTGTGTTGTTAGGATTTCCAAATTATTTTCTTTTCAGTTTGATCTCAAAGCTTTCATGTATCATTTATGTTGTATTATGGTGATGTTGTTTACAACAGGAATTTCTTATGTTAATCATCTTAAATATTTTGTATATCCTAACCCTTGTACCTCTCCTAGGGTATCTTGTCTAAAAGAAATTAGATCTAATGATTTACCCAATGATCTTTCTACAAGAGAGAAAGCATTGGAAAGTAATATGGATCCATCCTCTTCTTCTCCTCATACAGACACCTTTGAGCAAGGGGGGCAATGTGACAACATCAACATTCTTACATCTTTAGATTCCCCTTATTCTCCTAGGACCTATCTTCAACATCAAAGTCTATGTAGAGAGGATGATGTCATGCATTTTATTCGCGACCTTTTTCCTTGCATATAAATCACTAAAAATGAGCTTTTAGATGATGAAGATATTACTCCCCAATCTTCCAAAAAGGATAAGCTTGATAAAGGAAAAGAGATTGTCATTTCACATGATGCTCCTCCTTCATCTATAAATACTTTTCTACCTCCTTACACATCAGATTTCAAAGAAATTCATGATCTTATTCCTCCATCTAGTCAATTGCAACATTCTTATAGTCGTGGCTTTCATATAATCATAAAACAAGATTTTAAAGGACAAGGAATTGGTAAATTTGAGCATGTAATTTGTGTCCCTACAAACCCTCCTACAAAACCTACTACAAGGGTCCTAGGAAGTGGTACCCCTCTTTCTATGGATGAATTCTTTAGGCTTCAAAACTTTAAATATTACCTTAAAAAAAAACAAATCAAGAGAGCCCACAAGAATGATTCTTCTTCAAAGCATCCTTTTTGTTCATTTCATCAAACCCATGACCATAAGGCAAATGATTGCCCTAATTTTAAAAAATCTATTTAAGATGGCATAAATAGTGGCAAAATTAGAGTTGTGGATAATGAAGCTCCTTCTTCTAACAAACATTATTCTTCATGGGAAGATGATATTTACCATCCTAACAGATTAGCTGCAAGAATCTATTGGAGGTTTTAATATGACAAAAATATTTCCTTTCCTTCTCAAAATAAAAACAAAATCTTCAGCAAGTGAAAGGTATTCAATATTGTATTTTTCGTGATTTATATTCACATTCTATTGGAAAATGTTATGCATTTAATAAATTTGTTCAACTACATTATGATCTTGCACACATTTGTCTCAGAGAAGATCTAATTGTCTTTCTTGGTAAAAAAATTGTGCCTTATCACTTCCTTTCCCTTCATATTGCTCTTCACCCTATGGCATAATTATCCCATGTAATGGGGGCTCTTTATCATCAGTGATGGTATTGTTTCACTTTAACATACTTTGAGGAAGCAACATGAGGTCTATTTTTCTCTTCTTTATATACATTTATCTCTACCTTTGTGCATCATTCAATATTAGATCTCTTTTCTTGCATAGGGTTATCCTTATGTGAGCATATAATTGTTCTTTGGTTTTCCTCTTTGCTTAGAGAGGGGCATATTCAATGAGTACTACACTTCTTCTCTTTCCTTCATTCTCTTGAAAATATTACCTCTTCTATGGTGTTGATTATTCACAAGTATGATATGCCCCTTAGAAGGGAATGATCTCTTGAGAAGTATGTATCCTTTCCTTGAGAGGATTTTGTTCCACTTGGATGGCATGTCACTTGAAACTAATCACCATCAAAACATGTGTAATGTTTCTACTTGTTCTCCTCACTTGGGGGGCAAGGATTTGCAGTCCTTTCCCTTTCTTTCTCATTTATCATTATTTCCTTTAGGGGTTGCATTGTTCATATGTGCTTATCATTTCTTACAATGGTATTCTTTTATGATTAATTCCTCTTGGGGATTGTATGATTCTTTTTCTCTCTTCTTTTCAAAGATTACCACTTGTTCAAACATGTATTTTATATTTACTAATGTCTTTTCTTGCATGTGTTCATGTAAGTTCATTGCACATTTGCTTATGTTTAATTTCTATCTAGTAGATTGTGTAATCTCTTCTCATTGTCCCTTAACATGGGGAGAACTGATCCTTCTCTCTCTTTTCTCTAGGGATCCACTTTTTCCTATTAAGTGGATAGTGTGAGTTCTATTACTTGATGTTATTCCTTGTGTAGAATTGTTGGTTATTCACTACAGGATTCTCTATTATACAAGAAGTGTTAATCCTTGACTACGACCTCTTTTATACTTGGTAATGTACATCTATGATAAATCCAACCATCCCTCTGGGGGCTTAACGTGAGTCATCCCTCATCAAGAATCGCTTTCACCTAGAAATAGGAGGAAGGATTGCATTGTTGTTATTTCCTTTTCTTGTTCTAGAAGATGTTATATTTGTCTAATACAACTCCTCTTGGGGGTAGATGTCTTTTTGAAAAAAAATCTCTTCTCCTCCAAGTATCACCTTTACACTTACAACAAGATATCTCTTTTCAGCTATCCTATCCTTACTTGAAGAGTATTTTCTCTCTTTCTTGGATTTATGACATTGTTGCATAGCAGATATCTTCTTTGTGATGAAGGTAGGTATCCTTGTTCTACTTTCCTTAAGATATCAACATTAGTCTATGTTGACATCTTAAGGGTGGCCCACCGACACTTCTCCTTTGTACTATACTTCTCTCATGCATTGAACAGTGAGACATTCTTGGAGCTAGAGGGAAACCTCTTAGAGAAATATGTCATCACTTTTTGTACAGTGGGTTATTCTCAGAACCGGAGCACGGTATCTTAGAGAAAGATGTCTTCGCTTCTTCTTATCTTGTATAGTGAGACATTCTTGGAACTAGGGAGAAACCTCTTAGAGAAAAATGCCATCACTTTTCTCTTGTATAGTGGATCATTCTTGAAACCAAAGCATGGTCTCTTAGAGCGTGATGACACCACTTTTCTTTTATGTGGGGTGATTATTCTCAGATCCATAACATGGTTTGTTAGAGTAGGATATCACACCTTTCTTGACACTTGTACATACATTCTATAGAGATTGTAGCATACTCAGGCATAGACTCCTATGAGGCGCTTCGAACCTCACTTGCACACATGCACATGAGGTTGAGTGGAACTAATGATGTTCTCACTCTCTCTGTTTACATCGATCACCTAGGCAAGCTTTAGGGGAGAGATTTTTCCATGTCCTCTCCATGGATCACCTATTTTTAGGGGTGAGATGCCCATGGTTTCTTTCTTCTTCACTTTTCTTCTCATGGATCACCAAAGTGTGTATTCATGCTCTCTCTCTTCTTCCTCTCATGAAATCATAGATTTACTATTGATGGTTCATGGATGATGTCAAATTTTCTCTTTTATGTGATCGCTCATGTTTATGTGATGGCATTGGTCTTTGCATCCTCATTAGTTATTGAGACATCTAAGCTCGAGATCTTTTTAGCTAGTTAGTTTTTTGTCTTGTGTCTTGTTCTTGTTGTGTGTCTTTTTGCACTTTGTCTTTATTTTGTGTGTCTTGCGCCTTTTTGTTTTGTGTGCTCTTGCATATGTTGGCATGAGTTGAGAAACTAAGATTGGGGGCTTTTTGCTCCTCAATATTAGTGGTGTCTTACACTACTTGTGGTTTTTTCTCTGCATCTCTCATCTTCTTCATCTCTCTTTTCTTCTACTTTAACGACAATAGTGGCATAAGCCATACTTCCGCTAAAGTGGGGGCGAAATGTAGTATCATCAAATTGTGACCCCTACAATTTTAACCACATTTGGGGTCCTCGCATTGGCGACAACATCTCCTTCCCTTATCGAGACCTATTTCTGCATTTCCAATCCTTCTCTCTTTCCCCTTCATGTCTTGTGTCTGCTTTAGACATTGTCCAGGCCCCAAAATAGGGTAGGACAAGGGTGTGGTGCCCCTATTACGGTGGTCCTATGTGAGGGCTACCCGATCTCCTATGCATTTATTGTCATTAGGGTTTGTTATTCCTCTTTATCGGCCTTTAGTGGTTGAAAATTAATCCTAAAGGAATGTATAAAAGGGAATTCAATACCCTCATTCATGGATGGATGGAAAAAGAAAAGATAGATAGAGAGCATAAGGAGAAGATACTAGATTTGAAGGTCATCATCAAGCATTCAAGCATTCAAGTCTTCTTCATTCATCCATTGGAGCAACATTACAACATTCATTTGCAAGCATGTGTGTTTGTTAGGGTTTTGTCATGTTCCATGCCATTTCATACAACATTTGTGGTTACATTCAAGAAGAAAAGTAATCATCATCAACAAGTCGCAGATCTACAAGGTATACATCTCCATTGTTTGCATTCAAGCATTTGCAATTACTTTCTTTCTATGTTGATTCCTAAACCGTGATTTGACTAAGGCATAACCCTATCCACAACTCCTCTTTCTTCTATTTTATGTGTGTAGGTTGTAGGTGCGCAACTGTAATTATAGGTTTGGGCTTCATTTGGAGAGATGGAAGAACCCTTTTTGTTTCACGGATTTTGTGGCGGACCATATACATTCCCGCCATGGTCCCAATGACTTTTCTCTAAATTTTTAGGGTAGATATGCGTCAGTTTAATTAGCTCGGATCTGAAGTTACAACGCGATCCCAAACTGGTAGCTCCTCATTTCACTAATTTCCTCTCTCTTATTTGCATAGTCAACAAGTCAACTTTCTCATTTACAAAAGAGGGTAAATCACACTTCAACCACTTGCAATTAACTCAAAATTAACATCCTTGTTTCCCTCATATTTGGATCTAGCAGAGTCAACCCCTCTTTTGAATGTAAAGTTTCTCCCAAGTGAAAATCATCCTATTGGCTTCCTTTCTCTCTCCTAGGTGGGGAGTCACTAGGATCCAATTGTCCACTTTACACATAAATTCAAGATAGATGGTGAGTAGTATAAAATAATTTGAGCTTCATCATGTACTTGAAATGTGTGATCTACGCTAGTGAAGGTAAAATTTAACTTGAAAATAAAATTCTATCCAAGTGTAACCTTTTGACAATATTATTTGGTAGCAAGGAGATGTCCTTTAAGAATGCATAATCACTAAATTGAGTTTCTAGGTTTATGAAAATGTTCACAACTTTATTTACGTCTCTAAAAATATGACGTATCATGTGACTATGGAAGGTTGAGATATTCAAGTTTGTGTCATTGATTAACTATTGCAATTGTTAGTTAGATTTAGTTTTATTACTAATAGATTGGCGATGTTCATCGAGTCACCCTCGATAGTGATGTTGGGCATTCCTTTGATTTTAGTTATTTGAATACCCCTCCAAATAGTTGTCACTCAGCAAAGTGTGATGTTTGCACCCCTTAGTTAATGGTATAAGAAAATATGAATATTTTATCATTGTAACGTAGGATACCAGCCCCTTCCACCTACCCAAGTTCTCATGAGAGGAACCCTCAATTTTTAGTTTAAGCCAACCTTGAGAAGAGGGAATCAAATTTCTTTCTTTCTCCTCTTAATATTTGTGTCATCAACAACACTTTATAAGTCTTTTAAATCCCAACCTATACTAATTTGAATTCCCATATCTATTGGGTTTTTGTTAGGCTTTTTAATATTTGAAGCTTTAATATTTTTCTTGATGGAATTACTAATTGATTTCACTAATGCATGGTCTTGTCTTTTTTTATTCCTTAAAAATATATTGTTTCACTCCATACAAAGCCCCAACCCCATGTGGACAGGAGTCATTCACCACAACTCCTTAATAAGAGAATGAGAAAAAGGAGGCATCTTTATTTTCATCATTCCTTTAGTGTCCTTCAGCCACTCCCATGTGATAAGCAATCAGTTTACCAAAGTTTACTAGATGTTCCAAGTATAGATACAATGAATTAATAGGTGGTCAATAGATTCTTCTTCCATTTCACAAAGAAAATATTTGTTAACTACTTGCATACCACATTTCTTGAGATTATCAATCGTGAGGATTTTTCTATTGAAAATTGTCGACCAAAAGATTTGGATATTAGGAATAACATTGTGATTCCATGGTCTCTTCCAATTTAAGGTACAATGGAAAACTAGTTTTAGCATTTTAAAACCCGCATTCACAAAATAACCTTTATTGTTTGACTTAGGCCAGATTAGAATATCCTTATGGTAGGTTCTTAAACATTTGTAATTATTATGGAAAGCCAAAATTTTTGTAACAATAGGAGGAATTCGGGCTCCACCTAATTTAGCAAATTCTTTCATTTTAGGGGAATCACCAAGGTGTCCCACTAGTCCTTGATCAAGGAGCCCATTCTTTTGTCTAGGTCTAATAGAAAATTACATAGGATGTCTTTCAATAGGCATATTAGGTAACCAAGGATCTTGCCAAAATATCTAAGCTTGTAACCTTTACCTATAAGCCACCTTGTTCCTTGGGCAATAGCATCTCTTGTTTTTACTAGGTTATTCTAGATATGAGAGCCTCTAGGTAACTATTGCACATGGACGAAAGAAATGTTGTGCTCCCATTCGTCTATTTACTCATTATAGTTTTGGACTATTCAGATTTATTATTAGTAAGGTTGGAACCAATTTTTAATAGAAGAGCCTTGTTCATGAGACTATTCTTTCTAACTCCTAGCCCTCTATTTTTCTTATGCTTACAAGCGATATCCATATCATCTAACAAAATCATGATCTTCCTTTTAATACTTGACAATAATAATATCCTATAATTTTGTTCCATCTTTATGGCTATATTCTTGGGAATAGTAAAAAGGGAAAGAAGGTACACCACAATGCTTTGAACAGAAGCTTCAAGGAGTTAAATCTTACCATCATTGCTATGGGGTGCTCCTTTTTAAGTTGACAACTTCTTGCTGGTAGGTTCCAATAAGGAAAACAAGATAGAGTTATCTATTGAATTATGGGTAAGCGGCATGCCTAAATAGATTGAAGGCAAAAATTTAGATTTAAAATTAAGAATATTGGCTATCTGAACATGGAGCTTGGGGTTCACATTAAGAAAGAAGATGGTAATTTTATTAAGGTCTAAACATTTCCTTGAAGCACTAGCACAAAGATTAAGGATACAGAGCCATTCCTTAGCCTTTGCCAAGGATACCTCACCCTTAATAATTATGTCATCCACAAATTATAATATTCTTATTTGGAATTAGAAACTAATCTTCTAATTACCTGATCAATGTTATCCCAAAATAGATAAGATATCTAACACCTCAATAGTTAGACACCTAACACAATATTTTAGTGAAACCATACATGACAAGGATCCATCATTTTTAGATATCATTATTAATGTATATATTCTTAAGACCATTATCGTAGTCAACAAAAATAATAACAATTATTGATGCCACTAAATGCTTACAATCCTATATGAAAGGTGCCCTACAAAAAGAGGCCATGACAATGAACTAGCTAATCGTGCATCTATAATAGCATACTGTTACTACTTATCAAATTGCCGTTAGTTTTATATCCAAAGTCATACTATATATTCTAGTCGGTTAGTATTACCGAATCATGCAATCAGTACACACAGAGAAGTCGGTATGAACAATCTAGTTGGTTATAGAAGAAAGCAGTCATAGAACGCAGTATTCACCGAGTTGTTTACCGAGTATTGTTTCATGGCTACCGAGCAGTAAAGTTAACTCACCGAGTTGATAATCATTGAGTGAAACGTTTTACTAGATACATTGAACCTGGACATGCACATGAAAATGTGTTACAAGATCGAGGCACATCTAATCGTTTTTACATTGGAATTTGCACTAGAAGATTATGTTGATTGCAAGGTCAATCTAACCAATGAAATATTTTGTTTAGTTATTCATTTGAGGAATCTTTTTGTAAGATTGAAGCAATGAACCAGATCACCACTGTAAGAGATCTATTTATACAACATGATTTTAGGGTTAGATGTAAGAGATGTGAGATATGTGTGTGTATGCATGAAGGAAGACTGTTACAAAGACACAAAGAGGTTACCGAGAAGGTTATCAGTGAATAGTTGAAGAACAGAGTAAACAGAAGGGTTTACCATGTTACAATATGGGTTACTGAGGTATGCTACAAGCTAGGTAATCTTATTCTGAGCACATAGAATTTGCTATAGCATTTCAGATGTAAAGTTGCAGATATTTGTAAAGTCTTATTGTAATATTTTGAAGTTGTAAGAGAAACCTTTAATAGGGTAAAAGACTCTAACCAAGTCTATAAATTGTAAATCCTCTAACCAGGTGCAACATTTATATAGTGTTGTAAAATCCTTTAGTAAGGTAGATCTAACATCTTGATACTCCTAACGGGGTAAGCTATTAGAAATAGATAAATGTAGCTCTAACCGAACAATCTTTATTATTGCAGTAGTGAAGTTGTGGGTGCCATCCGCACCGCAGTTTTTCTCTCTAACTAAGAGTTTCTGCGTGACCAAAATATATGTGTTATGGAGTGAATCATGTATGATTGTTATCTATTTGTTTTAACTTTATTTTATGTTACTGCACTATTCTATTTATGCATAACAGTAAGGTTATTATTGAATAAAGGTTTTGAATTACTGATTCACCCCTCCCCTCTCAGTAAATTAGCTTTCCATATTGGGCCTAACAATTGGTATCAGAGCTTGAATCTTGGAAAAGGGTTTAACTACCTAAAGAGAAAGATCTTATCAATGGAAGGCTACAAACAATCTCAGAGGATTGTGTATCTACAAGAAGAGCTGGATAATGCAAATCAAGTGATTGCAGACATGCAGAGGCAAATGCAAAAATCTCTGAAAGTAAGGAGAAGATTATCTGATGACTTGCAGGATTCTTAAGAGCTAGTGGAACAAATCAAGACATCATCTGAGAACAATATATCTGAAGAGACTGAAGAAATGATTGGAATGTTGAAAGAAAAGAACAAAACATTGGCTGATCAACTAAAAGCAATGAAAAGAGAACATGAACATTTCAGTACACAGATGACTGAAAATCTAGATGCATAAGGATAGCTAAGGATAAAGCAAGAGATCTACAAAGAGAGAAACAACAACTTGAAGCTCTAGTATCTGATAAGGATGATGAAATCATAAGGTTAACTGGTATTCAACAAAATGTGATAGATCAACTAGGGTATGCACATCATGAAGGAATTCTAAAGAATGATGAAAATCAAGCATTGAAACTTGAAGCATCAAGGTTGACTATTGAACTTGAAACAGAGAAGAAATCCAAAGAATCATTGGAGAAAAGTTATTAAGCATCAAAAATGTTGGATGAGCAACTGAATACAAGAAGACCCTACAAAGATGGAGGACTCAGTTACAAAGGAAAAGAATCAACCGAGAAAGGAATTCATACTACCGAGAGAGGAGAATCATCAAAGCAAGCTGGAAATAGGAATAACATCAAAAGGAAAAAGCCTATTTGCTACTACTGTGGAAATCAAGGTCATACTGCCAACATATGCCAGATCAGAAAAGGTAAGCAACCGAATTTCACTAAGTCCAATGGATATTGTTACAATTGCAATAAATATGGTCACACATCTAATAAATGTAGGACAAAGTCTGTTAACAACTATTAGAAGGCAAAATTCAAAGGATTTTGTAGAAACTGCAATAGATATGGACATAGTACCAAGAAGTGCTAGTCTAAGCAAAAGAACTACATGCAGTATCCACACCGAGCAAACACTAGAGGTTACCAATCTCACACAGATCCTTACCAACAATATGCAGCAGTACCATGGGATTACAATACAAGGATATGGTGTGAATGTTGTGGAAGATATGGACATATTAGTGCCAACTGTTTTATAAGGTTTGGAATGAACAACCGGAGATCATGGAGAAATCTTGGTATGGCAAGTTTTCATTGCCACAAAGCTAGACATTTAGCTAGAGATTGCAGAGATCAACCTAGAAGAGACACTGAAGAGATAAAAGAAAAATTCAAGATGATTTGGAAAAAGAAGGAAATAATGTCAGATGAAGAAAACACCTTACCTACTGAGTTAGGTGCACCTATTTCAAATTAGTTAGGAAAAGGTATGAAGGGACTGCATTCTCTAAAGGTTAAATCATAACAGTTCATATTCTATTATGTACAAAATTCAGAATCTGCATAGTTAAGATGCAATTAGTCAGTTTATATAATATACAGGAAACCTGTCAAGTCAATGTATACGGGAAACCTGTCAAGTCAGTTAATAAAGGAAATTTGGCTACTCGGTTAAAACAAAAAGGAGTAAATTGGTAAAAGGTGAACCGAGTGCATTTAATGTCTTGACCTAACTTGCACAGAGCCCGATGAGGTATTTTTGAGTACTTAAAAGTGTTTTCGTGGTCATTTTCATTCACCAAGTTTTCAAGAAGCAGAGCAGAGCGAATCAAAGCGATCAAACTTCATTCAGAATGAATTTAGAGGTATTTACATCAAATCTATTCACTGTTAAGTTGGTTTCCAATCTAGTCAAATTGCTATTGTCTACCGAGTGTGAAGCGTTAGTTGTTTGTAAACCCTAAGGATAATTTGTCAAATCTTACCTGAAACCTACCATGGTGCCCAAGATCCAAGATCCTGTAGTTGTCCAAAATGTGGAGAAGCCCTCGCTGAAATATTCTTTAACTCCCAAAGTTGCCTCAGAACCGGATGACAAAACTGCATTTTCATTCATCTCGGATCGAGTCTTGTTAGTAGAAGATGTTAGATTCTTCACCAAATGCCATGTTGAGGAACTCAGTCATGTAGAGATTAGTACACATATGATGAACTTTGCACTGATGGCAAACTGGATAGCAAATTTGAGCATATCAAAATCAAGGGATTAACTGAAGCCCTAGTCTATCCCCATGTGTTCAAACCCTAGTGGGTTAAGTTTGTCTTGAGCAGAGTACATGATGATTTCATGTGGCTACAAGAGAAACCATTCAAGATCACTAAGGAAGTCATTCACCTAATCACTGGGTATCCCATCTATGATCATGCACGTGCACAGAAAATGATATCACAAAAGGAGCTAATCAGTCTAACCGGAGTAGAATCTGATTACCAAGGACTGAAATTGAATAATGTCATTGATGTAGAACTCAAGTTTGCAATTAGAGTTATTGGTTACTGTTTCTTCCAATCTGCAAGGGAAAACAGTGTACCATGTGTTGCAGCTGACTTGGCCTACAAAATAGTGAAGAAGGGAATGAAAGTAGACTTGTGTGAAGTACTACTGAAGAACTTGTTTGAGAATCTAAACACAATAAGGAAGCTGAAGAAGAACAACTCGGCAAATACACTAAAGTTCAGTTCATTACTTTTATGTATGTTTTTCTACTTTGAGAAGTTCTTTCCCTCTATCGGTAAAGTAGTATGGGAGCTACACCAACCCATCACCCATCAGATCAATGACTTCATCAAGAAGTTAGGAGATAACTTTAATGATATCATGGATGATTACTTCAGGAAATTCCAAGAGAAAATGCACAACAGGTACAAGATTCCACCACAACTGGTAGAAAAATACAAGGACAATATATGTTTTGAGGTCCACACTGATTATTGTTATGTAAATGTTGTTGAACTGAGAGCTCAATCGTTGCAACCAATGGGTTATGAGATTGATTATGATATAACATAGCAACAAATTGATGCCTATTTATTTTTGCCAAGGCATGCAACCGAACTAAGGTATGGAACCTATGAAGAGGTGAAGGAGAAAGGAAAAATGAGCATTGTAGTACCTAAGGCTACAAGAAAAGCTACAAAGATGATAAACATTTTATCTGAGAAATTTAGAGAAGAATCCTCCTCTACACCTGTCAAAGGCAATCTTGCCATTACCGAAGAGGAATCAGAAGCTCAAGAGGTTGCAATAACATTGAGCATAGCAAAGGGTAAAGTTCTGAAAAGAAAGAAACAAAACATCTCACAGGCCCTACCGACTCCACCAACAAAGAGACCCAACACCAAAGCATCAGCTGCATCATCGAGTAAGAAACATAAGAGTGTTACTGCACCCAAGGTAACCAAGACTTATAAGAAATCTACTTGGAGACTCATTTTGGCAAAAGAGTCTAGTGATACAAAGTCTGATGATGCAAATAAATTCCAGATTGTGAAAAGCAAAAAGGTAAATATTCACAGTGTTGAAATTTTTTGTGCCAATCTTAAAGAATATGGTGGATTTGCAGGATTTAGATATGTTAAGTATGAGACTAGGAATAATGATGAGAAGCGATAGATTGAAGAAGTTGTCATCTATACACTTCTGAAGTTTTGGCTAGCACCATTGGAACTAGCAAAGTCACTTCCGAGTGAACTATACTTACATATTGATAACAGATGGAAATATGCAATGGACTCAGAGAGACAAATAAGAGAAAGAAGTCTAGTCCATCTATTTCCTAACATGTCTGTGGTAGAAATCAAGGAGCATTTGACCACATACAATTCTAAATTTCTTGTGAAACAAAGAACCTTAAAATTGATGAATGGGCTATACATTGATGTGGAGAATGAGACAAAAGCCAAGTGGCAGGAGATCTTCAAACAAAAGGATGTCGATGAACAATCTCAAATTGAAATTGTTGATGTCACCGAGCAAGATCCAGATGTCACCGAGCAAGGTCCAGACCCGGTTGACACTATACAAATTGGTGAAGATGTAATGGATGAAGCAGCACCAAAGCAGGAGATGATTGAAGGCACTACCTATGCAAAACTTGTCTCTAGTGAATCTGTCTTAGAACAAGTTCAGCCTTATCCACCAGTGAAGCCACCTGTCTCAACCGAAGCTCCCAAGGACACCGAGCAAGGCACCGAAGGTACCAAATATGAAGTAGCAGATGATACAACCAAAGATCAGACAAGCACTACAAATGTTACAGCTGAGACCCCTAGCACCGAGACACCAAAGGACACTACAACGGCTACAAGAACCGACCAAAGTGTTGCATCTACCAAGCAACCTACTGAGGGTCAGCAAGCCTCACAAGCACTTGTCTTAGTGCCTCCAACCAAAGGAAAAGAGAAGAAGGTGAGAAAGCATGGTTTCAAATTTGACTTGTCTAAACCGATCATGTTGCCCAATGTTGAAAGGGAAAGCACTCACTGAATTCGGTGAACTATGTAAAGAAAAGGCCGAACAAGAGAAGCAACTGGCCATACAAAAGAAGAATAAAGTACTTCAAAAGGTTAGGACACTACTCACAGAAATGCTACCTTCAGCAAAAGTGTCAACCGATGCAGCCATCCATATTCAATTGGATGAACTCCTACATAAGATTGAAACATCTGGAGTTGATGCATCCGAGGACATAAGCAAGCTCAAGGATAAAGAGCTAACTGCTAAAATGATAGAGGAAGTACATAAATCCATTGCTGTTGGCAAGGTAAAACTTGTCAAATTCATTGCTGAGTTGTCCCCTCAACTCAAACATATTCTTTATTTATTCCAGAAACTGTGTACATTTTCCTTATTCATTAAAGATGTCAAAAATAAAACTAATGCAATTGAGAAAGAGATCACCGATCTCTCAACTAAGTTGACCACCGAGCCAAATTCAGTTCAAAATTTTTATACAAAGCTTCAACAGCTCATGGCTCAATAGTTAGAACTGGGGAATGAAGAGCATAAAATCAAGATGGATATAATGACCCTTCAGACATTATTCCTTCCTCATCTCTCATTAGTACAGGAACAAATCAACCGAGCTACACGCTTATCAACTACACAAGAGGGAAGCACTCTTGATGGCTTAATATCACTCCTAGCTAATATTCAAGCACAAAATTCATTAATGGAAAGTGTAAAGGATTCACTCTCAGTCACCCTCACTGACGCCCAGACCAAGTATGAGTCTATTTTTGATCAGTTACCACCTCCGGATGGAAATTAAGTTTTTGATGTTTGTCAAAAAGGGGGAGTAATATTATGATACTACATAGAGGAAAGTAATACTCAGCAAAGGGGGAGTAATGCTATATTTGGAGAGTGATACAGTTTTGATAATACAGTTTTGAGTATTGTATACAAGGGGAGTATACCAAGCAGAATATACAGAGCATTCAGAGCACACAAGCACAGAACATGCAAAATTTAGATTTATGTATAGAATAATGATAAGGGGAGTATATCTGCATATATTATTTCATTGACTATTGTATATATTTTCAAGTATAGTCATTTTGCAAGTATATAGTTTTTGAGTTATGACTTTGAAAGTAGTTTTTGTCAAACATCTCAACTAATGTCAAAAGGGGAGATTGTTACTACTTATCAAATTGCCATTAGTTTTATATCCAAAGTCATACTATATATTCTAGTCGGTTAGTATTACTGAATCATGCAGTCGGTACACACAGAGAAGTCAGTATGAACAGTCTAGTCAGTTACAGAAGAAAGCAATCACAGAATGCAGTATTCACCGAGCTGTTTACCGAGTATTGTTTCATGGCTACCAAGCAGTAAAGTTAACTCACTGAGTTGATAATCACCGAGTGAAACGTTTTACTAGATACATTGAACCTGGACATGCACATGAAAACGTGTTACGAGATCGAGGCACATCTAACCATTTTTACATTGGAAATTACACTAGAAGATTATGTTTGATTGCAAGGTCAATCTAACCAATGAAATATTTTGTTTAGTTATTCATTCGAGGAATATTTTTGTAAGATCGAAGCAATGAACTAGATCACTGCTGTAAGAGATCTATTTATACAACATGATTATAGGGTTAGATATAAGAGATGTGAGATATGTGTGTGTATGCATGAAGGAAGACTGTTACAGAGACATAGAGAGGTCACCGAGAAGGTTATCAGTGAACAGTTGAAGAATAGAGTAAACAGAAGGGTTTATCAAGTTACAATATGGGTTACTGAGGTATGCTACAAGCTAGGTAATCTTATTCTAAGCACATAGAATCTGCTATAGCATTTCAAATGTAAAGTTACAGATATTTGTAAAGTCTTATTGTAATATTTTGAAGTTGTAAGAGAAACCTTTAATAGGGTAAAAGACTCTAACCAAGTCTATAAATTGTAAATCCTCTAACCAGGTGCAGCATTTATATAGTGTTGTAAAATCCTTTAGTAAGGTAGATCTAACAGATCTTGATACTCCTAACAGAGTAAGCTATCAGAAATAGCTAAATGTAGCTCTAATCGAGCAATCTTTATTATTGCAGTAGTGAAGTTTTGGGTGCCATCCCCACCGCAGTTTTTCTCTCTAACTAAGAGTTTCTGCATGACCAAAATATATGTGTTAGGAGTGAATCATGTATGATTGTTATCTATTTGTTTTAACTTTATTTTATGTTACTGCACTATTATGTTTATGCATAACAGTAAGGTTATTATTGAAGAAAGGTTTTGAATTACTCATTCACCCCTCCCCTCTTAGTAAATTAGCTTTCCATATTGGGCCTAACACATACAATCTTTGGCAACACCTATAGCATACAAGAGTTTATAATGTTTCTTTTCAGTATCATCATATGTTAGGAATTCTAACACACTAAGGCATGGGATATTTGATATGTAATAGTATCAACTAATAGAAAAATTATATTTTGACAATCTCTATGAGGCCTCATATGAGTACACACAATATTAGATCATATTTTAAGAAAATGAAGGGTGCATCACTTGGAGGAAAAACCCCAAACAATCCATGTGGGTTGCAAGAGCATGCAACTTTCTAATCTAATGTAATCATTGCTAACGTCTACATGTTTGAGAAAATGAAAGTGAGGGCCATTCAATGGTCTATGAGGGCCTTAACACATTTTATGGGGTTGTTTAGAAGTTGCATGAACTATATGATCAAGTGAAGTTAGATTATTAATTCTATCTAGAGCTAACAATTCGTGTTGATAATGAAAATCTGTAGAACATCCTCCACAACTAAGATAGATTCAACACATGAGATTATATTGAGTTAAGAGGTGAGTACTAATGTAGAAGTTACCTTAGTTAAATAGGAAAGAGTAGGGTGGAAGAGTGGAAAAGGTTTAGACATATGTCTGAACCTAGAGAAGTTAGAGTCCTAATATGACTACAATTATCCATCTACCCAATAAATGTGGTTACCTAAGTAAACTTAAGTAAACTGTAAATAGTGAAAACTATTTACTCCAATGACCTCCCTTAAGTGAAACTTAGGGAGTAAAGCATGCAATATGAAATGCCTTATGGGTCCTGACAATAAAGCCATGTTAGGTACCCATGTACAACTACAATGCAATTCATTCTCTCACAAACGAAGAAAAGGAGAAAAACCCTATTGTAGAAAACTCCTCTCCTAAAGAGAACATGAAGACTAAGAAGCCTCCAAAATGATGATGTCCCAAAACAAGATCATGAAGAAAATCACTAAAGCACAAACAAGTTGTGGACAGCTATCGAAGATTGATATGGTGCTATAACTAAAGATCCTCCTTTGAAAAAGATGATGATCTCTTGATCATGAAGACAACAATCTGCACAAGTGCCTCAAATGACACTACTCAAACAATGATCATATGACAACAATGGCATGAAATATGTCAATGGAAGATACTGATGACACATGAATCTACATGAGTGACCTTAACATCACTATACAATTGATGAAGTTATCTGAGTGATACCATCATCACTACTCAACTAATGAAGTTGAAAATATAGGTGCAATAGTCTAAAGAGCTATGATAAAGGAGGTTGCCTCAACAAAATAGGAATGCAAGAGTTTGTCGACTCATTTCAAGAAAAACCAAGGAAGCATTAGCATGAACAGTATGATAGCCCCCCATAATGTTGACTAGGGACAAGCATGACATTTCACTGAAACCGTGTGTCACCAAGAAATTCATGATGGAGGTGATCTAAGGTTTCAAATGATCAAGATAGTATTTGAAATTGAACAAAGGGTGTGCACCAAACTACACACATGCATGAGGCATGATGCATGTGTGTAGTTTGGTGCACACCCTCTGTTCAATTGCAGGTACTATCTTCATCGTTTCAAATCTTGGATCACCTCCATCATGAATTTCTTGGCGACACACGATTTCAGTGAACTATCATGCTTCTCCCTAGTCAGCATTATGGGGGGGGGGGGGGGGGGGGCGGGGCGGTATCATACTGTTCATGCCAAAGCTTGCTCATAGAATCTACATGAGCAATAAGGGACGATCATGATACTTCAGAGAGTCTCCTTTCCATCTACCCAATTTACAATCATGGTGACGGAAGGATCATTGAGTTCTCTTCTATAAAAGTGACTTTTCGAGAGATGCAAGATCATCCTGACAAGGTCATTGCAATAGACATTGTTGATCACACATCCCATTTGTATAAGTTTGATGGATTTGAGTCTTCATCAGGATAATCAGTTATGGCTCATGTCGATTCTATGATCAAGCTTTGGTATGAATGGTATGATACCCCACCATAATCTTGACTAGGGAGAATCATGATAGTTCATTGAAATCATGTGCCACCAAGCAATTCATGATGGAGGTGATCCAAGGTTTGAAATGACCAAGATAGTGCTTGCAACTAAACAAAGGTAGTGCATGAATCCCACTAATTCATCTATTGTCATGGAGCTACACTTTGACAAAGTTGTGATTGGCAAATAACAAAGGCTCTACATAACCCCACACGACACTTTATAACATAGTGCGAGTACAAAAATATGGCACAAGTTGTGCAAAAATCCCCCAGTATACATGATTTGACACTTCAATGCAATGCGTCTATAAGAATTTGCTTACAAATGATGTTTAAATTGTTCCAAAACAACAAAAAAATCTAAAATTCCTACATTAATGAATAATACATAGAAACACCTTTCCAACAATACTTCATTTGCCAAAAATGGATGCCAGACGTCCATGTTATAGTCATTTGAAAAAAACTGTTGGTAAGGGCCTAAAGATGAAAAATATGGCCGACCCCTCTCAAATGCCCGGGGGCGAAGGTTTTGTCCTCCATGGGACCTAGCTGCTGAGCACGTCAAAAAAAAATGCCCACGTGACGGAAAGGGCACCAATGAGCGGATGGGGTGGTTGGTTGGAAAGACCGAGCAAGGTGGAGCCGATGGAGACGCGGAGTCTGGTGGCAGCTCTGCGTGCCAGCCCCTATACTCATAATAACCACCATCCATCAAGGCAGCCAACCACATAGCTAGGCGTCAAACCACAATTGCTACCGTCATAAGTCGCAAAAAATTGCTACCACCACAAGCCGATACGACCCTCCCACTGTTCGAGCAAACCCGTGTCCAAAGTCGTTGCGAGCAATGCAAAATCATTAAATGCCTCACCCTCTAGCAGTACATCCATGAGAGACTCCTGCCATCCATGGAAACAGCGAAGGCAAAAATAATCATTACGGCTAGCAATGAAGACACAACCTCCATACCCAAGGCATGCGGGTACTTTTAGCATTCAGAAAATGTGTCGGCAAAAGGGAAAAAATCTCTCCAATAATGAAGAAATCGCGCCTCTAGAAGGGAAATATAGCTTCCCATCCAACACGGGCCCAGCGTCTCCAAGCAATGAAATGTGGTCTAATTAAGATCGCAGGCCAAACAATGAAATGTGGGCTAATTAAGATCGCAGGTCTGCGCAAGCCTGCAGAGATAACAAACAATGCACAGACTAATAGCAAATATGCCCTTCAAAGACAAGACAAGACATAGACCAACCAAGGACTCCACGTGGGTTATGGCTGATTCAACAACTGATGAAATCGATCACTTAAAAAAAACGTAGAACAAAGTGTCTTTGCCTTATCCGCGCACTCAAACAGCTAGCCTTAAAACACCACGAGCTTAGCAATCACCCGCTATGAATGCTCGAGGAGGATGTGAGCCACCAAACACATATACCAGCCAAACGCAGGCACAAGCAAATGAATGAGCCACCAAACACATCATCTTTCAATTGTAATGATAGATTTCTGCAATGCCATGAAATGGAATGTTTGCCTCTACAGTCAAACCATGGACCGATCTGAGATGCCCAAGCGGGTTGAAAAGCCAGAATGATCTTCATCACTTGATGGTGAAAAAAGCAGCCTAAGCGATTTTCACAAAGGCCAATAAATGAAATAGCAATAAAGAGCTGCAAGATTCGGCTTTCCTCAAACCGCCACGAGCAGATCAACAAAAGAAATTAACTGGTCAAAGTGAAGATAGACTTCGCAGGCTATGTAAGCCAGCTGACGGATCAAAAATGAATATAGCTCTCCAATCATGATCTGGAAACCGAACTGCAAGCCATGACCGCCCACGAGATAGCCAACAGAGAAACCCTTCGCAAGTAACTCTTGAAGGCAGATCAAAATAAATGTCACCGAGATATGCCAGAAGGACTGGATCTGGCCAAACTACTATAGATGTGACAAACCTGCCACAATCTGCAGGACCTCAAAACTGAAAAATAATGAAGATTCTCAAAACTTAGAGGAGCTGCCAGATTGTTTTCTCTAATACCATGTAGGTGTTTCCACTCAATCCAGGCGTCAATTTTTAGAACATCCTTCACAGCTAAGAGAGAATGAGACTGTTCTGAGTTAAGAGGTGAGTACAAATGTATAAGTTGCTTCCCTTAAATACGGAAGAGAATAGTGGAAGAGTGGACATGGTTTGGACATGTGTCTCAACCTAGAGAAATTAGAGTCCTAATATGACTTTACAATTATCCATCTACCTAATAAATTATTACCTAAGTAAACTTAAGTAACCCATAAATAGTAAAAACTATTTATTCTAATATACTAAACTTATCTAGGCCATTGAATCAAAACAAGATAAATGGCCACTATTATCTTTAACATGTTTACAATGTACAATGATATAAATGTCCAAAAAGGAACTTATAAAAGATAAAATACCATTGTAGGCGCATAACATCTTCTACCATGAGGTCAAACAAGAAAACAAAAGACTATTAATTGATCTTAGAGAAGTATTAATGGCCCAACCAACATTTTTTTGAAATTTTGATAAATATTTCAAGAGTCTAATTTATTCTAAAAAATAATATCATCAAGAAGATCTTTAAGCCTAAACATGATGTAGGCTTTGTTCCTTAACAATGAGGTTGTGATGGGTACCTAAACTTTTAATTTACAAATTAATGATTGACATCTTCTAGTAGTCCTAAATCAGTAAACAATGTGAAGGATTTACACCATTATTTAACCATGTGAATTACACACTACACACATGAACATAGTGGTATTCCAATAAAATCGACTACAATACTAGTGATAAAGATTCCCTTCACCAATCAACAACTAGCATTATATAATCTTAATAAAATATATTTTTTTTAAATGTTAATCCCTCCAAGGGATGACATAACTTTAATCAAATTTCAAATCTCTAGATAATCTAAACATTAACTTAAGATTTAATCTAAATTGATTGGTTTGGGCTCATAAATTAAATTATGGTTCTTTCTAATCAAGTTTTTAGTACAATTACCATACTTGTGTCTTCTTTTGCAATTGGGTTAGTCTCAAAATAATCATTCAAATTTATACTAGGTAATTTAGAATCAACACCTTAATCAAAGTCATTCCTACTTTGAACTAGTTATGATATAAGATATTGTTATAAAATGTAATACAATTAATGTGAGTTGATCATAATCATTTTGCCCTAAAACTAAAATTAATTCTAGGTCATTCCATTTAGGATCATAATTCACAAGGCTCTAAGATTTATATCACAATACTAGCTTAGACAAAAAATGAGAAAGATTAGAGAATTACATTTATGCCCCACTTAGGGAGTCCCCCCTCAAAGGTACAATTTTAAAATAATAATGGGTATATAAATTGCATTCATCGGGTTTGTTCACATGTTTCCAAACTAGTCCTATTTTAAAGTGAAAAATTGTGCTAATACAATGTTTGTTAAGTTTTGTCAATTCCTAGATCATTAATATTTAAATAATATAAAATTAGATGTAGTAGATATTTGATTAGATCTAAATTTAAATTCTTTCTTGTTATTTCTTTCTAGAAATGTATTAATTCTCTTAACATTTTGAAGGGTTGGAGAAAGTGAAGAGGCCCTATAATTAAAACCATTAGTTTCAAATATTTAAAGTTCTAGAGTTTTTACATGCACACACAAATTCTACCACATATTATTTAAGGTTAACTCCATAGTCATTAATAGATTTGTATATCACAAGAATATTTAGTTAAACTAATAAGTTGTTTCTAAGTTCATATTGACACATAAATATTGTAAAAAAGTGATGGCTAGCTTGTAAAAATAATGGATAGAAATAAAAGAACTATTCAACAGCATAGTCCTTAATATTTATGGAGTAATTCAGGCAAGACTTTTTCTTCATATGCAATATTAGCGATGTATCATTTAAAGGAACGTTGCGAGCTCCTTTTCAATAATATATTTCAAATATAAGTACAATAATGCCAATGGGCAATGCGTCTATAACAATCTCAAATGTAACTGTAATACGCTTATGATTTTTAGTGATATCCATAATTTGAATGGCAATGCGTAGCAAACCGACAAACATTTCCATATCCTGCAATCATGGCAATCTGTCAAACAATTCTCAGAGACATACATTTCCATATCCTGCAATCATGGCAATCTGTCAAACAATTCTCAGAGACATACATTTCCATATCCTGCAATCATGGCAAGCTTTGTCTATGTGTACATACAACAGTTTGCATACACGTCTACCAGGGCAGTTGTAGCTACATCTGAAAAGTTCCGTTTATTGTTTATAATGTGATGAATTTCCATACCCTGTTCTAAAGCTCTCATTTTTGCACTGGCTGGTAGGATGCTGGCAAAGGTTGTGAAATCTGGTTACTCATTACTAACTCATTTTCTTTTAGCTTTTCTGTTTTGAGAGGCTAGATTCTTTTTCTATGGCTGAGAAGCATAAAAATGTATGCAAAATAAAGTTGAGCTCCAATGAAGATGAAGATTAAATGCTTACGGGCATCCACATACCACAACGCGGGAACAACTGATTCAAATAATTAACAGCAACGGAAACTGGTGGGCTTTCAATAATGAAATGTCGAGCCAATAGGATAAATCGGATCCTTCTGATATGATGTCCATGCAAGGGAGTCTCAATCTGCAAGGGAGTGCCAAGCAAAGAAAGGAGTCTGGGTACAGTGCGCTCCAGATTTAGTGAAGATGACCTCCACGAGCTAACGGTGGCCAAGTCACGGGAGATGCCGATAGGAAGATATGTGGCCAATAAGGGTATGACAAAGCATAAAATCCTCAAAATACGGTCACACAAACAAAATTGATGGATCTTTAATTTTGAATCTGCGAATCAACAAAAATAATGCAGTAATTGCAAATCGATTTCGCCAAATGATAATGGCAAATTAATTGATGCCTTTAGGATCAAATTTCATAATTTCATATAGTTTTTTGAAATTTTTGAAGTTTTAGATTTTATGATGTAAATAAAGTGATGTGACTGTTGGGTTTCATTTCTCAAGGGGTTTTGGTGACCCTTGGAATCTCTTGAACTGATATATGTTGGATTTTCGAATTGAAAAGATTACTGTTTGGCTTGCTTCAATTTTGTGTTTACCTTGTTCATGTAAACAAATCCACAATACTACAGGTTCCGAATCCATAATTTGGATCAGTAGTATCAGAGAAAGTTCGCTCCTATATGTCCTATCACATGCGATCAACATATCAAAGATTAGGGCTGGAAATAAGGAATCCTTCAGACTACCTTCCTTTGAGACGCACATGATCGTAGATGGCTAAGTTGCAGACCGACGATGTCATTACATTAAAGCATTGGTTGCAGATGCATTAACAAAACAATGTGAATAAATGATGGAGCAATTCAAGCAAATGCTAGAAAGTCGTGGTCACAAGCAAACCCACTATTCACAAGGTATACACCATTCAAGGGTTAGTGCAGGATCATGGGAGGCCAAAAAGTGGTGATGTAAAAAAATAGCCTTCTCCACTCTCCTAAAAACGCAAAAATCTGTGTTGACTTTTTGCTTGGTCTGGGTGTCAGTACACCTTGGCATGGTAATTACCTAAGCAAATTTTAATTAAAAAATATATCATATACTATATAATGTAATATAATGTAATATTATATATAATATATTATAATATTATATTATATATTATATAATACATAATATATAATATAATATTAGATTATAAAATATTATATTATATTATATTATATAATAATATATTACATAATATATTATTATATTATATATTATATTATTATATTATATAACATATATAATGTAATAATATATTATATGATATGTATTATATAATATATATATATATATATATATATATATTATATATATATATATATATATTATATATATATATATATATATATTATATATATATATATAATATAATACGTATTATATAATATAATAATATATTATTATATTATATAATACAATGTTATTTTAAAATAATTTAAGTATAAAAATTGGATATCTGATTTTTTGAGAAAATAGATTTCGACTGTGATAGCCCATGAGTTATTTTTAACTCACGGGCTATGCGATTTTATAGAAATCCAATATCCGATTGCATCCGATATCTGATGTTTTGCCCAAAAATTGCTAAAAAATAGATTGAAAGGTAATATTTTTATTATTTTCAATCATTTTCATTCAATTTTTGTATTTTTTTAATGTTTATTTGATTTTTCATTGAAGATATGTTTTTTTTCATGAAAACTAGGTTTTTTAAAATCAAATACAAAATTGTTTAAATTTGTTAACTAAATTCAATTGTTTATATTCAATTAGGTTAAGAGTGGGGGTTAATAATAAAAACATTGATCAACCATAACCGCAACAATCAAACCATCATTTGCCAAACCCCCCCCTCAATTCAAGATTTGATTGCACAAAATTTGAATGAATTGAGGGTGATTCCAGATGTATATCGTAGGATCCCTAGTCTAAACCCAATGTTTGATCTTTTCATGTCGATCATAAAGAGTATGGAAACCATGACTGAGGAGCACAATGTCGCCCTTTTGTGGCAAGATTCTATGAGGGAACAATATGCGGATGGCTTGTTGTATAAGGAGATCAAGGATCTCAAGATATTGAAAGTCGATATCACCTCATTGTTTATGAATCCTCGCACTGGTAAACCCGTAGACCCCCAAAAAATAAAACTTTCTATTAAATGGTGCACAAATGATGGTATTGAGAAATTTTTTTGGGATCGTTGGTGGATAGTTTTCGACAAAACATCCAACAACAATCTTGATGTCCCCTTCTACTTCATAAAAAAATTGTATGCTAAGTTTGTTTTACGCAAACATGTGAACTACTTTGACATCCAACCTTTTCCAGGGTGTGGGTTTAGGTATGCCCCAAAATAGACCTAGGGCAGTCAGAGTAGTCCAAGGCCCATATGTCCCCCCTCCTCCTATTGATCCCCCACCTCCACTGCAACATCCATATATCATTTGTGAGGCAACTTCACGGACCACATCGGCTGTTCACTCTTTGAGTACTCTTTTGGTTTCTCAGGCTGGGTTAGTAGCTCAGCCTAATTTTGATGGTAGCATTGCATATGGTGGTGCTGACACATCATCCTCGGCTCCACACATATGTGTGCCCCATAGTTATGTCATGTGTGGGCACGTATGCTTGGGTCCAGTTGGACAGCCTGTTGATCCTCCTACAGACATTGCAGATTATGAGGTGCATGAGATACATGATGCACTAGATGTTATGACACAGACTGGAGGATACCTTGGGGAGTCTTTGCATGCTAGAGGTGAGGAGGTACTATCATCATACATTGATGATGTAGTGGTAAGATTTGTATTTTCATAGTTCATGCTATGTTTTAAATGAATATTTATAATCTAGATAATATTAAGTACTAATTTTTATTTACATGGTCTATTTAACAGTTGATGACTAAGGAGGAGTTGAGACAGATTCAAGAGGGCACCTTATCAACCATTTCATTTGGCCTTGATAGCTTGACGGTACATATATTATTGCACCTAGTCATTTGTATTTTATTGTACATATAGGCTCATCATTTATATTGGTATTAATTAGATTATGTAGTATGTTGCATGTATATCTTATTTTACTCTTGTAGGGCACAAGCAGCACGAGTGAGGGGCAATGTGATTTAGGATTTGGTAGTGCAGTTGGAGATAAGGGAAAGGTAATTGAATGCAAATATGATTGAATGAATAGTTTAAATAACTTATAGTGATTATGCATGTTTAGACATAGATTTATAGTTTCATATACTCATTGTGTATATATACAGAGAATTCTTGGCTTCACATCCTTGATGACCACACCTAGTATACCTGAATATGAAGAAGAAGAAGAGATGCCTTGAGTAGATGTGTGTTTATTTTATTTTGTGTTTAGTAGATATAATTTGTTTTTATCAGTGACAATTATATGCTAACTTGTATCAATGTCATATTTTTGAAAATATGTAGGTTGTGTATGAGAATATTGAAAACATACCTCCTCTACCGAAGACATACATCAAGAGTCTTGGAAAGCCAAAGAGAAAATGCGGAGATGAGGTAAACATGAATAATTCAATTATAGTTCATTTTTATGTTAACTTTTCGAATGTGAATTATATAATATAACTAATATTAATTGTGGTTTGTTTTTCTTGTCCAGGATCCTTCAGATCCGAGTAGTGCGGTGAAGAGGATTACTTTTGATGATCCATTAGCATCTTAGGATGTTATAGATAGTTTTGGGATGCTTACATGTCTAGTTGGCATGTATATTTTGTATATGGACATAAATTCACGTATTTAGACATACATTTTGTTTGAGTTGGCGTTTATGCCATATTTGTGTCTTGACATACATTTGTAATCATTTGACATTTTTAATATATACAGAAGTTGATATTCGATCATATAAATTGTTTCTCATTTGTGCATGGTGTTATCATGGAAATCTTTAATCTTCATTCCAATAATTAATAATGGTTAATAATAGTTATTTAATGAACAATACAATTCATTTCATTTCATCGTAAGTGTTGTTTGGATAATGAACAATACAATTCATTTAATGAACAATACTTGATACAATTCATTATTACCATATGTGTGATCCTATTTTGCCTCCCCACTCAGTCGAATGCTCAGGGTCATACCCTACCGGCGTCGTCCCTTGAGTGCCCTAAGTGCTAAAATTGTTAAACTTTGACAAGCCCTAACTCCAAATCCGTGGCACTTACGAACAATCATTTTGAACCTACGAGGCCACGAGAGGGGTTCTTATAAAATCCTATCGCAATTTTTCAAGTTTCCCTATGGTTATATTAGCGTAGAAAATTTTCTGTTGGCCAAAAAATCATGAGTCTCATTCATTTGAATGTTTTTGCATGGCCAATTTCTTGTCCAAGTCATCGCGATGATGAACCGTTGGCTTCAAAATGTCCAGTTAGGCATTATTACCCTATGCATGCTTCTATTTTGTCCCCCGACTTGGTCGAACGCTCGGGGTCATACCCTACCAGCGTCGTCCCCTAAGTGCTAAAAATTATCTAAATTTGATGGGCCATGACTTGGAATACGTGGCACCTAAGAATGATTCGTTTGAACCTACGAGGCCATGAGAGGGGTCCCTACAAAAGCCTATCTCAATTTTTCAAGTTTCCCTATGGTTTTATTAGGGCAACAATTTTTCGGTTTGTCGTCAGTCTCATTCATTTGAATGTTGTCTCGTGGCCAATTTCTCATTCTACTCATTTCGATGACGAACCATGGGCCCTGCCATGTCCCATTAGGCATTATTACCATATGAATGCTCCTATATTTCCCCCCCACTTGGTTGAACGCTCGGGGTCATACCCTACCGGCGTCGTCCCTTGACTGTCCTAAATGCTAAAAATTGTCAAACTTTGACGGGCCCTAACTCGGAATCCATGCCACCTGCGAATGATCCATTTGAACCTACGAGGCCATGAGAGGGGTTTGTACAAAATCCTATCTCAATTTTTCAATTTTCCCTACGATTTTATTATGGCAATAATTTTTAGGTTGGCAAAAAAATCATGAGTCTCATATATTCGAATGTTGTCTCGTGGCCAATTTCTCGTTCTTCTCATCATGATGATGAACCGTTGGCTCCAACATGTCCAATTAGGAAATATTACCCTATGCATTCTCCTATTTTGCCCCCCCACTCGGTCAAACGCATGGGGTCATACCCTACCAGTGTTGTCCCTTGAGCGCCCTAAGTGCTAAAATTGTCAAACTTTGATGGACCGTAACTTAGAATCCATGACACCTATGAATGATCTGTTTGAATCTATGGGGTTATGAGAGGGGTCCCTACAAAATCCTATCTTAGTTTTTCAAGTTTCCCTATGGTTTTTTTAGGGTAGCAATTTTTCGGTTGGCGAAAAAAGTTGTCAGTCTCATTCATTTGAATGTTGTCTCGTGGCCAATTTCTCGTTCTACTCGTCGCGATGATGAACCGTCAGGTCCGACATGTCCAGCTAGGTAGTATTACCCTAGGCATTAGGATATATGAACCCATCATCATATGTCACTGGTTGTGTTAGCTTTTGTTTTCCTTGTACACATCGTGCCAACCAATATTCTGATCTCTCTTCATTCCCTTGCAGTGCAACAACTGCAAAAACATGTCGTGGATGTAAAGTTTCTGATAGACAGTCATACTCAAGTGAACTTTCCATGTCATCATTTGACAAAGATATTGTTTGAGATAAAGGAGTTAGATATTGGGGAACCCACATATCAACCCACTCACTTGACTTGCACTGATCCCAATCACACTAAACACAACTCTGACAAAAAAAGCCAACACTCATGTCCAAATGGTCCATGTACTTGCATCTGAGCTGAGAAATGAATTAATCTTTAAAGAATAATTAATTGTTTGACAATCCAGTCTATCTCCCACTATGCCCTCCTCAATCAACCAAAAGAATCTGGTCACTGTTGAATCAAGATTACCTCCATGTGACAATGCTGAACTACACCAATCAACAATAGAATGTGCATCAAGGAAATTTGCACCAATCATCAACTCTTTGTCTTCGTGCAAGTGTTCTATCCAAAGTTTTACAATTTATGTTAAAATCAACACAAGTTTGTCTCATTTGACTAGCATTCCTCAATTGATGTCTTACTAAGGAGGTTGTAATCACTCTTCGAGCGGCTCTCTTATCTCTTTCTTTGGTATTCTTTCCAATAGAATTGAGAGCAAAATAGATTTTTGGCAATAATAGAATTTCTCTCCATTTTCTTGTTCACACGAATCTTCAACTTGTTTAGCAATGATCTCATATTTATAATCTTTAGCAATTGGACAAATAGTTGGCATTGCTTGGTCAATGTCTTATTCCTAAAATTTTGGTCGAAAATTTGTGTAGCCCACAACCGAACGGTTCTTGTTGACCTCTTTTCTTCAAGATTCGCAATAATGTTCTCATTGATTTCAAATAACTATTTTTGGGTTCTTGAAGGTCTTGGATTTGGAATTTTTCTTTCATCCATGAGAGGGTCTTCATTTCTAAAGTAATTAGGTGTTACATATGGTTCACTTGGTTGAGCAATTCCAGCTTCAATGTCAAAGTTTTCCACATTTTCACCTCCTATGTCAAAAATTTTCACATGTTGAGCATTTTCATTATCACTTTCAACATTTTCAAAATTTTCACTTTCGAAATCTACATTTTCATTTTCAATAACTTGTGACACATTTTCAAATTCAATTTCCTCTTCACTTGAAGTAACATTAGCAATATTTAACATACCTTGTCTTCTCCTCCTATGACCTTCTCTATCTCTTTCTCTATACACTTCAATTTGGTCATTTGAAAGTTTTCTTTTGGATTTAGACTTCCGATGAATACTACTCCCTATTTACCTCCACAAAGATGCTCCTAAATGATTGACAATGTAAGATTTGACTTTAAGAATCTCCCAAAAGCACAAATTTGTCTCAAATTATCTGAAAACCCATGATTGTTGATAGAAAACAAAATATGCAGACTGTGGCCCATTGGAATCTGATGCTCTACAAAATGGAAGGATTAGTAAAAACCTGATTTGATAGCTAAACACACATAAGGAAACACAAGAGACAAGAGTTATTCATTAGTGTTAGCAAATCAAAGATTGAATACTATCCTAAGTAGGTATATCAAGAAAGACACTACTAAACAAACAAAAAGCTTAAGGAATCTACAAAAAGTAACTAAACATTTCCATATGCTCTCTACCGTGCTGGTAGCTTCTCCTTCCTTGTTCCTCTCCTCTCCAAGTTCCAAATTAGTGTAGCTCTCAGCAGCTTTTTGCACTATGGATGCCTTATGGAGGTTCAAGATTGACAAATGATTGTTCTCAAAATGATATGCAAATGTGAACAAAAACTAATATTAGATGCTATGAAATGAGAATGATTTATTTTAGACCAAAATAACAATGTATGTGATTTATGCTAAATGCTCTTCTCTAAAATTCACTATAATGTAAATGCATACAAGTTTTCAGGATCTAGATTATGAAGAAATGGGCTCTATTTATAGGAAAAATAGAGCAATGGAGGGTTGAGATTGAGTAATCTCAACAAGGGTCAGGATTGAATGATATTCAATCCATGAGAGGGCTTTCAACCCAATCAACATGAGATGGTTTGAGAGGAGAGGGAATAAGCATTAAATGTTTGACATGACCTGAGGGTTAACTTGGGAGGTAAGGTTAATGTTGAGTTGAAAGAATAAAGCCATTATTCAATAAATAATGTCTTTATCCAATGGGTAAACTCTTGTGCAAGAGTTATTGAGGATAACCATGGTCAAAGCAATAAATGTTTGAGGGGACACATGGGCTACATGAGAGTTGAGTTAGGGGTCAAAGTCCCTAACCATGGGTGCAAGTGGATTTAACCATAAATGGTTATGTAAGAGCCATTAATGGTCATGTAAGAGCCATTAGTGGTTTGGAAGACTTTAGAGGTTAGCTTGTTGGACACATAAAACATTAAATACTTTTCAAAGACACTGGAGTCTTTGAGAAGTGACTCCAAATTGCTTAAGAATGTGACAATAATTAGGGGATGGATTAGGCTAATTAGAAAGGGGTTAGAAGAGTCTAGAAGGGGATTAGGATTGCAAGTGGGTTTGGTGGGTGAGGGAAAATAGGATTATTATTAAAATAATTTTTTTTTATTTCAATAAATAGGTGGAAGTTGCATTTTTAGGAGAATGCAAGTGGGGGGGGGGGGGAGAGAGGGGATATAATGATTTAAATAAATGTTTTATTTAATTTATTTAAAAGAGGAAAGGGGGTTAAATGAAATAAATAGAATTTATTCATTTAATTGATTGTGAATTTAGTTTAATTAATTAATTAAAATAAATTGAATAATTTATTTAATTAATAGAAGAATGTTTGAAGATGAATTAATTAAATGTTAATTTAATTAACTGATGGCTAGTGAGTTTTTAATCAAATAAATAGTAAATATTCATTTAATTAAACTGGATAGATTTATGTGACTACATTTGCCTCTGTTTGAGACGGTGTGGTTTATCGCATCGTTTCAAAGAAAAAAAAAACGTGTGAAGAAATATGCCCCATAAATGTTAATTTAGTGGGTGGTATGCCCCCTCGAGAGATGGGCCAAAATTTTTGAAAAATCGGGCGATCTCTCGAAAAAGAATGAAATTTGGTGGGGTGATAGAAGAGAATAATTTAGCAATACTTGTGAAAAATAGAAGAAATTGGAGATAAAATGGAGAAATGGGAGGCTCTAGAAGTTCACGGGGACCATGGCAGTGAAAGGGGTAAAATTAGGGTTACGACGAAGGGTATATATGGGGGTGAAGGGGTGAAAACAGGTTCATTTGCATTCACGTCCATAGTGATTTTTGAGCTCTGATAGTGACCTTTTTGAAAGAGCTAGTAGCAGTCAGGATTTCGGTTCCTAAAGCAGATAATTGATTAGAGTGAGTTCGTTGATTTGAGTGGCCAGACGATTACGAACCAGCGGTATGTGAATTTGAATTTTTAAATTTTATGCTTTTTTGATAGCTTTTTTGTTTGGTGCAAGTAGAGTCAACACAATAGCACTAAAATTGTGTTTTGGCGCTATTGTTAACTAAATTAGCGCTTTTGTGCCGCTATGGCACTTTTGTATAGTTGTTTTAATGCTTTTGCAAAGTGTAGCACTATTGTATAGCTGATTTAGCGCTATTGGGTTTGTAGCGCTATTGAGTAGTTGATTGAGCGCTTTTTCTATGAGGTGGCGCTATTGTATAGTCAATGTAGCGCTATTGTTGGTTTAGTGCTATTGGGTAGTTGATTTAGTGCTTGTTTGAGCATATTAGCGTTGTTGTGTGTAAAATAGCACTTTTGTTAGGAAGGTAGAAGCCCCAGTGTGTTTGAATAAGAATCTCCTGATGCCAATGATGGATGGACGAAGATGTGAGTTGAGAGTTGTTTTGAACCATAGCAGCCCTGATGAGACTTAGGTCATTAGAATAAATGCCTGTTGTAGTCTAGGTGTGTCATGATTGCTTACTTGTTGAGACTCGAAGATACTTGATCAAAATATCTATTAATAGTCTAGATTTAAACTTTAAGAAAGTTTGAAACAATACAACTGATGATGGTTGTTGATGCACGTGTGTAGGAGGAGCTTCGCGTCTTATAGATGCACGAGAGGAATCCTACCACACAGGTGTTGCGTGATCATTTGACAGAGGCCAAGGTGGATTCCATTGCAGCGAATGACATGTACGATGTTATGTATATGCCTATGATTTGGATGAATCGTGGGTTGATCATAGCATTGGCAGAGCGATGGCATAGTGAGACATGCACGTTTCACTTGGCGCAGGGGGAGATGACAGTTACATTGGAGGATGTATGACACATCCTGTACATTCCCATTCGAGGAGAGTTGGTGACGTATGACCGAGCTTGGGGGACAACAATAGTGCATAGATTCTTTGATGAGGATGTCTTTATTGATGATGGTTCGATAGCATGGGAGGATATAGTTGCTTTTTATGAGCCACTACCGACTATTTTATCAGGTATTGTTGGGGGACTGCTATGCCCAGATCGACGATCGCATGGACTGGTCGTTTGTTGGGGTCAGGTGATCGAGAAGATGATGAAAGAGGGGACTCGGTTTGCATGGGGACTGTACATGCTATCGCACTTATATCAGGAGCTACATGAGGTAGTATATTGAGAGGTGAGCTCATTGGGAGTAGGGATTACTCTACTGCATATTTAGGCATTGGAGCACCTTCCTATGACTCGACCGATGAGTTTGAGATTTAGGGCAGTGGACTAGCCATATGTATATATGTATGGAGGTATGATGAGTCAGCTACACCTAGGGAAGTTAGAGTGGTGGCGGCGAGCATTGGACGATTTGGATATAGTGATTTGGAGGTCGTACATTGAGTGAGAGCCGTGGAAGGATGATATAGAGGCATTTCCATATGTGTTCATGACACGATACCTCATCGGTAGGACAACCTACAATGTGGAGAGATAGCTTCCTAGTAGAGTTTTGAGATAGTTTGGGCAGAAGCAGGGATTGCCTAGTGGATCGGGAGAGTATGCAAGGGTGGTCCGAGAGAGGTTTCTATGGAGACTAGTGTTACCTTATGATCAGGCTCTGGCAGAGTTCCACATGTTATAGGCGAGACCATGGTAGATGAGGTTGGGGGTGGTAGATGCAGGGGTTACGGAGGAGTATACACAATATATCACTGCCCATCTGATTCCTCGGATATACGATCCAGTAGAGCCTATTCCATCCTTCGAGGAGGAGGTGAGACAGAGACAAAGGAGGAGAGGAGGTTGCGTAGGTGGACGAGGGAGAGGAGATGGTGGTGGTGGGGATGGAGGAGGAGGTGATGGAGGAGGAGGAGGAGGAGGAGGATTTGGAGGGGGTGGTGGAGGTGGGGTTGGTGGATGGTTACAACATATAGGTAGAGATGGTCAGCTATTGCGGGTATCTCAGGGACCTCTGGTGCAAGGAGGCATGAGATTAGATGGCAGGGATGTAGGTGAGGGACAGGTACCTATGGAGACATGGAAGGGAGCCACTAGAGAGGCACCTATGGATACAGGGGAGGGAGCGACAGGTGGTGGAGATTTGTGAGATCATATGATACTAGTTTTATAGACTCAACTAGAGGATATGGAGGCAAAGGTGACCGCTAGAGAAGTGCAGCTATTTGCACGAGAGTCAGAGCTGACTGCAGTGCTGCAAGAGAGAGATCGGGTGGTGGAGAGATTTGCAGAGTTACAGGAGAGAGTACAGGTTGGGGTAGGAGCATAGGGTCCTACTGGGGAGTTGATGAGGGAGATGCGGCAAGCATAGGCTGAGATAGCTTATTGGCAAGTTTATATGAGCAGATGGTGCTAGCTAGTCAGCGAGCACTGAGCTATTCCCAGATGTGGTGGGCGAGATCAAAGCAGTCTCAAAGGATGCAAAACAGTGGTGGTGTGATGGGTCCTCCATAATGAGATAGGTCAGGTGGTGCAGGGGGTAGTGGGGGAGAAGGTGGTGATGGTGGTGCAGGTGGTGATGGTGGTGCAACATCTGGTTAGAGTGGCATCTGAGAGGGCATTTTTGTATGCTTTTACATTGTTATTTTGGATTGTGTCTTTGATGGCTCTTGGTAGCCGATATTTTGGACTTCATTGTACTCTGATACATGTATGTGTTTGGCGATATGATATGATATATGAGGAGATCCCATATTTTGTGATGATATGCATGGATTTTTATGCAGGATGATGATCTTAGATTTTATGCTTAGATGGATACTTGTTCTTGCTATATGTATGTGTTTATGAGATGTTTCCTATATGCATGTTTTATGATGATTTATTGCTACATGATGTCTATATGTATGTATTATGAATGTGATGCTAACATATGGATGTAGGTTGATGTTTATGATTTGTTGATGTAATGCTTTATGTATGTAATGCCATGATGATGATGTATGCATAATGAGATGATGTTAATGATGACAATACTTGTATTTTATGTCGATGCGATGATGAGATAATGATATGCAATGAGGTTGATTATATTTAAAATGTAATGAATGAATGATTTATGTAAATGCATCTAGATGGTTAAAAATGAAGGCTTATATGGATAAACAAATGTAAAGTACAAATGTTTATATGATGATTTCTAAATGAATACATATGTGCAATGTATAAACCAATGTTGATACAAATGATTTTTGTGTTATGATCTAAATGGTGAAAAAATGACGAAGTGAATAATGCAATTTATGGGTAATGAATAACTGCACCTTAATGCAATTAAAAGGATAATGAAGGCATTATAATGAATCCTAAATGAAATCCTTTGTAAGATGAAATGAATGATTATATTCTTACTAGATGGATAAATGAATGCACTTAACTAATGGATAGATACATAGATGTATGCAACTATGAAATTCTAAACAAATGTATGGTAAACAAGTGTAAATGATGATAAATGATGAGTTGTGAATAATACTAAATGAATGCATAGTAATGACTAAAAAATGGCGGTAAATGTAAAGGATGAAAAATTTATCATTCAAATGAATTTAAATGTTGTGATTTGTTGAATGATGAAATGATAATGAACTTTAGGTAAGTAAATGCAACTAAATGATATTAAACGTACTTGAATGAATATTGAAAAATGAGGTTAATAAAACCTATATGCAAGTACATGATAATGAACTATATGTATTTAAATGCAATTAAATGTAATGAAATGATGATGTGCTCATGATAGATGAATGCAAGGTTGTTTAGACTTTGCATGATGCACTGATGATGAATTAGAGAATGCTTTCGTGATTGTATCCAAGACCAGCTCCACATAACTTCGTATATTAACTTTGTTTATACTTGCATTCAAAACCATGCATATGAATAATGAATGATTAAATGGATGGGTGATATGTAACATAATGCAATATAAGCAGATGAGATGGAATGATGATCCATAGTGCTTTTATTTTCATCATTGAGCATGGTAATATCAAACTTGGATGAGGCAGTAGGAACCAAGGATGGAGCATTGTACCTGCAAACAAATAGGATAAATAAAGCATAAAGAAAATGGACCCTCCATAATGGTTCATGCTCATATGGTTGAGGTATACATTGTAGTCAGCAAGCCATAGTGATCCATGACTGTATTTTGCATATGATCTCGTAGCTTAGTGAACTTCCCACGTAGACACCATTAGTACATGCCCCAAAACTTCATTGGAATAATTTGCAAAAGATTTACAAACAATGCTTAGGAACCATCTTGGCCACTCTAATCACTTGTGGATATCCTGGAGTAGTGTAGGAACTTGATATAAATGAGTAAATAACTAACAAACTGACCACGTACTTGATAGCTTAAACAAAATTTTCCTGTCAAAGAAATTGTCATCTTGTCTTTGTTTTGGTAAGGAAGGATGCATCCTTGTTTAAAAAAACTGGCGTGTTGATGTTGATTGTTTGGTTGATGTGAGAAGTGATTATTGTTTGATTATTTCACAATGTTTGTTTGATATCTTCTTGGATGCGTATGTACAAGGTGTTGCCATGTTTTTGATTGATTTTTGATGTTTTGATGTTTTTGGTATTTTGTGAGACAATTTTGAATGTTTTTGATATTTTGGGATTGTTTTTTGAATGTTTTTGGTATTTTGTGAGATGATTTTGAATGTTTTTGATATTTTGGGATTGTTTTTTGAATGTTTTTGGTATTTTGTGAGATAATTTTAAATGTTTTGGATATTTTGGGATTGTTTTTCAAATGTTTTTGGTATTTTGTGAGATAACTTTTTGAATGAAGAACCCAATGAATCACAAGTAATACATAATACACTTCCATCAAATAGGTTAAGGGGATTGCCCCTAGTTTAGACATGACTATGAAAAAGTGGGATGGAAGACGCAAGAAGTACTATCCTTGATTACAGATTAATAAAAATCCATGGTTTTAACTGATGGATGAGGGGATGCAATGAATGTGATCGCAACAAGTCTGAAAGAAAATGGAGCCATAGCCTTTATGAGTGGTGCCTTTTTGCCAGGTTTTCACCATTGCACTTACCCAAGGTGCCACCGGAGTGGTTGTTCACCATTTGGATGCATGATTTTTTTTCTTTACAATTTTTTTTTTTTTTTTGTATTTTCTTCAGAACATTTATCTGAATGTTTTTGGTGTTTTTTTGGTATGTATGGGAGCCTGATGCTCTATGCAGCTTATGTATAAAACTGTTTGAGGTGCATGTTTTTGATCAGATCTGCTAGTGGTTCTCCTTCTAAAGTAGCCATCTGATATGCCCCAAACCCAAATACAACAGTGATAATATATGGACCGAGCCAATTTGATTCAAACTTTCCCTGATGTTCTCTGTTTGGTTGGTTACGAGGATTCTCTCAAAGAATAAGATCACCTACCTCAAATGTGCAAGGTCTAGCTCAATGATTATAGCTTCTGCTCATGCACTACTGATAGGCTTTGAAGTAATTGTATGCAGCTTGTCACTTCTCATCAAGTAGCTCTAAGTCCTGAAGACATGATACCTTGTATGCTTCGTCATCTATGAGATGATGCAAGGAAACCCGTAGTGATGGTATCTCAACCTCAATAAGAAGGATGGCTTCTGCACCATAGACCAGTGAGTAAGGAGTTGTGCCTGTAGGGGTTCGAATGCTAGTTTGGTATGCCCATAGTGCTAGATTTAATTGAACATACCAATCATGGCCAACATTATTGACTATCTTCTTGAGGATTCTCAATATGTTCTTGTTCGATGCTTCTGCTTGATCATTTCCTTGTGGGTAATAGGGAGTGGAAAAGCAGTGTTGGTTGTGAAACTTCTCATAGAGCTCACAAACATCCTTATTTTTGAAAGGAAGACCATTATCTGTGATGATAGACATGGGTATACCATACCGACAGATGATGTAATTAAGGATGAATGAGGCGATCTGCTTGCTAGTGACTTGGGTCAGTGGAGCAACTTTGATCCACTTTGTGAAGTATTCGGTGGCAGTAATAATGAATTTGTGGTCGTTGGATGAAGGTGGATGGATTTTACCCACAAGGTCAAGTCCCCATTGACAAAAAGGTCGTGGTGTTGTGATTGGTTGCAATTCTTGGGCTGGTTCATGTATCAGATCTCCATGAACTTGGTACTTCTTGCATTTTCTGATAAAGTAGTAGGAGTCTTTTTCCATGGATGGCCAATAGTATCCAGTGCGTATGATCTTCTTGGCTAGTGAAGGACTGCTTGTGTGAGTTCCATAAATTTCTTCATGTACCTCTTCCAAGGCCTTTGTTATCTCATCTTGTTCCAACCATCGAAGGAGAGTACCATCAAAACTGCGTTGGTATAGGGTTTTAGTAATAATGGTATATCAAGTGGTTTTGCGAATGAAGGTTTTACATTGGTTATTCGATTGGTTAGGAGGAAGTGTATGATTGCGTAGATAGGTGTAGAACTCACCATACCATGGGGATTTGGAACCAACAAGGTGACATATCATCTTGGATTCATGGATATTATAAGCAGGAATCCAAAGTTGTTCTACCAAGAACTCATAGTAAATGATGCTTTTAACTTGTCCACTATTTGCTTGTACAACATGAGTTTGTCATCCTTGGTTTGATATTCATCTGTTACTTGTTGGATGACCAGTTGGGAGTCGTCATATATTTGTAACTCTTTTAACTTCCATTGGATGGCTAGTCGGAGTCCTATGATCAAGACCTCATACTTAGCTATGTTGTTCATGCATGGAAATGTGAGCCTGTAAGACTTCAAGATGCTGTCACCTTGAGGTGTGATAAATAGAATGCCTGCCCCCGAGCCATGCCTTGTATATGAACCATCAAAGTATAATTTCAATGGTTGTGTTATTGTGATCATGAATATCTCTTCATCTAGAAAATTGGAAATGAGAGGATGATCGCCTATGAGGGGTGCATCGGCCAACTGATCTACAATAGCTTGCCCTTTGATATGTTTATGGGTCCACATACTCAATGTCAAATTCACTTAGAATCATCACCCATTTGGCCAAGCAGCTAGTCAATGCCGCCTTGCTGAGTAAGTACTTGAGTGGATCTATCTTGGCAATGAGTTGTACTTTATGTGTTAATGGATAGTGCCTCAGTTTAGTTGTTGCTAGGATTACTGCTAGGCAATCTCGCTCAATTGGGGTGTAATTGAGTTCATAGCGAACTAGTGTGCGAGAGATGTAGTAAACAACACACTCTTTCCCTTTTGCATTATGTTGTGCCTGTAGTACGCCCAATGTCATATTTGTTGCTGAAATATAGAGAAATAGAGGTCTACTTGGATCCGGTGGGATCAACAATGGTGTATTCATGAGATAGTCTTTAAGCATCTGAAATGCTTGATGGCATCTAGCATCCCATTGAAAGCGGATGTTCTTGTGTAATAGGTGCGTAAAGGGGTAACACTTATTTTCTAGTTGTGTAATGAATCTTCGGATGGATTGTAGGTGCCCTTATAATGTCCTTAGCTGATTGATATTCTTTGGAGGTGGCATGTCCATGATTTCTTTGACCTTTGCAAGATCGACTTCAATGCCTTTGCTTGAGATAGTGTATCCTAGAAGCTTCCCTGAGGTTACTCCAAAGACACATTTCTTTGGGTTGAGTCAAACATGATATTGTTCTAGTCTATTGAAGATTTTCTCTAATATTTCCAGATGGCCTTCTCTTATTAGTGATTTTTCCAGTAAGTCATCAACATAATCTTCCATTATAGTATGCATCATATCATGAAAGATGGTGGTCATTGCTCATTGGTAGGTTGCTCCTGCATTCTTTAGACCGAAAGGCATTACATTCTAGTAGTATGTTCCCCATGGACATGTGAAGGCCGTCTTATGTTGATCCTTTAGTGCGATCTTTATCTGGTTGTATCCAGAAAAGCCATCCATGACTAAAAGCATGGCATGTCCTACTGTTAGGTCCACTATTATGTCGATGTTTGGTAGGGGTAAGTCATCTTTAGGACATGCCTTGTTTAGATCTCTGAAGTGAGTACAGATACGCATGCCCCCATTTGGTTTACCGACCGACACAATATTGGATATCCAATCTGCATAATCAATTGATCTAATGAAACCAACATCCAGGAGTTTCTTAAGTTCTACTTTGACTAGTACTGCAATCTAAGGATGCATCTTGCAAAGCTTGTACTTGATAGGCTTGGCTCCTTTTGCAATGGTGAGGTGATGCATGATTAAATCCAGATCAAGACCAGGCATGTCTACATATGACCATAAAAATTTGATTTGGCACTTCTGGAAGAATTCAACAAACTTAAGATGTTCCTCTGGAATTAAAAGAGATGCCAGATGTATGTGGTCAGGAGTTTTAGGAGTCCCCACGTTGTATTCTTTTGTCTCTTCAATAAGGACTGTTGATCGTTCTTGCTATGTACTAGAAGGGAGGATGTCAAAACTTTTATCCTCCAGTGCCTTAGAGAGTTTTTCACCATTAGATACGCTCTTTCTTTTTACTTTTTTGGGATCAAACAGTGCCACAGTGTGGTTTTCACTAGAAGATCCATGTTTTATTGTTATATTTTTACAGCTAAAAGGTTTGGCATCTGCCCCGAAGTATGTTGTGCTATTAAGTTCAATGGTGAATCCAGATTTATGATCCTGGCTTATGTTATCCCATAGTGCTAAAAAGTCAATGATTGCCTCATCATTTTGGAAGTGGTCAAGGCATGGGGGATTAGATTGGTTCCATTCGATGAGTTTAGGATGTTTAATAGGCATTACCTCATCGATTAGGTTAAGTTCATAATAGGTGTTAGTGAGGGTCAAGACATTATGGTGAAGGTCATTGATGGTACTCTCCCTATCAGATTTAGACATAGGATGTGACATAGGGTCTATGGAAGAAGTTTCTAGTTCAGAATCCAAGAGGTCTTTATCTATGCTTCTCCATAAATAGGGATGTCTTTGCGAGGTGGAGGTAGTGATGCATCTTTCTCATCTGAAGTATTAAGCTAGACGGAATCAAATTCCCACTCATGTGAGTCGATCTCTAATTCGCTTTCTAGTATCCGATTACTATACCATACTGGGATGTCTTTTGAGTTAAACACTGCACATGTGATCGGTTGATGTACCTTTATAGATGAAATGATTGGTGTTGCAGGAAGGATTATGGGGATCAATGAATCCGATATGAGGAGTATTGGTAGTTTTGAATCTGCTGCTTCTGCTAGAATTGTCGGTGTTGTTGATATTGTTGGGGGTTCTAATAGTGTTAATGGTGTTGTTGATGCAGTTGCTACGGTTTATGGGATTGTTGGTTTGATTGGTGGGATGATTGGTGTTGTGGATGTTATTGCTGGGATTTTTAGTGTTAATGGGGCAGTTTCTATGGTGCGCGGTGTTGCTAATATAATCAAAGGTGACCTCTTTAGGGTTCTAGGCTAATATAGAGGTTTGCTGGGTTTTCCTTTGAATCTGAGTTTAGGAAGGATCGTCTTTTGAAAGCCTAATGTTGTGTTATCTTTGGGCTTCAATTCTGGCTATAGTGGTTCATGTCTTCCTTGCTTGCAAGGTCCCAAAGCACTCTAACCATCATAACCCATTCTTTTCATAACGAGAAGGCCTTTTCCATATTCATCAGTGTGAAGCTAAAGCTTGTGGGATGTTCATGGTGATAGGATCTTTATAGATCCATTCTACTAAATCCTCATCTCTGGTCTCTTCTTCTTGACTCTTTCCAATGATGAAAGGCATCAAAGTGCATGCTGGCTGGACCAGTGGTGTTTGAAGTAACCGTTGAGGTTTACCATGAGTTCTAGGAGAAGTAGGCATTTGTCCAACACAAAAGAGTTGGCTCAAATTGTACTCCCCAAGACCTTCCTCTGCTATTTTCATCTTGAGCTTCTCTTTCTTGGGTATAGTGGTGTTTGAACTAGAAAGAGAGACTAGACTTACATATGATGTGGATGAGATGGATTCTCTATTGTTGGGAATAGTAATCAATGGTTGATGATTGATATTGTGACAATATACAAAAGGATGTGCATCACCCAGAATTATAATTTCTACACCATTATGAGGGAACTTGATACACTGATGGTAGGTGGATGGAATGGCTTGCATGGCATGTATCCAAGGTCTTTGTAACAAAAAATTATATGGCAGATGAAGGTCCAAAACATGGCATATGATGTTCTTAACCATTGGGCCCACTCGGATTGGTAACACAACAACTCCTTTGGATGAACGCTCTGCATCATCATAGGCTTTTATTGTTATCTTTTTACTAGGATCCACTAATTCAATTGTATATCCCAATGCTATGACCAATTGTAGTGTACAAATATTCAGGCCTGGTCCATTGTCGATCAAGCCTCACTTGATTTTGTGTTGTTTGATAAATCCTTCAATATGGAGTGAGGCGTTATGAGGTTGCTAGAAGGATGTATTATCACTTTCGAAAAAAGTGAGAGAAGGTGATGACCTTAGATTTCCAACCACAACTTGGAACTGATCTGTATTTAGGTTTGCAGGGACTGACGCCTCTTGGAGAGCTTGATCCAAGATCGTTTTATGAGATGGGGATAGGTGCAATAGCTCTAAGATAGATATCAGTGTAGGCATCTTATCTAATTGCTCCACAAGGTTATACTACTTTGGGATAGATGGGGTACCTTGTGGAGCTACTTTTATGATGATCTTTCCACGACGTGTAACAAAATTATAGTTGGAGCTAGGATTTTTTATGGTAATAGTTGCAATTTGTTCATTGGCATCATATAGGTGATTCATAGTGTAATTATAGGTAGCACACATATAATCAGTGGTATTTGTGTTTCACCCTAAAGTGGAAGGACCCCTTTGATTTTGTGATTAATTGGATTCTTAAACATGAGATGATCATTGTTTGTTGTCTTTGGGTCATGTCCTTCTATTTCAATATTGCCTCGGTCAATAAGATCATGAATAAGATCTTTCAATTTGTGACAATTACTTGTCTTATGTCCTTTCCCTTGATGGAAATCACAATGTTCAGTATCCCTCCACCATGAAGGTTTGACCTGAGGTTCGTAATTTGATTTTTTGGGTAAGGTCACTAGATTTTGAGAAACCAACTGACGTAACACTGTTTCAATAGAATCCCCTAAAGGAGTGTATGTTCATATGTTCATTTTGGCTTAAAATTTTGCTGGCATTGTATGGATTCCTCTTGAGATATATTGCATCCTTGATTTGGAGGAGCAACTGTGTTATTCTTGGGTGGGGGGTTATGTCCGACAAATCGGTCCATAGGTTGTGCACTTTTGATGGTCCTTGCATCCACAACCTCGTCATTGATGACATTTTTGTTTTTGTTCCAGAAATTAGGCTTATCACTATTGAAGCGCGGGTGAGGGCCATCCTTTGGCTCATTATATATTTTGATAAGCCCTTTTTTGATGAGATCTCGTTCACATTTTAACCCCTTGGTGATCATGTCATTGAAAGAGTCTATGTCTTTCACGTCTAGGTGAAATTCCATTTTGTCATTTAAATTGGAAATAAATATTTCCACTAGTTCTTGTTCAGGTAATTGAAGAGAACGTCTACTAGACATTTGATGCCATCGTTGCACAAAGACTAAAAATAGCTCACCTAGTTTTTGCTTAGTGTTACATAGATCAGCCATGGTGATATCATGTTCAATATTGTGCGAGTAATGTGCCAGGAACTTCTGGACTAGTTCTTCGAAGGTCTTAATGCCACCTGGGAGTCGGGAAAACCATGATGTGGTTGTTCCTCCCAAACTTTGGGGAAAAAGTCACATGAGGTATGTGTCCTTGTATGCCACTTCGAGGCAAGCTGAATAGAATTCTCTAACATGATCGCGATGATCTCCTTTTCCTCGGTACTTTTCGAACTTGGGTGTTTCAAACCCTCATGGAAAAGGTGGCATATGAAGATTCCTATCAAAGGGATAGGGACAAATGTCATTAAGTTAAAACTAATTAGTTTTCACACCACTATGAAGTTGTTGGGCGAGATTCTCAACTTGTTGCCGCAACATGTCTATTTCATTTGGAGGAGGAGGAGGTGGGGGATTTCCTTGATGAAGGTTGTATCTGATGTGATCTCGACCTCTTTCATCCTCACTATGACTTTGGCATTCTAATGCTTTCCTTAGTTGTGCAACATCAAAATCAAAGGGTAGTTTGGCTCCCTCTTGAGCAAGTCTTAAAAAGTGAGCATCAACATTGCTCCTGAGTATTTCATCAAAAAGTCTATTAAAGAGAGGGTTGTGTTGTGCCCTTTCTATTGCCGCAAGAGTAGGAGTACTTGTATTTTCATCATTTGGATTTCCTCCAAGAGCTTCTTGGAATTCATTGATATTTTCCTCCTCTTCTTCCTCAATTTCCATTTGTTTACATCTTGACCTAGTTTGAGCCATTTTGTTTACAAGTTGTTGTTGAAGTTTGGTAAAAATGATGATGAGTTTGTGATGAAATGAGAGATTAATGTTCGGTAGAATGTTTTGCATATGGATCTCTAGCACTAAAGGTAGATGTGACCAAAGTCCTTCCTTGAATTGCTTGTTGTGTTTGATTGACAATGTTTGATATGATAAGGTTTAGAGAGGCTTGAGATGTGTTACAAACCCAACTACCTAGTAATGAGAGGATTCACTCATAGACTAGTTTTAACCCGCATAGAAATGTCTCTTAGGATGAGTTTATCCTAGATGTAGAGACACTCTAAAAAGTGTTGTATTGTTTTTGATTCAAGCAATATCGAAAGAGAACTTAGGACAAAAACCTCTTGATGTTTTGAGAGTTGGAATGGAATGATAATGTGTGAATAGGATAATGGATGAAATGAACTTCAATAGAAACTGTGTTACAAAATGAACAAACTCTTCCTCTTCTTATTCAAGAGTAGGTGGTTCTTCCCTAGCTGAGTTTTATGTGATACAAATGTCTAGAAATGAGGCAGGATTGATCTTTCCTCCCTTGTTCTGATGATAACTCAAAGCTCTATATTGAGTAAAAGCTCCACAGTTTAATGATTCTTGATCAATCTCGTTTGATTTCCCTTGAAGATATAGATGCATGTAACGTAAGAAGGTTCTATGAGAGACAAAGATTTATCTATTAAGATAGAAGAATTTCCTCCTTTTGATAAAATCCTTTGAGCTCAATGGTCTTTTCTTCAAGTTGATATGTTGATGAAGATTCTTCTTTCTCAAGATGTGAAGAATGGTCATATAGTTTGATACTTTGTTGTTTGCACTTGTTTTTGATCTTTGGTTTTTTGAAAATGTTTGTGTTGGATGAATACTTGTTTTTGGAACTAATTTTTTATTTTTCCTTTGACAAGAAAATAAAGCAAGCACACAAACACAAGAATGTTGCCTCAAAATGCACAAATAGGTGTGGGTCTAAATCAACCCAATCCTTGGACTTTTATGACCCTTTCCTTTAAATGTATTTTAGGTGTTTTCCAAAGCCTGAAGTTGGCTCAATTTGTACTGGTTTGACACAAAATGAAGACACTTCAAACACACTTTATCCCTAAGGTCAAATGGGCAGTCACGATAATTTCAGCCCACATCTTGATATTTCTTCAACTTTGGTACTACATACCTTATGAATCCCGTCGTGGCGGGTAAGGATGTGATATACTAAGTCTTGCATGAGCATAACAAATAGATGATCCCTATGATGGGGGAGTCACCACTTTTATTAAGCTACAAGTAACCTTTCAAAAATCTATGTTTCTACTCAAGGAAATATGTATAGTGAGTATATTGGGAGCAAAACCTTCTATGCTCTTGCACTGAACTTCTCACAAGTATCCTTAATCAATAGAACGGGTGGGCTACTACATAAAGGTGTTTAGTAATTTTTTATGTCTTTGGACATAAGATCATTCTATAGTGACTCACTTAAGAGCCTTGTAACTTGTGCTGGGGCTTGTTTTTCCTTTCAACAAGTTACACTGTAGGAAGAACTATACCCAAGGCTACAGCTTTTGCTCACACCTGATTTCTATAGCGGCTCTAAGGATTTACTACACAAGGTCATTCCCAAGAGTGATGTGTCTCTTGGCAGGCCTCTCTTAAAAAGATAAAATTTTGAGTGTTACTAACACTTTTCTCTTGCACCTAGGACCATGAAAGACAAAGGAGAGGATAATGTGTGTTAGAAGTAGGACCACTCGACAAACTCTTTTGCACAAGTGTGCCAAACACAAAATACAGTTGTTCTTTTTAACTTATCATTGCAATGATGATCTATCTATTTGGAGATGTTGCTCGAATAGCCATGGTGTTCTTTTTATCCTTCAAAGGCAATATGTTGAGTAAACTAGGAAAAATGAAATCCTAGTCAACTTAATGAAAAACACGTTTGGCTGAAGTAAATTGCTTTGAAAAATGAGACAAGTTGATTGTTCTTTTTATTTGCCCAAAAACTAAGTGTGGATTATGATTTTTAACTTGAATTGATGCAAGGAAATCAAAATTTGTGCTCTTGATTTTAAGAACCAAAAGAAAATGAATCCTAACTTGCAAGAAATAAAGTTGTTTTTGTTTGAGTTTTTGTGGTTATTGTTAGCTTGTAACAATGATGTTATTTTTAGAGCTTCAAATGAAAGATGTGGTGAATTTTAAAACCCAAATCAAAGTGTAGTTTGTTTTTAACCAAAAAGAAAGTGAGTTTATTTTATCCCAACTTGAAAGACAAAGTTAGCAATAAAAACAAATTTACTTCCTAAGCTAAAAATCACTAAAATTTTTATTGTAGGGGTTAGTCAAAACCTACATAAAAGAGAATAAGTTAGAAAAATTTGTATGTCTGGGGGCTTCCACAAGCCTAAAAGCTTTGGGTTCTTGGTTACATGGTATTTTTTTACAATGCTCTGTTATAGTAGTGCTACTCTATGTGAGAACAAAAGTGCTACTTAACACAAAAGCGGGACAGTAATTATAAATGCACTAAAATAATTTATTTATAGAGAAAGTCAAAAGCGCTAAAATAGGGACAAAAGCGCTACTTAATAGTCAAAAGCGCTATACTAGGGGCAATAGCGCTAAATTTGAGACAATAGCACTATTGTGGAAACAATAGCGCTAAAAGACCAAATTTCAATAGCACTAAAGTGCGAACAAAAGCACCAAAGTGCGACATGTGTGTCAATTAAAATAGTCAAACAAGTTAATTAGATCAAAAGGTTGCATGTTTGTTTCACATCAGGTTCACGAAATGATGCTCTGCAAAATGGAAGGATTAGTAAAAACTTATTTTGATAGCTAAACACACAAGGAAACACAAGAGACAAGAGTTAGTCATTAGTGTTAGCAAATCAATGATTGAATACTATCCTAAGCAGATATATCAAGAAAGACACTACTAAACAAATAGAAAGCTTAAGGAATCTACAATAAGTAACTAAACACTTCCATATGCTCTCTACCATGCTGGTAGCTTCTCCTTCCTTGTTCCTCTCCTCTCCAAGTTCCAAATTATTGTAGCTCTCAGCAGCATTTTGCACTATGGATGCCTTATGGAGGTTCAATATTGACAAATGATTGTTCTCAAAATGATATGAAAATGTGAACAAAAACTAATATTAGATGCTATGAAATGAGAATGATTTATTTTAGATCAAAATAACAATGTATGTGATTTATGCTAAATGCTCTTCTCTAAAATTCACTATAATGTAAATGCATACAAGTTTTCAGGATATGGATTATGAAGAAATGGGCTCTATTTATAGGAAAAATGGAGCAATGGAGGGTTGAGATTGAGTAATCTCAACAACGGTAAGGATTGAATGATATTCAATCCATGAGAGGGCTTTCAACCTAGTCCCATGTTGACAAGTGTCAACATGAGATAGGTTGAGAGGAGAGGGAATAAGCATCAAATGCTTGACATGACTTGAGGGTTAACTTGGGAGGTAAGGTTAATGTTGAGTTGAAATAATAAAGCCATTATCCAATAAATAACATCTTTATCCAATGGGTAAACTCTTGTGCAAGAGTTAATGAGGATAACCATGGTCAAAGCAATAAATGCTTGAGGGGACACATGGGTTACATGAGGGTTGATTTAGGGGTCAAAGTCCCTAACCATGGGTGCAAGTGGATTTAACCATTAATGGTTATGTAAGAGTCATTAATGGTCATGTAAGAGCCATTAGTGGTTTGGAAGACTTTAGAGGATAGCTTGTTGGACACATAAAGCATTAAATGCTTTTCAAAGACTTTGGAGTCTTTGAGAAGTGTCTCCAAGTTGCTTAGGAATGTGACAATAATTAGGGGATGAATTAGGATAATTAGAAAGGGGTTGGAAGAGTCTAGAAGGAGATTAGGATTGCCCGTGGATTTGGTGGGTGAGGGAAAATAGGATTCTTATTAAAATAAAATTTATTTATTTCAATAAATAGGTGCAAGTTGCATTTTTAGGAGAATGCAAGTGGGGGGGGGATTTAATGATTTAAATAAATGTTTTATTTAATTTATTTAAAAGAGGAAAGGGGGTTAAATGAAATAAATAGAATTTATTCATTTAATTGATTGTCAATTTAGTTTAATGAATTGATTGAAATAAATTGAATAATTTATTTAATTAATAGGAGAATGTTTGAAGATGAATTAATTAAATGTTAATTTAATTAACTGATGGCTAGTGGGTTTTTAATTAAATAAATAGAAAATATTCATTTAATTAAATTGCACATATTTATGTGACTACAGAATCCATAAAATGGCCCACAAGGCTCTTTTTTATTTACAAAAATCGGATATCCGATTTTAATGTAAAAATTTGTGGTCCCAAAATTTTGTCTGGTTGCTACCTTTTTTTTACTATTGCCACATTAATGCCAATGGCGGAAATCGGATATCCGACAAAATCTTATATCTGATTTTACTAGTCATATTTTAGAGAGAGAGATAGAGAGAGAGAAGGAGAGGGAGAGAGGGAGAGAGAGGGAGAGAGAGAGGAGGAGTAGAGGGAGAAAGAGAAATTAGGGGACAAAGAGAGAATAGGGGAGAGAGAGAGAGAGAGAGAGAGAGAGAGAGAGAGAGAGAGAGATTGGTCATATTTTGTCGTTATGGGTCATAAGGGGTCCTATGGTGTCCATAGGGGTCATATGGTGTCCTAAGAACCCTTAGGACACCATATGGCCCCTTAAGACACCATATTGGATCGTTATGGGTCCTATGGTTTCCTAAGGGGTCATATTGTGTCCTGCGACCCCTTAGGAATCCATAGGACACCTTAGGACACCATATGGTATTGTTAGGGGTCATGGGATGCCATATGACCCCTTAAGACACCAAATTGTGTCATTATGGGTCATATTGTGTCCTAAGGGATCATGGGATAACATATGACCCCTTAGGACACAATATGACCCCTCACGACACCATATGGTATCATAAGGAGTCCTATGGTGGTCATAGAGGTCATATGGTGTCCTACAACCCCTTAGGATACAATATGACACATTAGGATATAATATGACCCATAACAACCCAATATGGTGGCTTAAGGGGTCATATGGTGTTAAGACACCAAAATGTGTCATTATGGGTCATATTATGTTCTAACGGGTCATGGGACAACATATGACCCCTTAGGACACCATATGACCCCTAACGACAACATATATGGTGTCCCAAGGGGTCATATGTTGTCCCATGACCCCTTAGGACACAATATGACTCATAAGGACACAATATGACCCATAATGACCAAATATGGTGTTTGAAGGGGTCATATGGTGTCCTAGGACATAATATGACCCATAATGACCCAATATGGTGTCTTAAGGGGTCATATGGTGTCCTAGGACACCATATGACCCCTATAGACACCATATGACCCCTATAGACACCATATGACCCCTATGGACACCATAAGGGTCCTATGGACACCATATGACCCCTTCTGACACCATATGGTGTCATTAGGGGTCATATGGTATCCTAAGGAGTTATGGGACACCATATGACCCCTTAAGGCACCAAATTGTGTTGTTATGGGACATATTGTGTCCTAAGGTGTCATGGAACAACATATGACCCCTTAGGACACCATATGACCCCTAACGACACCATATTGTCTTAAGGGGTCATATGATGTCCATAGGGGTCATATGTTGTCACATGACCCCTCAGGACACAATATGTTTCATAACAACACAATTTAGTGTCTTAATGGGTCACATGGTCTCCCAAGACCCCTTAGGATATTATATGACCCCTAACGACACCATATTGTGTCATAAGGAGTCATATGGTGTCCATAACGGTCATATGGTGTCCTATGACACCATATGACCCCTTAAGACACCAAATTATGTCGTTATGGGTCATATGGTGTCCTAAGAGGTCATATATTGTCCCATGACCCCTTAGGACAAAATATGACCCATAACAACACAGTTTAGTGCCTTAAGGGGTTATATGGTGTCCCATGACCCCTTATGACATCTTAGGACACCATATTACCCCTATGAACACCATATGACCCCTAATGACACCATATTCTATTGTTAGGGGTCATATGGTGTCCTAAGGGGTCATAAGGGGTCATGGTACACCATAGGACCCCTTAAGACACCAAATTATGTTGTTATGGGTCATATTGTGTCGTAAGGGGTCATGGGGTGTTGTTAGGGGTCATATGGTGTCCTAAGGGGTCATATGTTCTCCCATGACACCTTAGGACACAATATGACCCATAACGACATAATTTGGTGTCTTAAGGGGTCCTATGGTGTCCATAGGGGTCATATGGTGTCCTACAACCCCTCAAGACACTATATGAACCCTTAAGACACCATATTGGGTCGTTATGGATCCTATGGTGTCCTAAGGGGTCATATTATGTCCAACGATCCCTTAGGACACCATATGACCCCTAACGACACCATATAGTGTCATAAGGGGTCCTATGTTGTCCATAGGAGTCATATGGTGTCCTACAACCCCTTAAGACACCATATTGGGTCGTTATGGGTCGTATGGTATCTTAAGGGGTCATATTGTCTCCTATAACCCCTTAGGACACCATATGACCCCTTAAGACATCAAATTGTGTTGTTATGAGTCAGATTATGTCCTAACATTTCATATTGTGTCATATGACCCCTATAAGACATCATATGACCCCTTAATACACAATATGACCCATAACAACACAATTTAGTGTCTTAAGGGGTCATATGGTGTCACATGACCCCTTATGATGTCCTAGGACACCATATGACCCCTATGGACACCATATGACCCCTATGGACACCATATGACCCCTTATGACACTGTATGGTGTGGTTAGTGGTCATATGGTGTCCTAATGAGTCATATTTTATCACATGACCACTTTAAGACATCATATAACCCCTTAGGACACAATATGACCCCTTATGACACCATATTGGGTCGCTATGCATCCTATGGTGTCCTAAGGGGTCATATTGTTTCCTACGACCCCTTAGGACACCATATGATCCATAACAACACAATTTGATGTCTTAAGGGGTCATATTGTGTCCTAAGACACCATATGACCCCTATGGACACCATATGACCCCTTATGACACCATATGGTGTCTTTCAGGGTCATATGGTGTCCTAAGGGGTCATAAGAGGTAATGAGACACCATATGACCCCTTAAGACACCAAATTGTGTCGTTATGGGTCATATTGTGTCCCAAGGGGTCATGAGATAACATATGATCCCTTAGGACACCATATGACCCATAACGACACCATATGGTGTCGTAAGGGGTCCTATGGTGTCCATATGGGTCATATGGTGTCCTACAACCCCTTAGGACACCATATGACCCCTTAAGAGACCATATTTTGTTGTTATGGGTCAAATTGTGTCATATTACTCATTTAAGACATCATATGACCTCTTAGGACACAATATGACCCCTTATGGCACCATATTACGTCGCTTTGGGTCCTATGGTGTCCTAAGGGGTTATATTGTGTCTTATGACCCCTTAGGACACCATAGGACCCAAAATGACCTAATATGGTGTCATAAGGGGTCATATTGTGTCTTAAGGTGTCATATGATGTCTTAAAGGGGTCATATGACACAATATGACCTATTAGGATACAATATGACCCATAACGACCGAATATGGTTTCATAAGGCATCATATGGTGTCATTAAGGGTCATATGGTGTCCATAGGGTCATATGGTGTCCTATGACCCCATAGGACACCATATGAGCCCTTAAGACACCCAATTGGGTTGTTATGGGTCATATTGTGTCTTAATAGGTCATATTGTGTCATAAGACCCCTTTAAGCTATCATATGACCCTTTAGGACACAATATAACCCCTTATGACACCATATTGGGTCGCTTTGGGTCCTATGGTGTCCTAAGGGGTCATATTGTGTCCTACGACCCCTTAGGACACCATATGACCCATAACGACACAATTTGGTGTCTTAAGGGGTCATATGGTGTCCTAAGACACCATTTGACCCTTATGGGCACCATATGACCCCTAACGACACCATATGGTGTCATAAGGGGTCGTATGTTGTCCTTAGGGGTCATATGATGTCCCATGAACCCTTATGACCACTTAGGATACCATACAACTCGTTATGACACCATATTGGGTCCTTATGGGTCCTATGGTGTCCTAAGGGGTCATGTTATATCCTACTACCCCTTAAGACACCAAATGACCCCTAATGACACCATATGGTGTCATAAGGGGTCCTATGGTGTCCATAGGGATCATATGGTGTCCTACGACCCCTTAGGACACCATATGTCCTCTTAAGACACCATATTGGGTCCTTATGGGTCCTATGGTGTCCTAAGGGGTCATATTGTGTCCTATGACTCCTTAGGACACCATATGACCCCTTATGAAACCATATGGTGTCATAAGGGGTCCTGTGGTGTCCTACGACCCCTTAGGACACCATATGACCCCTTAAGACACCATATTGGGTTGTTATGGGTCCTATGGTATTCTAAGGGGTCATATTATGTCCTATGACCCCTTAGGACACCATATGACTCCTTAAGACACCAAATTATGTCGTTATGAGTCATATTGTGTCCTAACGGGTCATATTGTATCAAATGACTCCTTAGGACTCAATATGATCCCTTATGACACCATATTGGGTTGCTATGCATCCTATGGTGTCCTAAGGGGTCATATTGTGTCCTACGACCCCTTGGGACACCATATGACCCTTAACGACACAATTTGGTATCTTAATCTCTCTCTCTACCCCTCTCCCTTAATCTCTCTCCCCTATCCTTCTCTCTCTCTCTCTCTCTCTCTCTCCCTCCCCCGTCTCTCTCTCCCTTTTCCCTGCCCCCCCCCCCCTCTCTCTCTCTCTCTCTCTCTCTCTCTCTTTCCCCCCACTCCCCCCTCTCCCTCTCCCTCTCCCTAATATCATATACTAATTTATTTATATATTAATATATTAAAATATTATATATTAATATACATTAGATTAATAATGTCCAAATTTAGTTAGTGAATTTACTTATTAAAATCGGATATCCAATATAATTGGATATTCCATTTGTGTTGTAAAATTTTCAAATTTCAAATTTCGGCTCGAGAATGCTTTGGGATTTTGCTTGGAAGTGACAAGCCTAGAAAGTCAACTGAAAAACGTGTTTTTCAGTATTCCTTGACTTTCCAGACTTTACACTAGTGGCTGATGACGTTTTTTGTAGCCAAAATTGATAAAATGAAAAAGGGTTTTTTAAGGACATTCTCAGCTTTCCAACGATATAAGGCTTGTCTTATTTCCACTTTAATAAATAATAATTATTTATTTTCTAATTGAATTCTAACAATAGTCCTGATTGATAGACTGATTGAAAAACACTCATAACTTTCAAACGGTATAACATTTTTTGAATCCCAAACATGAATCACATCCTATGATTTGTCTTCTATAGGGACAAAAAATATTCATAAGGTTTTGACCAAGTTAGGGTGGTCAAATGTAGGAGTTTCCTAATTTCTAAAAAACTTTAGTAAACAATTCATAAGTAATTATTTACTTTATAAAACATTATTAAAAAATATGTGTCACATCCGGACATGAGTCTAATACTTATATTATAAATATTATAAAAAAATATTATGATTTGATTATGATTACAGTGCTCAGACATACATCTACTTCTTATCTTTTTCCTGAAATTTTAGTACCACTGCATTGAAATTTGAAATTTTCATCAAATAGGATTTTTTTTTTCAAAAAACTAGTAGATTAGAAACTTCATTCAATTTTATATAGATTATCTTGTTACATATTTTAAAAATAATGTGCACAAATTATTCAAATTTTCATGTCATGTTGCATAACTCTGATTTTTTGAAATTTCATTGCTAGTTAAGGGCCTGTTTTGGCACACCATGATCCTTCATAGACCCTCAAGGTGTAAATGAATTTCGATATACCCACGTTTCAAGGAAAGATCGATGCAGATACTGTTGATGATTGGGTTTCAAAATTGGAAAGGTATTTCTCTGTCAACTAGTTCTCAGATGAAGAGAAAATAACTTTCGCTCTTCTCTAAGCTGAAAATCACGTGAAAGATTCATGGGAAGCGAAGTTAGCATCCAAGGCAACAGAAATTGGCAGTACTTTTATTTTTTATCAAAAACCCACGTGGGGAGAATTCATGGAGCACATAAAGGGAGAATATTTTCCTGTAAATACATATGAACAAAAATATATGCAGTGGCAATTGCTTCGATAGAAAAAGGACCAAACTGTTTAGGAATATACTAATATGTTTCATGCTTCAGCAGCGAAGCTTGGCATCAAAGATTGTGAGAAGCACTAAATTTTGAAATATCAGAGTGGACTCCATAGGTATATTCAAAACAAAATGGAATTCCTGAACATAGAGACTTTACCTAATCCATATAAATTTGCTACAAAAATTGAGGAGAAATTCAAACAGAAAGGAAGGAGGGATAACTTCGCAAACAACAAATTGAAGGGTGAAGGTGGCAAAACTACATGGGAAAAAACCTCCAAGGAATCTTCTCCCAATTCACCAATGAAAAAGGCATGGGATATGAAGAAGACACAAGAGAATGGTATGTGGTGTGAACTCCATAAGAGTCCCTCTCATAACACAAAATATTGTAGAACCATAAAAAGTTTAATGATCGAGACGCATGAGGACAAGGTAGAGCCTAAGGTGGCAGAATCTTGCACAAAAGAAAGTCATGAATAGGCCATTAAGGTTGATCCATATGCAAAGGTAGCTGCTACAAAAATATTCCCCCGAGAGGATGAGGAGAGATTGTTCCACTCACAGATGTGGGTCAGAGGAAAAGCCCTGCACTTTATTGTTGATAGTGGAAGTCAAAAGAACCTAATATCAACAGAGACTATGAAGAGATTGAATCTGAAAACAAAAAGACACCTGCAACCCTATTCAATGGGATGGGTAAGTCAAGGGAGAGATATCCAAGTGCACTAGTAGTGTCACCTTTCAAAGATGAGGCAATTTGTGATGTGGCTCCTTTAGATGTTTGCGATGTTATTTTGGGACAACCATATATATACAAGTGCCATAGTTTTTATGTCTCCAGACCTCACAACATGACAATTAGATTAGGTGAGAAGAAATACCAAATACCGGAGGTAAGCCCTGCATACTCTACCTCTTTGATTAGTGGTAAGGAATGTAGGAGGCTGGTTGCCAAAATAGGAACATTCATATTATTGATGATTCGTTCTGAAGAAGAAAGGAAATCAGTATATAATTCCCATGCCATCATAAACACCACAACATTGCAGAAAAGATCAATGGATCAAATTTTGATAAAATATGAGAATTTGTTTAAGTTACCAGCTGGGGTACCTACACACTATTGATTTGATACCAGAAACTCAATTGCCTAATGAACCATTCTATCGTGGATTAGTATTAGAAAATAATAAAATTAAGAGGCAAATATAAGAATTGATTGAGAAGGGACATATTCGTCCAAGTGCATCACCCTGTGGCAGTCCCATTGTTCTGACAAAGAAAAAGGATGAAACTTGGTGACTTTCTATTGACTATAGGGCCTTGAATAAAATTTCAGTCAAAAATAGGTATCCACTTCCCAGGGTAGATGACCTCTTGGACCAGCTTAGAGGGGCCTGATTCTTCATAAAAAATGATTTGAAATTGAGATACGATCAAGTACCAATTGACCCAGTTGATGTGTGGAAGACTAATTTCAAATCTAAAGAGGGATTGTTTTAATGGCTAGTGATGCCTTTTGGTCTAACAAATGTCCCAGCGACATTCATGAGAATGATGAATGATGTACTCAGACCATTCATTGATTCCTTCATGGTGGTATATCTAGATGACATACTCATCTTCAATAAAACTTGGGAGGAACATTTGCAACATGTGGAAAAAATTATCTCAACTTTGCAAGATCATGGGCTTTATGAAAACAAAGAAAAGTGCTCCTTTGGTATGCAGAGTATCGGATACTTAGGATATGTTATTGACAGTGAGGGTGTTCATGTTGATCCTGAAAAGATACAAGTGATTAAGGACTAACCATCTCCTACAAATCTCACAGAGTTATGAAGTTTCCTCGGGTTGGAAAACTTTTATCATAGATTTGTGTTGGGGTTCTCCCATTTGTCTTGGCCTCTAATTCAGTCATTGTGGGGGGGAACACAAGAAAATTTTAAATGGATAGGTTCTCAACAAGAAGCATGCAAGGAGTTAAAATGAAGGTTATGTTCTGCACCTGTTTTATCTCTTCCTGACCTACAACAGCCATTTTAAATACAAACTGATGCATCAAAATATGTCCTAGGAGGAGTCCTCATGCAACAAGGTCATCCAGTTGCATATCATAGTCAGACTTTTTTTGATACAGTACGTCAATATGCCAATTACGACAAGGAATTGTATGCTATTGTTCAAGCCTGTAAGCAGTTGAAGCATTATATTTTGGGTAAGGAGACTGTCATCCACACAGACCACAAACCTCTTAAATTTTTGCAAACACAAGGGAAGTTGCAGAATGATCGACATCAATGATGGTCAGCCTATCTTCACCAATTTCATCTCAATATTCGCCAGAAGAAGGGAAGCACTAAAAAAGTAGCAAATTGTTTGAGTAGGTCTCTGATTGTAGCTATAAGTATGGTATTGGACTCATGTGGTCATCAAACTGAACCTGGGCTTGCTTGTATGAGAAGGATGTTGAATTTGCATATGTTTATAATCAATTGGTGAAGGGACATCAAGTGAATGACTTCTATTTGCAAGATGGAATGCTTTGTCACCTTGGCCAAATCTGTGTGCCCAATGCAGAACACAAAAAGATGATATGGGAAGCTCACTATAGTAAGGTTGCTAGTCATTTTGGCATAGGTAAGACTACTGATACACTTTAGAGGTATTTTTATTGGCCAAAGTTGAGAAATGATGTCATTTCATATATTCAAGCTTGTACTACATGTGCTATTTCTAAGCCTACCAATCATAAACTTGGACTATATTCAACACTTCCTATTCCTAAAAAACCTTGGCATTCAATTTCTATGTACTTTATGTCTTGCCTTCCTACCACAAAAAGAGGCCATGATTGTGTGTATGTTGTGGTAGATAGGTTCTAAAAAATGGTAGTAATAGTGGCTTGTAATAAAACAATTTCTATAGAGGACATTGGAAAGCTTTTCTTTGAACACATTTGGGTTCATTTTGGTTTGGTGAATACCATTATTTTAGATAGGGACAACAGGTTTCTTAGTAAGTTCTAGTGTACATTATGGGAAAATATGGACACAAAACTAACAAAGTCTATTTCTTTCCATCCTCAAACAGATAGCCAAACAGAGGTAGTGAATCAGATGATCATTCACATCCTACACATGTATCACTCAAAACATCCCCGCACATGGGATGAAAGTCTTCCATATGTTCAATATAGCTACAACATGGCAATTCACAGTTGGACTGGTCATAGCTCATTCGAGGTTTGTCTTGGTTATCAGCCAATTGCATCCATGGATGTTGCGATACCACTTATTCAAACTGATCTGGTTCCACGTGTTGGTAATGAGGAAGATAAGGCAGCCCAGTTCATTGATAGAATTCATCGTTTGCAACAACAAGTTCATGAAATCTTGGAGCATACTAATAAGAAATATAAGGAGAGACATGATGAGCATCGTACTCCTCATAATTTTCAAGTCAGGGACAAGGTGTGGTTGCATATCTAGAAGGAACGATTGCAAGGTGCCAATAGGAAGCTTCATCCTCTATGTTATGGGCCATACACAATCATCAAGTAAGTTGGTGATAATGATTTTGAGCTTAATTTACCCCCATTTCTGGGTCTTCATCCAATCTTCAATGTGGAACTCTTGAAGCCATATTTTCCTCCACTATTAGATGTTGCAGATGTGGCATAAATAATTTCCACTATAGAATTGAATCCAGATGCAACTTCTCCATTCCAATGTGATCAGATTGTGGACACCATGGTGAAAACACTCAAACAAAAACAAATCTATCTGTACAAAGTGGTTCGAGCAGGGCAGATTGCTCAACAAGGAAAGTGGTTTACCAGGGAGAAACTTCAGCTCCATTTTCCTCATCTCATTCAGAGTGTTGATGCAATGGGTCTCATTGATTTTCAAGAGGGAAGTAATGATCAGAAGCAAATTTGAAATGTTGAAAAAAATATTTTTTATATTTTTTATATTTTCTCTATATGTTAGTAATTGGCTTTTTTGAAGGCCTTCGGGGCATTTTCAGCCCTTGAAACTCTGGCATGTCCTTTATAATATTGTAGTAGGAATGTTCTTTTAGGACTTCTCCTTCAACTCTTAGATACCTTTACAACAAGTTAAATGGCTCCCAATTTTGAGTCCTAAGTAGAAAGTTATGTCTAGTTAAAGTTGGGACAAAATTTCATACAGTTTTTTGAAATTTTCGTAGTTTTAGATTTTATTATCTAAATAAAGAGATGTGACTGTTGGCTTTCATTTCTCAAGAGGTTTTGGTGACCCTTGGAATCTCTTGAACTGATATATGTTAGATTTTTGAATTGAATAGATTACTTTTTGGCTTGCTTCAATTATGTGTTTACCTTGTTCATGTAAACCAATCAACAATACTGCAGGTTCTCACTCATGTGTTGTCATCTGAATCCATAATTCAAATCATGTGTATTTTGGTAGGGTCTCGTTGGAGGATGTGGAGGCATTTCAAAATTCAATGCAAGAGAAGGCATAGTATACAGGAAGGAGGCAAAAACCAAAATCTTGTGATTACCATTTCTGGAGGATGCTGGACATAGTTGGCAATTATGGTATATCCATTTGCCTTGAAATGAAGAGTTTGTGATTCAATAGGTGGAATTTATAAATAATTTCATGTGCCTAGTCTTTGTTATAACATTTTGCATTCATGCGAGTGTGTCAGGGAACTCATAGATTGAAGGATTTTGTTTACTATGAACTATGCTCATATTCATCCAATAGTTGTACAAATTGTCCCAAGGATTTAATGGTGTTGGTTAGAAAATTAGAGAGTTTCATATGCCCAAATCATTCATATCATGGCACAATGCATGACACAAAGAAGTCATAGGATAATCTATTGACAAATTCTTTTAGATGTTTTTGATGGGTTTGAGGCTGATGTTGATGGAAATGGTTGTGTTCCCTTTGATAAACCCAACAACTCTAAGAAGGTTTGTAAAAGCAAGGGATCAATGTCTAGTGCAGTTTGTGTCCTCTACTTTGATGGATGCCTAGATTCTGGGGATGAAAACCACCGCTTGGTTTCCAATGGTGGCACCGTATGTAGTTTGGCAAATAAAGGCCTACATGATCTTTCACAAACTCTGATGTGGGATGAAGAAACTCCACTGAAACATCAGTACAAAATCCCACTTGTACCCTCACTTAAAATTTTGAATCAAGAAAATGAAGCACCAACAAAGACAATATCAAAGTTGACTATTCGAGGTACAAGTTTAGGCTCTATATGTCGGAAGCTTGAATTTTGAACAAGTTTTTATGTTGAATTTTTTATTTGGCTCGCGTGTCTTAGTCACACTTTTTTGGTTGTTAGTCCTATTTAAGGATAACTTAGATATTAGTCTCTGCAACTACTCATTTTTTTTCAGATAAATGTATCAACAGCAAAAATTTTGAAGAGGTTAATGTCACTATGTTTTAAATATGTCAATTAAAAACTGTCAAAAGATATTAATTTTGAGATATTTATTTAATTTATATCACAAATCTAATATAAGAATCTCAAGATCGATGTCCTTTTCTACAATGTACAAGATATTTATACTGGAATTTTCTATAAATGACGTTAGAAAAGATTTTTATTAATAACTCACTACCTTGCTGCCATTATAGTTGTCCGTGTTAACCTAACTATCATCATCATCACTATAAGCTGAAATAATTGAATACTACCATACCTTTTTTCTCAAAAAGAAAACTTAAAGAGCCGGTATATTATTCTTTAAATGGGACTTTAGATACCCAAATAAAAAACAGTGTGACACCTATTAGTTTCAACTGATTTTCAGGTAGCCAAATAAATTTACTGGTCTGAATTCTCAATCTCTTCAACAATTATAAAACATATAAGTCAAAATTAATCCCCTTTGAAACAATGTGGAGATTATTTTGAAGATTGATTTATATTAAATGTAAAATGTTTCGAGTACATCTTAGTAATCTTGGACGAGCATGTCAAAATGTATGAGATGCAGAAAGAAAAGATCTAATGCGTATTTAGTATATTGATAATATTCCTATAATGAAAAAATATGAGAAATCCATACTAAGAATATTGAAGTGAGCTATTACATTAATGGTTATTACAATTTGTGAAGGGGCCACAATGCAACGTTGATATGTGGCCCCTTCACAAATTGTAAAACAATGTTCCTTTCCAGAAATTTCAACAGCATGAAAATATTTAAATTCCATTCCACTAGATGCTATTTGTAACAATGGACTGGACTGGGTTCTGCTTACAGTTGTCATGATTCTTAATACTGAAATTAATCTATTATTGGTTTTTATGGATTAAATATGTGATATTTAATGCTTCTGGAACAACCTCCTAACACAACTAGAGTAAATTTTTTGGAAGAGAAAAATCTAATGATAAAAGGATTTGATCTTGGCTCTCGTTAATAATGTCATTAATTTAGGACTTAAATGATATGCGGAAGTCAGATTGGCTAGTTTTGTTAACTCAAATATCTAAGTTTAAGGGGAAAATGGCAACATCGTGAGCTTCCAAAGCAGATCTCATAGTCCAAATCATGTTTTGGCCTGGTTGTTTCTGGAAGTAAAAACATTTACTACTTGCATAACATAGAGTTATAGTAAAACTAAGAAGTATATAGATTGGAAGTACTATTATAAAATAATGCTGAAGCAGGAATTGTTGGTTTCAATACTGCTAAAGGGAGTCTTGATGGTAAAGCCTTAACTTTAAGTTTGAATGTTGAACTAGTATATGCAGATAGGAGTATTGATTTCCCCATACCTTTCAGAACAAGTATGTTAGCACCATTCTCCGAGAACTAATTTAGGGTAAAGTCCCATGCATGAACTGTTTATTTGATATCTAGGGGTTTACTCTTTGATCTGATGTGAGAACTAATTTAGGGTAAAGTCCCATGCATGAACTGTTTATTTGATATCTAGGGGTTTACTCTTTGATCTGATGTGTTTTAGCTTTAGCAAGGTCTCATTTTTTAGTCCATTCTTAGTGTGTATCTAAATACAAGGCTACTAGTTTATAAAGAAATTTTAAGACATTTAACTAAGAGCATGTTTTAGTCCGTTTTTTCAGAGTGGAGCTCTAAGCATCTTGTACTCTTAAAATGTCTTCTACTTTTTGAGAGGCAGAGTGGGGCTATGGGGGTTGGATGCAACTTTCATTGTGACCTTCTTTTTAAATTTTATGGAACCACATTATTATAAATGGAAGTAAATTATGTTATTAATATTAGTTGTGGCAAATTGATTGAATTCAGATTAAATAGTTTTTTAAATAATATTTTAAATTTATTTAAATTTTATTGAACAAGTCATATTATGATATTTTCATTGCAACTATTATTAATTATGTGATGGATATATGCTCTTCTTATATTATTTATCTAGGTGTGTCATTCCACTCAACTCCATAAATTCAATTGCATAAATTGATTGAACCGAGTCAATTTTACTATCTTTTATTGGTTCGATTAAGCACTCTATACTGATTAATGGTGGATTATGTACATATAGTTTTATCATCTGCTTATATAGCTATCTCTCTCTTTTCATAACAACATCAAATAGATAAAAAAAAATTCATAGAATACATTTTCTTATTTTTAAATATATCTTTTTCTCTTTGGATAGCCTATAATTTTTCAGAATGGAAGTCATTCATTTCATTTTTAAACAAATATTTATTTCTCTATACGAAACATTTCTTAGAACTTGTAAGTATTCTTAAAATTGATTAATATTTAAATTTTTATATTTGTTGTAAGGCAGACTTTAGTAGAGTAATACATGTACAAACAAGCTTTGCAAATTTCAGTTGCACAAACAAGCTTTGAAATTTTCAATTTTGACAGACAAGCATGCACAAGCTCACAGTTTCAGACTATTTCAGACTATTGAGAGTATACATGTATGAACTCCTCCTTTTCTAATCACTTGTCATAGAATCATAGGCTTCTCAGTTTTTGGAGGCTCTATGTTTATCTAGTGATAAAAAAAAATTATTGTAGAAAAGTAGAAATCATTTTTAACTATTACAATATATATTGCTAATTTATATCATAAGGAAATGATATTGAAACATGCTCACGAATGTCTGAGAATCCACTATTTCCATCAAGTGGTCTCAAATGGCTCATTATTTTGTTTGAGACAATTGCATGCATGAACCGACCTCCAACACTACCATTCTTAGAACAAAACCGATCCACAACCACCTCTGTAGCACTAGGAAGGAACTACACTGCCATGTAACACTTGTTTATATAGAAAAAGGTTAGGATACGAGCATCAATGAGGTGTTAGAGCAGGCATGGAGTCCGTATAACCAACCACTCAATTACAAATACCTATGTATTTAGGAAACGTGATATAACTAATCTTAAATATAAAATAACTAATCATTAGCCTAAGCTAAACTTAAGCTATGAGTAAGTATAAATTTAAGCCAACATTATATTTTGATATTAGCACCTTCTTCAATGTGCAAATTCTAAACCCCCCTTGAGATAAATCATTTTTTGATGCAATGAGAACCTTCTAAGGGCTAAAAAATACAATGAAGTTGGTTTTGAATTTGAAACATAAGAGGTCCCGCATGTTGAAGTGAAATAGGTCCCATCCAAAAAGTCTAGGCCTTTGAGTGGAGACACATGCTAATCCTAAATACTATCAGCCTTGATATCCCCACTTGAGTCAACTTCAACATCAGTTGGAACACCAACACATTTCCAAATTATGTCGTTCTTCTTATTTTTGGTCTTGAACTGTTGATGTAGTTCTGATGACTTATTTAGAAAGGTAGAGGAAACTTTTTCTAACTTTGATAAATTTCCCTTTATTTTGGGAATGATTGGTGTTTTTGATGTACTAATAGTATGAGAGGTTTTAGTCTATTGATTCCATGTTTTCATTTGATTTAAATTTTAGATATTGATATCCTTTTAGTTTGGGAATGGTGAAGGAGATATTACATTAATATAGTGGTACACGTTAGTGTGAGAAAAGGATATGGTTTGATTTGTGGGTTCTTCCCATGGTATTGTTCTTCTCCCTAGATAGATTTTTTCACATATTTAAGTGTCAAGAAATTTGGAGAGATATGGAGACTAGTGATGAGATATGTTTTAAACATATTTTTTTACAAGATGTTCTTATCATTTTATATTGCCCTGGCAATATGTAATAGAGGAGTTATCCACATCCTCTGTGTGAAGTACTATAGATAGGCTTGGTATGCTTTTACCTACTTCAAAATTCCACATATTGCTCATGTAGTGCTAGTTTTTAGATATATGTTATGTTATCATCTTTGATATCTTGGTTTATTGATTATTGGTGTGATGGTGAGTTTGCATGTTTCACTATTAGGATCTTTGGTTTATGTAGTTTATACATGTATAGAAACTATTGATTATAGTGGTATGACTTGAATGTGGACTATCTATATCCACTAGACTAGTTTAGTGTTGATACACAATTTGTTATTTTGTTGTGTCTATGGTCATTTGTACCTCAGTTTGTTTTATTGACATTATGGTCATTTGTTCCTTAGTATGTTTCATTGACATAGGAGGATATATTTAGAGACTTAATTATATTTTCGAGTTGATGTGTTGATTGTATGGAGTTTTATCTATGATGTTGTAACCAAGTTTGAGGTATGGTTGGCTTCAATGAGCTACAATTATTTGTGGTTTCTATTCCAGCTAGTATGAGTAAGGTTTCTACGCAAAGCATTTGTCATCATTTGAATTTGGTAATTCTATTTAGGTAAATATTGGTACCGATTTTAGTGATAGTTGATATAGTTCACATTCTCATGTTGTTTTTTTCTTTCATAGGTGGCATTTTGGAGGATGTGAGGAGTTTTTTCTTGATGGTGGTTATCAAGGTTTCTTTTATTTGTACCATGTTGGATCATGAAAGCATTATGAAAATTAACATCATATGTGATTGAATTAGGATCTTATTTTCTATTGTTTTTGATATGTGATGTCTGCCAAGAAACTCTATAGAATAATGCTAAATAACAACCTAAACTAAACAACTTAAGGATAATTATTTTTTTAAAGAGATACAATATCACATCAAAACCTAAAGAAGATGCATATAACTTATTAACATGATTTCATAACATTAAACACAAGTGAAAATAAAATCACAATGTCTAACTTCTATCCCCTAGGGTATCCTAACAACATTGTTGAAACACAATAATTTTTTTAGATATGTGTAACATTTATAATGATACATGATACATCCCCTAATTAAGTTAATCCCTTTTCATTAAACATAACATAATAAAGTGCCTGTTTCAAATCATATTCATTAGATCCATGAGATATAGCATAGCTAACACTTCTAGGAATTATGTTCATTTTAAGCACCAATATCAAAAGTTCCCAACCTATCAAATATTGCAAACATAATGAATCTTACCATTCCTATATTATAGCTACTCCCAACATCACATAGATTAAAAATATGATAATATCACTACATTCCATATTACATCTTATGCATTGTTTACATTACAATTTATACTAGTCTTTATAATAGGAATGCCATGATACAATGATCACATGAACGATATACAAAAACAAGTGCATAGATGAAAATTTACTTATAACAATAATTACATTCGCATAATACATCCATAGGACTAGAACTGAAGAGAATAGGAACCATCCATCAAGCTCACAAACAAACCACCAAACATCCCAATGGAAGAAGGCGTCAATCACCCGACCAGGTGGAACCAAAAAGGTCCACCCCTCCTACTTTGGAGAATGACATTAGGCCCCACCCACATTTATTTACTTAGGTCAACACCTATACCTCCAAGGGAATATAAATATGCACAAGGAATAGACATAGGCCTTATGTCATTCCCTTGGAGGAATATAAACTCCCCCTAATATGATCCTAAAACCTAGGGTTAAAATAAGAATCAAACATACTTGAAATCATGAAACATATTAAACTCATATAACATTGGTTCACTAACATAAATTGAACCATACTTCATTTATGATTCACAAAGGAACACTTTAACCAATTGTGCTGAAAGCTTCATCAAGAATACAAAATCAATAGATCATTATCAATTAACACTTGCAAATGAAATAAAAACACATAAATACATTAAAAAATATCATGCAACCTCTGGAAATGTGTAACAAAGTGTTACAAACCCAAAACCAAGCTTCTAGATAAACGCGACCTAACTCAAACTCCCAAAACTTATCCAGAGAGAAACAAACAGTGAATTAACACCTTTTCATCATAAAGTGGTGCATATGTTAAGTACTTTAACACTTTTTTATCATATTTTAGTGTATTTGCAATATCTTTTGGTGCATTTACACTTCATCTTAGTACATTTGTAACAGAATCAGGACTGCATAACTGGGTTGATTTAGGGCTCAAATCCCAAACAAAAACGATCAAAAATGCAAAAACTAATGGAGACCCATTTAAGAAGGGAGAGTTTAATTCTAAAAAATGCAACTATATCATACCAATTCATAAGACATAAAACACTGAAAAATAACCCTTAAAACAACAAAATGAGAGCACCCAAAACAACCATTCAACAAAATAACAAATAGAGAACCAATTTTTTTTAAAAACCATTTAAACACCATAAAAATATAAAATAAACATTTATCTTCACTTTATTGAATTAAAAGTATATTAAATATGGGAAAAAGAAGAACTCGAAACTGGAAAACATAGAATGGACTATGAAATCGAAGATGCACAACCTTCACACAAATAGCGAATCAACACAAACTAGAAAGCCTTCAAAAATGAAATCCGAAAATGAAATGCAAATTATCGAAATCAAATCCACTATACGCTTTTGCAATCCTCACAAAATTCCTGATCAAATTCAAGTCTAAAATCTATCCATACAAATGAATATTCAAAACTCTTCTCTACAATTCCCCTTTCAAACAAAACCATTCATCCACAAAAATACCACTATCCATAAATTCCAAAATCACCCTCTACCCCCAAAAATAAAAATAATACTTTCTTCTTGCACTAAGGACTGAATTAGCAACCCCCAATTCGAACAAAAGATTAGTCACGTCAAATAAAATAAAAATAACAATTTAAACTAAATTACCAAATAAAATCTCCCACAAATATTTTAATAAATAAATAAAGAAATAATAAATCATTTCCACATAATGAAAATGATAACATAATATCATCAACAAAATAATATAAATAAGATGTAATATAAATAATATAATATGAGACCCACTTAATATATTCCACATAATCAATCATTCATACTTAGAATTATACATTATAATTTATTATTCACCTAAACCATACAACATCAAACTATCAATAAAATTGGAACCGAGGATGGGGGAGCATAGGTTTGTGCAGGCTGCGACCTACATGAGGAGGCTACCAATCTTGTGTGTGCCTAATCTTCGGTTTTTCTTGTTTGTGTTCATGTGCTAAGTGTGGGTTAGGGAAAATCGAGGTGTACGGGTTGTGGATAGCAGCAGCCAAACAAGGTTGGGGCCGACATTCTTTCTTCTTGTGACTGCAGATTCAATTTTTTTCCTGTTGCATTTTGTCTTCTTATGGCTAGGTTGTGTGATGCATGCCTCAAGGCTAGTGTGGGTTTCCCAGTTTTGGGAGTGGTAGCATTTTTGTCCACATGGGTACGATTTTAGGGGATTCTATTGGAGATTGTTTGATATGGTTGTTCATTGATGCTGCTAGGATATGTTGTTGTCATTGATGTCAACATATTCATGTGATTTATTCCAGTGAGTTTGGGAAGATTTTCTGCTCCGGTTTTGCAGTTTGGTTTTGCTGATCACTATTTTGCAGAATCCGGCATTTCCTCCGGTAAATTCTGGTGTGATCAGATCTTGTGTTGAGACTTTGGGATATTGTTGGGGATGATCTTGTGTATCTTCATTTCAGATGGTTTCTGCAAGTTATCTTTCTTTGTGGTAGTTGTTGATTGCTTGTGTTCTTGAAGTTGATCAATGAAGATTTAATAAGTGGTGTTGGTGCACATGTTAGTGATGATTCTAACATGATTGTTGGTGTTTTCGAGTTGGGTTCTATTTGTTTTGGTGATCTGCACTGATCTTTGTGCGATTTTTTGGTGGTTTTCATCAACCGATGATGATTTTCATGTTATTTTGTATTTCTAGTGGTGTAGTGTGTTTTGGTTGATCTTGGCATGATTTTTGATGGATGTGATCATTTGGGAATTTGAATTATGTCCATGCTATGTATTATAAATCACTATATTGGTCTGGTGATTGATATTTGTATCATGTAATGTAATTTTGCAATTGAGGGTTGAGGGTTAACCGACCTTGTTATCAAGGTTGACGAATTGTATATATAAGCAAGTTATTCATTTAGTTTGGGTACTGGTAGTGTGAAATTATTATCAAGGAGAGGTGAATGTGTGAACAATATATTTATCATTCAATGAAGTGTTGAGGTGAGATTGGTGTTAAAGAGTAGACAATTGTGCTTAACTAGAATTGTCATCAGGCATTTGTAGATGCTATCATTGCAGTTTTTTTCTTTTGGATTGAAATTTGAATCATACTGTAAGTTAGTGAGACTTCCCTGAAGGTTTTAGCCTTCCAGACAAATATATTATGAGCAGTGAGATCTAGGAAATGTGACTGAATGCATGTGCATTCCCCATTGTAATATTTTCACATACTACTGCAGAGTATCATCTTACTGTGGTTTATCAATTTTATGTTTTGGAGTTTAATTTGTTGTATCTGGTGAAGACTGATTCACCCCCATTGTCCCCCTCTTAGTCTTACTTTTTGATTTCTTCTTATAATTGGTATTAGAGCTCGATCCTCTGGTATAAGCTTAATTGCTTGAGGATATCCAATATGGTAGCTCAAGGTATTCTTTTCAAGAAGGACAGTTCGAGGTTTGATTGAAGTAACTATATTGTATGGAAGAGCCAGATGGAGGTGCACTTGAAATGTCTTAGAGAGGATTACTAAAAGATTACTAATAATGTCTATGTTGTTCCTCAGAATGAACCATCCACTTCTGATGAGGTTAATGAAGCATAATATAACATTAGAGTGAAGGAAGCAATGCTTAGTCCCTTGACTAATTCTGAGATGAAAAATGTTATGGGACTTCAAACTGCACATGAGATATGAGAGAAGCTTGAGATCCTGTATGAAGGTGATAGTCAAGTGAAAGTTACTAAGTTGTAGATTTTGAAATGAGAGTATGAGACATTAAAAATGGGAGATGATGAGAACATATATTCATACATGGCTAAGGTGAATGAATTTTTTCTTGGTATTAGATGTGTCGGTGGAAAGATTGGGGAAGATGAGATTGTTGGTAAGGTGCTGAGATCTTTGCCTCCTAGTTATAAATATAAGGTTGCTGCTATTGATGAGATCATAAGTGTGACTATAGTGACAAGAGATGTGTTGGTTGGAAAACTTGCTACATTTGAGCTGAGCGAATTTGGAGAATCACATGGAAAGTATGAGACAATATTTAGACCATCAAAATCTGTATCCGATAAGTAGAAATATGATCTTGATGAGTGCATGATATCCAACTATGAAAGAGAAAGAATAGAGATAGCAGAGCAAGAAAGAGAGCTTGATGGCATTGAAGCATTGATTGCCCAAAGATTTCCTAAAGGTGCCTGTAAGAATGATGGAAAGTTGCCCTTGAAATGTTTTTCTTGTAATAAGATAGGAAATTTTTCTTCTAGATGCTCAAAGAGAATGGATAAGTATGCCATACATGATAAGTTTGATAAGGATGATAGGAATGATAGATATGAGAAGCATGAAAAATATGATAAGCCTTATAAGTCTAACCGGAATTTTAGGAACCAGAAGAATTGTCATTATGTTGTAGATGAAGGTGTTACAGATGATGAATCAAAAGGAGATGAAGTTGTGTTTATTTCCATTAAAGAAGATAGACATGTACCTATTAATTCCACTAGCTTTTCTATTAAGGAGAAAGATTTGACTACTCAAGTTGAAGAAAAGGATTAATGGGTGATTGATAGCTATTGTTCACATCATATGACCGGAGATAAAAGGAAATTTGTAAGAATGGAAACAGATGATGGTGGAATAGTTAGATTTGGAGATGAAAAAGCCTATGTAATCCATGGGAGACGTTCTATTTCTTTTGATAGTAATCATAACACTAATGATGTCTTGTATGTTGAAGGTTTGAAGCATAATCTTTTGAGTGTTGGACAGATGGTTGATAAGGGTTATGTTATACAATTCATGGATGATAAATGCAAGATCTTAAATGCCTCTGATATAGAGATTACATCTGGGGCTACGACTGGAGGTAACATTTTTCATTTGAATGCCACTGAGAAAATTTGTTTAATTGCTTAGATAGATGAGAGTTGGTTGTGGCATAGGAGAATGTGTCATGTAAACTTTGATTCATTGATCAAGATCAGTTCTACACAAGCTTTTAGAGATCTATCTAAGATTGTTAAACCTATTAATCTGGTATGTAAGGAATGTTAGTTGGGTAGGCAAACAAGGATTTCTTTCAAGAGTAAACAATATACATTTGATGGATTGCTAGATCTTGTTTATACTAACTTGTGTGGATCTACAAATTTTATAAGTGTGTAGGGTCATACATACTTTATGTTGCTAATTGATTATTATTCCAGGATGATGTGGGTTGTCTTTTTTGAAGGAAAAATCAGAAGCATTTGACAAATTTAAGATATTCAAAGATAATGTTGAAACTAACTCTATATTGAAGCCAAACTATCTAAGATCTGATAGAGGTGGAGAATTATGTTCTGATGAGTTCAAATTATTGTGTGAGATGCATGGAATCAAAAGACAACTATCTACCCCTAGAACCCCACAATGAAATGGAGTTTTTGAGAGAGAGAACCGTACTATTTTGGATGCTGCAAGAACTATGTTGATTGAAGGAAATGTTTCAAAGGTCTACTAGAGAGAAGCTATTAGCACTGTTGTTTACATGTTCAACAAAGTTCATATCAAAGGTGATACTGGTAAGACCCCTTATGATCTTTGGTTTGGTCATGTTCCTACTATGAAACATTTCAAAGTTTTTGGTAGAAAATGTTATATCAAGAGACTTAAGGATATTGGAAAGTTTGATGCTAGAAGTGATGAAGGTATCTTTTTGGGATATTCTACAAAGAGAAAAGCCTACCGGTGCTATAATAAGAGATTGAGAAAGATAGTTGAAAGTAAAAATGTGAAGATGGATGAAAACCTTGGGAAGGAGAAGAGAGCTTATGATGATGGTCAAGATATTGTTCTAGCTCCTATTTAGCCCGAGGAGCCTAAGCATAATAATTTGGTAGAACGTGTTAATCCGTATGTTGCTTCTGGTGAAGATGTTTAGGAACTTGAGGATCTAAACAAACAAAAGACTCAAAGTTATGTTAAGTTGAATCATTCTGAGAATCAGATTATTAGTGATAAGAATAAAGATGTGATGACTAGAAGAAGGTTAGCTGCAGAAGAAGCATGTTTGATTTCTAAAGTTGAACGTAAAGATGAAAAATGGATAAGAGCCATGGAATACTTGAGTTAGATCAGATTCAAAATAATATCACTTGGGAATTTGTGCCTAGACCTAACGATAAAAATGTTATTGGTACTAAATGGGTTTTTAGAAACAAATTGACTGAAGTTGGTGAGGTAGTCAGAAATAAAGCTAGACTGGTTTGTAAAGGATATTCACAACAAGAAGGAATTGATTATGAAGAAAATTTTGGTCTGGCTACCATAATTGAAGTTGTTAGGCTGCCACTTGGTTATGCTGCTTATAAAGATTTCAGGGTATATCAGATGGATGTCAAATCTTCATTTTTGAATCGTGATCTAGAGGAAGAAGTTTACATTGAGAAACTTGATAGATTTTTATTGTCGGATGATGGAGACATGGTATATAATTTAAGAAAGCACTTTATGGATTGAAACAAGCTCTTAGAGCACAATATGCTAGATTAGACAAATACTTGTTCAAATTAGGATTTTCTAAAGGTGCTTCTGACAATAATCTGTACTTTAAGATTGAAAATGATAACATTCTGATTGTTGAAAAATTTATTGATGACATATTTCTTGGTGGTGATGATGATATGAGTATGAAGTTTTCCGGTGACATGTAGAAAGAATTTGAGATGTCTATGATTGGTGAGATGAAATTTTTCTTAGGTTTGTAGATTGTATAGGCAAGAAAAGGTATTTTTATATCTCAAACTAAGTATGTGAAGGAACTGTTGAAGAAGTTTGGATTAGATGATTCCAAACCGGTCAGAACTCCTATGGTGACTGCTTGTAATTGTTTAAAAATGATGGATTTTTGAAAGATAATAAGAGTTTATGTAGATCTATGGTTGGTGGACTGTTATATCTTACTCAGACTAGGCATGACATTATGCATGTTGTGTGTATGTCTACTAGATATCAAGTTTATTCGAAGTAGAGTTATGTCACTATTGTTAAGAGGATATTTGGATATTTAAAGGGAACTATGGTTTATGGTTTATGGTATCTGAAGAATGATGATTTCATGTTGTGTGCCTACAGTAATGCGGATTGGGCCAGTGATGTTGATGACTAGAAGAGTACTACTAGTGGAGCATTCTTTATGGGTAAGAAGTTAGTTTCATGGGCTTGCAATAAACAAGTTTCGGTATCCTTATCTACTGTTGAAGCTGAGTACATTGTTGCTGCTAGTAATTGCACTCAAATAGATTGGATGAAGCAAATGTTGAAAGATATCAGAGTTATTTATGATGAGCCTACTATTATATACTATGATAATTCTAGTGCTATAAACATATCAAATAATACAGTGCAACATTCAAATACTAAGCATATATCAATCAAATATAATTACTTGAGAGAGCAAGGCAGTGAAGAAAAGGTGAAGCTGGAATATGTATCTACAAAAGAACAAATTGCTGATATTTTCATTGCCTTTGCCCATAGATACATTTATTTACTTGAGAGACAAGTTATGGGTATCCACCCCTCCCAATGATAACTAGATGCATTGAGTTGCATCAATCTAGTGGATTTTAGAGCCTTATTCTTTTATCCAGATTGATGAGTTGGTGTTGCTCCTTTGCTGGAGTAGTTTGTGTTTTAGGGGGAGAGAGTTTGGTTTTCTGTTTTGGATATCTTTGCAATTTCTATCAAAGGGGGAGTAAGATCATGTGAAAAACTAAATTATATATTTTGATATTAGGGGGAGTTTTCTAGTGATATCTTCTTTCTTTACATTGATTGCCTTTCACATTCATATGTTGTCATCAATGCGAAAGGGGGAGAGTTGGATATTGTTGGATATGGTTGTTCATTTCTACTGCTAGAATATGTTGTTGTCATTAATGTCAATATTTTCCTTTTATTTATTCTAGTGATTTTGGGAAGATTTTTCAGATCCGGTTTTGTAGTTTAGTTTTGCAGATCACTGTTTTGTAGAATCCGATATTCCCTCCGATATATTTCAGTGTGATGAGATCTTGTGCTGAGACTTTGGGATATTGTTTTGGATGATCTTATATATCTTCTTTTCAGATGGTTCATGGTTTAGTGCCCTACAAGTTACCTTTCTTTGTGGAAGTTGTTGATTGGTTGTGTTCTTAAAGTTGATTGATGAAGACTTGATAAGTGGTGTTGGTGCAACTATTGGTGATGATTCTAACATGCTTGATGGTGTTCCTAGTTGTTTCCTATTTATTTTTGTTATCCGCATTCATCGTTGTGTGATTTTTTGGTGGTTTTCATTAACAGGTGATGATTTTCATGTTATGTGACATTTCTAGTGGTGTAGCATGTTGCGGTTGATCTTTTCATGATTTTTGGTGGATGTGATCATTTTGGAATTTGAATTATGTCCATGCTATATAATGTAAATCATTATATTGGTTTGGTGATCGATATTTGTATCATTTAATGTAATTTTGTAATTGAGGGTTGAGGGGTTAGCCGACCTTGTTATCAAGGTGGATGAATTGTATATATGTGAGTTATTCATTTAGTTTGGGTATAGGTAGTGTATCTTTATTATCAGAGAGGGGTGAATGTGCTAACTAGAGATTTATCCTTCAATGAAGTGTTGAGGTGAGATTGGTGTTGAAGAGCAGACAATTGTGCTTAACCAGAACTGTCATCGGGCATTTGTAGATGCTATCATTGTAGTTCATTTCTTTTGGATTGTAGTCTGAATCATACTGTAAGTCAACGAGACTTCCCTGAGGGTTGTATATTTCCAAGAAAATATATTTTGAGTAGTGAGCTCTAGGAAATGTGCCTGAATGCATGTGCATTCCCCATTGTAATATTTTCACATACTACTACAGAGTATCATCTTACTATGGTTTATCTGTTTATGTTTTGGACTTTAATTTGTTGTGTTTGGTGAAAACTGATTCACCCCCCCTTCTCAGTCTTCCTTCCTTATTTGTGCTAACAGATTCATCTGGAGTCAAGGCTCCCATGGATTTTTGGGTTGTGGTTGGGGTTTCTCCCTCAAATTGAGTGAATAAAATTTTCGATAAGTTTTTTCACTAGTGTTGCAACTGATAGAGGTTTTATTCCTTCAAGAGGTTCTCAAATCCTAAAGTTCGATGGTTGTCTAAAGAAATCTAAGGAGTGCCCTATTTTGGTGATTTAGCTAGAGTCGATAGCTAAAGATGTTGTATTTTTCGGAGCAAGCCTTGTTGTGAAAATTCATGGGAATGAGGGTTTCACTCCAATTTGTGGAGTTGTGGTCACAACAAAATTTGTCTACAGAGGGTGAAATGGAGATTATGCTTCTTGCCAAAAATTACTTCATGATGGTTTTCAACTGTATGGAAAAACATAATAATTTTTTTGAAGGTGGACCTTACTTCCACAATTAGTTTGAGTCACTTATGAAACCTTGGCATGCAAGTTTTAACCCTTTGGAGGAGCTCTCGAATTGGGTTCCACTGTGGGTTTGACTCCTAATATTTCTAGTAGAATGTTGGCATAATGACATCCTACATAATGTTTCATCATTTATGGGGAGTCGAGTGGGCTCATCTCAACAAACTAAAGATAGAAAGGTAATGACATTTTCCCATATCTATGTTGAAATTGATTTGAGTAATCCTTTTCTAGATTATTTATAAATTCAAGTGGGTTCATACTCTTAGATACATTAGTTAGACTATGAAACATTGCCATTCCATTGTCATCTTTGTCATGAATATGGTCATTTACAAAGAAGATACCCAAGGTATAAACCTTTGGAGTCTCAGCCACCTCACCATCCCTATAACCCCCCAAAGGCTGACAAAGGAAAAGCTCCCATTCATAGTGTGGCAATAGGTGGTGAGGTTTTTACTCAAGTGAAGTGGTGCAGGAGAACCTAGGACTTAGGCTTATAGTCCTTTCACAATTTTGGCTTGTACTAACCTTAGCCAATTTAGGTTCCTAATAAGGACTCTAGGAGGGTCCAAGGAGTGTGTGTGATGTTTGTTTTGGGTCAGGTGTAGGCCTAGTTGAGTTGGTTTTCTTCCTAGGTTTGCACTTTGTGAGTAGGTGATAGTTTGAGTAGTTGAAATAAACTTTTCATGGTCAAAAGTGGAATAAATTGGTGTGAGAATTAGAGAGGTTTAGAATGGTAATAGGAATTCTTAAAAAGTCTTGTGTAATGACTTGTAATAGGTTTCTTAGGTTGGCAAAGCAAAAAGTGGAAAGTTGTAAAAGTTGTCATGACAACTTTTGTCCTAAAGGAGCTTAGCGGTGGATTTAGGGATGGAACAATTCCCTAGAATTCCTCCACACATGGGGAAGAATATTTAAACCTCATCTTTCATGATTACCAAGGTTGGAAGTTTGATTTTGTAAGATTAACAATCTAAAACTACTCATTTTCGAACTGTTATCGCTATTTTGGTCTTATTTTGCATAAAATGTGAATGATAATGGATTGAATCCATTGATCTAGTTGTGGATTGAAGTTATTTATTGTGTTCCATTGTCATTTGTTTCATTTCATTCTTTGTAGATAGGGTTTGTTAGTGTTTTCATTGTTTTGTTTCCAATCAGCCAGTATTGGCTTGCAAATAGCAATATCATGTAAAATGGTTACCCCATAAAATCCCTCTGTGCTACCATCACGGCCTATTGGGACATGGAAGGAAACCCCTTTCATAGTTTATATATGTAGGGAGGAGTTATAGAAGAGAAGATTTATATGGTTGCCATCTTGTTCTAGGCGAGTCCAGGAGCAACTCGACTAGAGAAGACATGGTGAAATTTGAGAGCATAGTGCAGAGGTGGATGCAAAATCTTAGCCTAATCATTTGGAGAGTTTAAAAAGGTCCATACAGAGTTTCCACTACAAATAGAATCCTTAAAAAGACCTTTAGATACCCATTTCTCAAAGTTGAATAGTCACTGCCGGTTAAGAGGCCTAGAAACCCTTGCAAACCCTCATTTTTGGGTTAGGGAATTGTACGGCAATTTGGGAAACCAAAACCACCAAAATATGTTGGGTATAGGTGAATGATTGAAGAAAAATAAAACTCTTTTCAAGTTATTTTGGACCATTTTCCTCAAAACCCTTGAAAACCGGATTTTGGAGGCCTAATAGGGGTTCATTCCTTGGAGCCCTATTTCTAGGAAAAATGGTGAAATCTGTAGGAAAGATAATGAAAGAAAGCCACAAATGGACCCAAATGGAATTAATTACATGTTAAATTCCACCTCCATACCTCTGCAATGATTCACAATAGTATGGGGGTGAATTTGACAAGTTGTTGTCAAGATAGCACAATTGAGCATATGGAAGTCACTTGGTAATGGTTGGGTTCCTAGTTAAACACTTGTTGAAAAAACCTTGAGATTTGCAAGGAGAAAGACCTAGAAGAGATTGAGAAGGACTTGGAGGTCTTGGAGCATATCTAGATCGGGAGAGGTTGGTTGAATTATGCAATACCAACTAGGTGAAGTGTGAGCAAGCTAAGTATACTCCTATCATGAAGGCACATAAATGAATCAAGGTCAAAAGAGGACCTTTAAAGAGAGAAAAGAGGATGATACCTTTAATTGATTTGAGATTTTAGATGATCTTAACCAGAAGGAGGTGAACCCAGGTATGATGGTTATGGATCAAGGGGCAATGGAAGTGGATTAGGAAGTCACTATTCCAGGTTGCATGCAAACCTCTCACGTGGATGGTTCTTTTCATATGGATACTAATCTTAGTTTGGTGGCTTCTAGGAGTCTTGGAGCTATGAACAATGTGACAATAGTGGAGGGAGAATCCCCTCACTCTCCTATGAAAGTAGCTTCAAAGTCAGCTAAAGGAGGCAACGCTTCTCCAGCATTGGGTATTCTTCAAAAATAACAAAAAAAAGGATCCGTTGAAAAATCTTCCAAGGTTGGAAGAAAGAAAGATTTGGAGAAAATTAAGTTAATGGGAGAGAATTTGGTTGAGTCAGGTTTTGTTAATACCCTAGACTCTCATTTCTCTAATCCTCCGAAATGATTTTTCTTGTGGAATGTACAAGGCTTGAACAGTGGCCCTCGATAGAAAGTTGTTCATGATCTAGTGAGATTTCATTCTCCTAGTGTTAATTTTTTACAGGAGACTAAATTTTTGGTTGAAAGTATAGATAGGTTGGTGCCAGAGCTATGGGGTCAAGGTGAATGTAAGTGTATTAGATCCCATGGTACCGCTGGGGGTGTAGCTTTTTTATGGAACCCACTAAAAATTCAACCTCTTTGGTGGATCTCCTCTAGGTTTGTGCAGTCACGATTAAGAGGGACCTCAATGAGATCTATTTGGAGTGTGCACCAAGAGTAAACACAATGAAATTAAGGAAAGATGATGGAGGCAATGCAAAATTAAATTAATTAAATCATGAAAACTGATTAGAGATAACCAGTAACATCCAGACGACAAGAATCACTGGCCTGCTACATACATGCCCAATTATGAAATTGGTCATCTCCAAACCTCTAAATCTTAAGATGCATCTTATATATTCTCTCTGACAATTTATGATGCTTAATTATATTGATTTATATGGTCTAGACGAATACAGTCAGCCCCAAAAAAATCAAACAATGATGAACATGATGAAACATGAAAGACCACTAGGTCAGCCTACGTGAAAGACCACTAGGTCGGCCTCCACCAAAGACAATCCTCCAGAAAATCCAAATAATGAAGTGTGGTTCAAATGGAAGGTCAAACATATGCCAAGAAACATTCGAATAAAAAACTAAAGCTCTGCAAGCTATGGAAAGGATCTCTGAGATTCACCAATAGTGAATAGATCCAAGTAGTTTTGGGATTCCAAGCCAGAAAACTATCTTGGAATTCAGAAGCGATAACTTGCTAGAAAATGATCCAAACGTCTCATGGATTTGGGAGAAGAAACATGATCATGTCCACAAGAAAAATCTATCTCCACGAGATCCAGTGAGGAAATGCAAGAAAATGCAGAAAGAAATGTTGAAATTGCAAAATAAGAACAAACTGAAAAAATAAATGTTTTTGGTCGATGCAAGATTGCCAAGATCCAGGGATTTTCCTACATCAGACATCCAAAATTATTGAAAAAGTGATTCCCTCATTTTTCTGGGGTTAGAGGAAGATCTAGGCGGTCCACCTCTACTTGAGAAATCCAATATGAATCTTCAATTGGTCTATCCTTCCCTTTCACAAGATACTCCTTGTACTGACTGCTTCGGGTACTACACCCAATCCTACTATCCAAAATGCCTTCAATCTAATCTAGTTCCTTTTGGAGCAACTATTTCTCCAAGTTTGCAATATAGTCTTCACTTAATTCTGATTTATGATACTAATGTAGATTGACAATATTGAATATAGGTGAAATACTCAAACTATCTGATAGCTCCACTTCATATGCATTTCTGGAACTGAATTTCCTCAAGATATTACAAGGTCCAAACTTCTTCATCTGCAACTTATTATAGGTTCCAGCTGGAAATCTTTATTTTCTTAGATATACCATCATTTCATCATGAACTTCAAACTCCTTACGTCTTCTCTTCTCATCTTCTTTCTCTTTATAATTGTTGGTCATATCCTCCAAATGCTTCTTAACTTGAATATGTAAGGCCTTCATATGATCTATGAATTCTTCTGCTTCTGCACTTTGCTTGTCTTTGTTACTGATATCCCTAAATTTTTATATACCCCTAGGGTGTGCTCTGGTAACAATCTCAAAAGGTGTTCTTCTGGTACTCCTAGTCATTGAATTATTGTAGGCAAACTCTAGTGTATGATGAAAGAATAAGTATCTAGTCAACTACTTATAGGGGGGGGTGTGAATCAGTAGATAGAAAAATTAATAATATACTTCACCAATCAATCTCTCAAAGTAAACTTAGAATAATAACTCTGTCAAGATAAAAAATCATAAGATAAACTAGTTGTTTGTTACAACAATTTAATAGTAAACAAATTCTTCATATCTCAATACTTTCGGTTATCATGACTTATCAAAAATAGTTAAGTACTTAAGTAAATCAACCATGAAAAGATAACCACAAAAACATTCACCACTGGACACAAATATTTTTGACGTGGAAACCCAAATAGGTAAAAACCATGGTGAGACTAGACTCACAAGATAATATCTGAACTCTTATGAAGTTCGGCCTTTTAGGAGCCTATCCTGTTAAAGCTTTACAAAAAGTTCTCTTAAGAACTGATCCTATTAGGAATCACCCAGTTAAGGGATTGACTACAAATTCCTTGTTAGAAGCAATACCCTATAAGGAGTAACATTGGTAGAGGATTTGAAAATCCAATCTAATGGACTACCTTGTTAGAGCTTACACGGTTAGGGGATTTCAATTCTGCTGTAATTTTTAAAAAACAATAGGAGTTTTCTGATCTGTCTAAATAACAATACACTTCCTTGATCAGATCCATTTCATGCTCCTATCTTCCTTTACTCAAACTATAGATACATCATCCGGTTAGGCAACCACACGCTCAACTGAACTGTATCTACCACTTTGCCAACTCTCTTAAAACTAAACAACTTCATCAACCTTAAAAATAAATAAATCAGGTCAGTAACACACTAAAAAACCTAATTCTCATCAAGATTACAAACAATTTTGGTTCAAGTATGACCATTGGATTACATAGCAATCTCTGCACATCAATCAAGAAAACCTTGATCGCTCCTTGATCACTGCTTCATCGAACTTAGTAACTCATCACATGCTTTGCATTAGTTGCAATACATTTCCTCATTCCATAGACAAAAACCTTTACAACAACTTGCCAAAATTTCTTGGAATTGTCTTCATACAATAATTATACGTGTCATCATCAGTACTGTCTATCATCAGATCATAAACCAATATAACCAATTTTCCAAACTTAATCGGTTAGGGTTTATAAAAAACAACATGCAGGGTTTACCGATTACAACAATAGATAAGATTTACACCGTTACACCGGTTCTCCTCACAAATCCATCCTACTAGTTACAGTAACAATATTACAACAATATCAACAATATCATTACTAGTTCAATTGACATCAATGACAACATAACATATCATTAATGCAATATTCATGCAAATGCCAACAATCTCTTCCTTTGGCATTGATGGCAATACAAATATAAACACCATTGATTCTTACATGATTGTGAATAGGAATCCTAGTTTACATTATGAAGTATTCACCATGCTCGTTGTGTCTTTAGCTTGTCGCTAGTTCTCCTTCCCATAATCACATAATTCTTCTCCCCCTTTGACAAGAATGCCAAATTGAAAGTAAAACATGTAATGCCAAATTTCACTGTGTATCATGAATAATTGACAACTGGATGCTCGCCCCGTGGAATACATCCACTTTTACACCAATCCTCCTATAAAATTATGCAAGTAGCTCCAAGACTGATGTAATCTACATCATAGTTAACTAACTTCTTGAAGAGGGAAATCCCCTAACTGACTTCTAAGGTATTCAAAAGTAGTCTTAGGAAGAGGTTAGTAAAAATATCTACAAGCTACTCCTTGGTAGAAACATGATCGAAGATCACATACTTACTCTGAACTTTTTCCCTCAACAAATGATACTTCAATTCAATATGCTTGGTTCATGCGTGCAAAATAGAGTTCTTGGAAATATTTATGGCACTTGTGTTATCACATAAAATCTTTATAGGTTCTGAAATCTTCATCTTAAAACCTTCCAAAATGTGCCTCATCCATATAGCTTGTGCACAATTCATGTAAGCTACAACATACTCAGCTTCAGTAGTAGATTGTGAAGTACAACTCTGCTTCCTACTACTCCATGAAACAAGCCTTCCTCCAAGAAAAAAGCTCCACTAGTTGTGCTTTTCCAGTCATCAACATTTCTTACCCAATCTGCATCTACCTACACCTTCAAGTTAAAATTTAATCCATATGGATAACATAACCCATAATCAACAATACCTTTCAAGTATCTAAAAATTCTTTTGGTTGCTATCAGATATGTTTCCTTAGGATTCTTTTGAAATCTAGCAACTATGCCAGCTACATGAGCTATGTTTGGTCTGCTGTGAACAACATAGTACAATTTTCCAATCATTGACCTATATTCCTTCTCATCAATAAATTTGGAATCATCTTCCGTAGACAACTTACAACTTGTAACCATAGGTGTGCCAACTGGTTTATAGTCACTCATGCCAAATGTCTTCAACACCTCTTTAACATATTTAGACTATGTGATGAAAATACCATTCTTCATTTGTTGTATTTTCAATCTACATACCATGTCTTTTTTTTTCCAGTCATAGCATAACCATCTGTCTTCTCAATGTATACTTATTCTTCAAGTATCCCATTCAAAAATATCGACTTAACATCCATTTGGTATACCTTGAATTTCTTGTGTACAAAAAATGCAAGTAAAGTTCTAACACCTTCCAATCTTGCCACTGGTGCAAACGTTTCACCATAGTCTTCTCCTTTTTCTTGTGAATAACCTTTGTAAACCAACCTAGCTTTATTTCGAGCCACAACACCATCTTCATTCAACTTGTTCCTGAAAAACCTACTTAGTTCCTATCACATTTTTATTTACCGGTTGGGGTACCAGGGTCCATGTGTTGTTCTTCTCAATTTGATCTAATTCCTCTTCTATACCTTTAACCTAATGATCATCACCAAATTCTTCCTTAGTAGTTCTTGGTTCAATAGTGGATATCATGCAAGAATTTTTTATGATTATTCTCTTGGTTAGTACTCTAGCATCCTTATCCCCAATAATCTATTCAGGATTGTGATTCACTCTCAGATATCTTGAAATAACATGATCATTATCTTCAAGTTTGGCTTCTTCATTATCATCATCTTCTTCTAAATTTATCTATTCCAGTTAGTCTGGTACATCAATATTTTCTTTGCCAGTTTCAAATTTCACAGTTTTTGGTTCCAAAATAAAAAATGCAAGGATCTTCATCCTTTTTCTTTGAACTAGTTTCCTCTAAGACATCAGGAAATTCATCCACTCGAACATCAACACTCTCAACAATTCTTTGTGTCCAGTTGTTAAAACAATTGTAGGCCTTACTCTTGGTGGAATAGCCAAGAAATATAGCTTCATCATTTTTAACCTCAAAATTGCTAATATAATCACCTCTCTTAATAAAACATTTACTTCCAAATATTTTGAAATAAGTAACATCAGGTGATCTACCATACCAATATTCATAATTAGTCTTGTCCTTACCTCTCTGTACGAGAATCTAGTTCATAGTGTAGACAGTTGTGCTAATAGCTTCTCTCTAGATAGTTTTTGCTACACCTCGTTGTATCAACATTGTCCTAGCAATTTCAACAATTGACCAGTTGTTTCTGTCTGCGATACCATTCCGATGTGGTGTCCTTGGTGCAGAAAGTTGTCACTTGATACCATTTCCTTCACAATATCTAGTGAATTCCTTAGAAGTAAATTCACCGCACTGATCTGTCCTCAAACACTTTATCTTCTTACCACTCTCTTTCTCAGCTAAGGCCCTAAATGTCTTGAACGTACCAAAAGCTTCAATCTTATCCTTCAAGAATGTCACCCACAACATCCTTGAGAAATCATCAATGAAGATCATGAAATATCTGTCACCTTGAATACTTTTTATTTTTATGGGTCCACAAAGATCTTTATGAACCGATTCTAAAAAATATTTTCTCTTGAAAGTTAAGTTATGCCACACTCAAAATATTATGCTTTAGACCTTCAACCCAGTAGACATCATCTTCACTACTCTTTCCACTAAGAGAAACCGTTCTCTTACCTTTAACCATGCAGGGTGAGTCATTACTAAATCTTACAACTCTGCCATCAAATTCCTTCAGAGAAATAAGTTTGCTCTGATCACTGGTCATGTGGTGTGAACAACCACTATTAATGATCCAATCATCAAAGTTATCCATCCTAGATACTAATTTCTTCTGGTCTGACATCTCTTCTTTAATGGCTACAAACACAATGTCTTCATTAACATCACCATCAGATTCCTCCTCAGTGATACCACCATCAACAACAATAAGACAATTTCTTTTGCCTTTACCCTTGTACTTCTTGAATTTCTCTCGTTTGTGCTCATTATCACTATTAAGACAATTAGTAGCAATGTGTCCAATCTTGTTGCATTCAAAAAATTTCAAAGGTAATTTGCCTCTATATTTTCCTGTACCTCTAGGAAATTGCTTGGCCAACAATGCTTCAAGCTCAACTAAACTGTCTTCATCATCAACTTCTCTACTGGATCTGGATTCATAACTGTGACTGGCATCTCTACTTTTCCATATAGATGAGTTAGAAATAGAAGCTCTAAATGCAGACTCGGATTTTTGTACACTACCATCATAACCATTTAATTCAAAAGCATTAAGCTTGCCAATGATGGAGTCAAGAGTTACCTTAGTTTTGTCAATGGAATTCAGCTCCTGAATAGCTACAACTCAGATAGCGCAGACCGGTAGTAGGGTTCTTAGTACCTTACTGATCACTATGGAATCTTCCACTTTACCTCCTGCACTCTTAATTTCACTGACTATATCTTTTATCCTTTGACCATACTGCTGGATATTCTCACCTTCAGCCATCCGCATGTCATCAAACTTTCCTCTTAGATTCTCCTCTTTAGCAATCTTAACATGTTCATCACCGCTATAAATCTCTTCAAAATTTTTCCATACCTCATATGCAGTTTCAAGACCATGAACATCTACATACTCTGCATCAGACAAAGAACTAATAATAGCCTCCAATGCTTGATGATTTTCTTGTTTCTCTTTCTTTTGATCATCAGTCAACATCCTAGTAGGTGCAACATACTTAGTATCGACATGTTCCCAATACTGACTTCCCAGACTTTGGATATAAATTTTTATTCTGTCACTCCATATCCTGTAGTTCTCTCTATTAAACTTTGAACCTTCCTTCTTCATCATGATCAATAGATATTTAATTCATGCTATTAGGCTTAGACCTTAGAGGACTTGTAATCCTCTGATACCAATTGATGGTATGATGAAAGAATAAGTATTCGGTCAACTACAGATAGGGGGGGTGAGTCAATAGATAGAAAAACTAATAATAAACTTCACGAATCAATCTCTCAAAGTAAACTTAGAATAATAACTCTGTCAAGATAAAAACTCATAAGATAAACCAGTTGTCTATTACAACAATTTAATAGTAAACAACTTCTTCATATCTCAATACTTCTGGTTATCATGACTTATTAGAAATAGTTAAGTAGTTAAGTAAATCAGCCATGAAAACATAACCACAAAAAAATTCACCACTTCACACAAATATTTTTGACGTGGAAACCCAAATAGGTAAAAACCATGATGAAATGAGACTCACAAGATAATATCTGAACTCTTCTAAATTTTGCCTTGTTAGGAGCCTAGCCTATGAAAGCTTTAAAAAAAGTCTTGTTAAGAACTAATCCTCTTAGGAATCACCTGGTTAAGGGATTGACTACAAATGCCTTGTTAGAAGCAATAATTTGTAAGGGGTAACCTTGGTAGATGATTTGAACATCCAATATAATGGACTACCTTGTTAGAGGATTTGAATAGCACCAAGCTTGTTAGAGCTTACCCAGTTAGGAGATTTCAATTTTGCTGTAATTGTTAGAAAAAAATAGGAGTTTACTGATCTGTTTGAACAACACTACACTTGCTTGATCAGATTCATTTCATGCTCCTATCTTCCTTTACTCAAACTATAGATACATCATTCGGTTAGGAAACTACATACTCAACTGAACTGTGTCTATCTCTTTACCAACTCTCTTAAAACTAAATAACTTCATCGACCTTAAAAACAAATCAATCAGGTTGGTAACACAACAAAAAACCTAACTCTCATCGATATTACAAACAAATTTGGTTCAAGTATGATCGTTGGATTACATATAAATCTCTGCACATCAATCAAGAAAACCTTGATCACCACTTCATCGAACTTAGTAACTCATCACATGCTTTGCATTATATGCAATAGATTTTCTCATTCCCTAGACAAAGACCATTACAACAACTTGCCAAAATTTGTTGGAATTGTCTTCATACAATAATCATGCATGTCATCATAATTACCGCTCATCATATTAGATCATAAACCAATATAACCAATTCTCCAGAGTTAATTGGTTAGGGTTTATAAAAAACAATAGGTAGGGTTTACCGGTTACAATAATAGATAAGATTTATACTATTACACCGGTTCTCCTCACAAATTCTTCCTACCAGTTACAGTAACAATGTTAGAACAATATTAACAATATCATTACTATTTCAATTGACATCAATGATAACATAGCATATCATTAATGCAATCTTCATGAAAATCTGAACAAACTCTGCTTGTGCAAGAATCAAATCCCAACTTCTTGTTTTCTCTCCAAGTAAGCATCTGAACAAATTTGCTAAGCTCCTATTTACTACTTATGTCTGTCCATCAGTCTGTGAGTGAAAAGTAGAACTAAATTCTAAATTTGTCTTCATCTTCTTCCAAAGTGTTCTAAAAAAATAACCGACAAACTTAGTGTCTCTATCTGAAACTATTATCTTAGGTAATCCATGTAATCTCACTACTTCCTTGAAAAATAAGTCAGCTACATGCACTGTGCCTGATGTCTTCTTGCATGGTATGAAATGAGCCATCTTCGAGCATCTATCCACCACCACAAATATAGAATCATTCCCTCTCTGTGTCTTAGGTAATCCATGTATTAAATCTATTCTTATATCCTCCCAAGATTTCTCTGGTATTGTCAAAGGTGTATACAATCCCACATTCTGACTACTACCTTTAACAACTTGACAAACTCTACAACTCTATACAAGTTTCCTAACATCCTTATGAATTTGAGGCTAAAAGTAATGTTCACTCACCAATGCCACTGGTTTGTCAACACCAAAGTTTCGGGCTAATACTCCACTATGCTTCTCCTTTATTAGATTCTCCCTCATAAAACTCTTAGGTATACACAACTAAACTCCTCTGAATAACATCCCATCCTGAATGAAATAATATAACCACTAACTTATATCTACCATAATCAGTGCTCTACAAGATTTCCAAGGTTCTACAAAATTTGGGTCATCATCATACAAGGTCTTCAACTCTTCAAAGCCTAATATAGTCACTCTCATTTTTGTCAGCAAATTCCTCCTTCTACTCAATGCATCAACAAATTTATTTTAATTCCAACTCCTATGCTACAACACAAAGGTGTAACTCAGCGAAAATTCTACCCATCTCATATGTCTTTGATTCAACTTAGTCTAACTGTTCAAATACTACAAGGCTTGATGATCAATATACAACACAAACTTCTTAGGCAATAGGTAATGTCTTGACTTCTTCAAGGCTTGAATTATGGCATAAAATTCCTGATCATACACTGAATATTTCCTTCTTGCATCATTAAAATTTTCACTGAAATAAGCTACTGCTCTCCCTTCTTGACTTAACATGGCTCAAATTGAATTCCCACTTGCTTCATAGTCCACTTGAAATACTTTGTTGAAATCCGATAAACCTAAGATAGGCTTCTCAGTTACCTTCTGCTTCAACAACTCAAAACTCTTATTTGATTCGGTTGTCCACTTGAATTATTTCCTATCTCCTCTCATTGTCTCAGTCATAGGACTACAAACTAAACTAAAATTTGTGATAAACTTCCAGTAGAAACTAGCCAATCCATGAAACTTTCTTACCTCTCCAACTCTTTCTGGTGTAGGCCATTCAACCTTCTCAGGGTCCATATAATGCCCCACTAAGAACGCTAAAGGAAAACCCACAACAAGGGAGAAACAATTTTTTTTTTTAAAGTATAATCATAATAAGTGCAAAACACACAACATGCACGATAACACAAGCAAAAGACTTACACCGAAATTCCTTAAGGGTTACCAACAAAGAAATTAAACCAAAAGATAAATTCCACAATAAGGTTAATCCAATAATCCATCATTAACTCAATGATCACAAGAAGCCATATGCAATAACAGATTAAACCATTAAAAGCTTTGAAAGGATACAATATAATTTCTCCCCAATAAGCATGTACACATAACATAAAGGAAACTGATAAATAACATCCCAATCTTAGGATTATATTTCTCTTCCAATACATGGCTTCTCAATATACATATAAAGTTACAAATTAACCAATTACAAGGTTACAAAAGATCATGATACAATGACCACATAGGCCTCCAAATAAAAATAATCTCCAAAACATGAGATAAGCATGAGCCACGAACCATAGAAAAAACCTGCGAAGCCAATCCTCGCATGAAAGTACGAACAAGAACATCTGATGGGAAGTGGAACTACCACCCGACCATTGAATTCCAAAAATTGAATCACCCCACCATGCTAGGAGATAGATGAGGACCCTCAAGCAAGAAAAAGCATGACATGGTCGACAAAACAATACGACTCCATGACAACACAAAGAGACTCCACAATAATCTTAGTGACTCAACATCACAAATATGCAAGTGACTTGATAACACAAAACACAAGAGAACTGTCATCACATACCACAAGTGAACTGACATCACATACCACAAGTGAACCTAAAGAGAGAGTGTCATCGCATAGCTTAAGATGGATACCATGGTATAACCTCCATAGGTCCCGACTCACTATCTTGGTAACCTCTCTCGAACCTCCAGTTCCAACTAAGTCTCATACGGACCCTACCAGCCTTTCGTGAAGACAAGATGGTTGGTTTGCCATTCCAGGACTTCTCACTACATTATGAGCCTCAATACAAGCACACACCTATGCACGAGTTACACTATCTTTATTAATGTGTGAGAACTACCCACCTAATCAATTAATTAGATTATCACTTATTATCTTACTTTCGAAGGGTCATCCTGCCTACCACTTTGGGTGCAACCTCCATTCGAAAGACACTCTCTCAAAGGACACTAAACAAACAAGGTCACTCCATGAGGACCCTATGGTGAAACAGATAGCCATAACACCACTATCCAAAAATAAGTGGTCAAAACAATGGCAATCTAACTCTTGGTTAACCATAAGGTGAAGACAGTACATGGTTAAGACAACAAAGTCATCATAAATCACTTCGTCAAAGGTACCAAATACGCCACCACATGATGACTGAACCACAAACCAAAATAACACAATATAACTCTAGTAAGGAAAACTAATTTCACTAAGTCCACACTCAGACAATATTTGAGAAAATCAACATCATAAGCACTTGCAACATCATTGATTAAAAATTAAATAAAACACTCTTTTACCATTCACATCTATTCAATTTCCAAATCAATATTCCATCAAGGACAAAATTCACATGAAATACTCAACCAAATAAAAACATGAATTCCTAACAGGCATTTAATTCATTTCCATAATATATCTTAATTAACCAATTTGAATTCCTAATTCATGCCTTGATTTCCATAGATAAATTTATTAAACCACATAATAAAAATCACATGAAAAATCACCATTTTTATTTAACACTAAAACCACTTTAAAATATATTTCATTTTATAAAATTTAAGTTCATAGCATAAACTGGTTTGTACCGGTAAGGGTACAAGATCAAGCAGTGGCCAAGGCCAACCCACAATAGTATTGTTGCCGAGGCAACTAGCACTACCTGTCGGTAGTACCACTACCGCTGGTAACGAGCCTACTGACCGGTAGTGCCGCTACCAACTGGTAGTGGTACTGCCAATTGGTAGAGCTGATACCGTCGGTGGCAGTCAATACCGACCAGTAGCACTTCTACTAACCGGTAGTACTGCTACTTACGAGTAGCAGACATTACCAACCCACGTGGTGGAACTAACCCACCACGGGGTAAGGTAAGGTCTACAAAACATTTAAAAACATGCTTCCAAAGCATTAAAATCCATTTTAACATGAACATGATTCATTCCCGGGTCATTTCACGAGCACACATTATTTACCAATAAGGTAAATGGTGAAATAAAATCCCACAAGAACCCCAATTCTTGGGAAACTAGATACTAGAAAGAACACAACAAGCTAAATCTTGTTCATTCTATTCAAAATAGAAGAGGTACTTCCAGAAGTTGATTTCCATGAACAAATAGCAAACAAGAAATAGAGAAATGAACCATGTATTTCCTAAATGCAAACATATGATATAAATTTCACAAAACCAACAATAATAAATACTCTTTCTTCCATTCCAATTATTCCACAAGAATGTATAGGAAGATTTGCATTTTTTTAACACACAAGAAGCAACTAAAAAAAAATCAAATTTAAATTTCAAAACAAGAAGAGATTATCCAACCTTGAAGAAAACTAGCAAGCAAAATGATGGAAGAATCCCAAATCTTGCAACCCAAATCGAATTCCAGCTCCTCCTTCTAGAATGATTTGCCAAATTTCTCTCTAGAAATTCTTGCCCCCCTATTCACATGAATTCCCAGGCATATATGGAAAAATATATTTCAATCTAAACTTTCTAGGTTGAAATTTTTTCCATGCAATCAGATTTAAAATATTTTTAAAGTAAAAAGAAATCAGATTTACTCCTTTTTCCCAAAAACAATTCTTTTCCAATAATTAAAATGCAAAAGTCAATATGGAAAGGTAAAAAGGAAAAGCCTTTATTTTATTTCCTATTTTCCAAAATACTTTCTTTCAACATAATCATTTATCATTTAAATGGCTAGGCAATTATTTAATTCCTTCCATAATATATATTAATGCACTTTACACAATGAAATAAGCCATTTAACCATTTAATCTAGCAAATCATTAATTTAATTAGATCAATCATCTTAGAGCATAATAATTAACTAATTACGCCAACATAAGATAACATCATCCATTCAATTAAATAACCATACAGATGAATGAAAACACACAAAATGAAGAATGATCAAATGATGACTCACAAATGACCAAACCAAAGCACTATGACTCGCATACCGGCCAGACGAAGAAACAACCAACTAACAACACTCACATGGGTGTAACTGCAGGTCAATTTAGGGTCCAACAACTATCTCCTCCACTCCCATCAAACATATAAGGCATGCTTAGACTTGTGAAACCAGGTGGAGTCGATACCCCGTACCTACCTAGTACTTGTACATGCAATGTCCTGCACCAAAGAACCACAAGTGCATATAAACAAATATATATATACAGACACGGAATGCACATCAATGAAGGAGAGTCATGATATTCCCTATCTCACCAGAGTGAGTGAAGGAAAATCATCTCCTCACATCCCATACACATGCAAACACACAACACATAAATAACGCATCACACATATAAGGTAAGAGTGTCAGTCCATGATAATGATACCCAGTCTTCAAGGCTATCTTTGTGTAGTACTTGGCTCCACTCAAACAATCCATTATGTCATCCATCCTAGGTAAAGGAAACTGGCACTTCACTATGATTTTGTTTATTGGTCTGGAATCAATACACATCCTCCATTCTCTATTCTTCTTAGGTGTTAATACTGCTAGTACGACATAAGGAATCAATAATTCTCTAATCAAACCTTTCTTCAATAATTCCTACACTTGTTTATTCAACTCTTCATTCTCTATCGGTGTCAACTGGTGTGCAACTTTGTTAGGCAAACTAGCTCTGGGAATCAAGTCCATGCAATGACTGATACTATTTACAAGTGGTAATCCATCAGGAAAATTATCTAAAGTGATGTCTCTATATTGTATTGGAAACTCCTTTATATCCTCTAGTTGTCCTTCATTCTCCAAGTTTTCAGTCTTCTTAGGAACTAAGGAAAAACACACATTCTCATGTCTCATTCCATCCAAGAATTTTCTTCCATCCACCAAATAGATTCTAGTATTCATATAGACTTCACTCTTCAGGGGCTCCTCCAAGGGTAACAAGGTTTGTTTCATCCCATTTGCTACAATAGTCTATATGTTCTTTCTTCCATCATGTATTGCATGTCTCTCAAATTGTCAAGGTCTACCCAACAAAAGGTGACAAATATCCATAGGCATAATATCACATAACACTTCATCGTGGTAATTCCCATTTTTCAATTTCACCAAGCATTTGTCACTTACTAACAACTTATGATCATCCTGATTCCATGCTATTTGATAAGGCTTAGGGTGTTTCAATCTTTTAAACTTAAATTTATTCACCATCGCTTCTGAAAAAAGATTATCTAAACTACCTCTATCAATAACTACTTTACAATACTTATCTGATACCTTAAATTTATTCTCTACCTTCTGGCTTGTTAGTTGATCTGGTCGGGCTTTCTTCTACCAATGTTCTCTGTCTTCTTACATTCAAAGGCCCGGTGTCTTTCTCCTCCACACTTAAAGAAAGTTCCTTTAAACACTCTCTTATCTTGTCTTTTGTCATCTTTTCCAATATTTGTATTCCGGCAACCATCAAGTTCTCTTCTTCGATAGACATTTATGTCATCTTTCTAGTATGAACTACCATCTTTTCTTACTTCTTTGTCATAGGTTAATCTTTCTCTGGAATATCCTCTGCCTCCTTGAAATATTCCTCCAAGAAACCTTCCACCTCTACCTCTTTGTCTTTGCTCATGTCTTTTGTTCAACTTCTCTTCTTCTCTAAAGTCATATTGCTAAGATTCTTCAACACTCTATAGCTAGATCAAATTTAGTTCATCTTCTATAGACATCTATAACCCATTCAAATATCTCGCAACTTGTTCAACCTCATCATAGACATTTCTAGATCTAATACTCAACTTGTAGAATGCTTCGGCATACTCCTTCATACTTGATTCTTTCTGCTTCAAGTTCTGTAACTTCCGGAATAGATTTACTTGGTTATCAACTTGCATAAACTTGGATTTTAACTTGGCAACCATCTGCTCCCATGATTTGATCTTCTTTTTACCTCTTCTTTGTTAATCAATGTGCAAATGTTCCCACCAAAGAGATGCATGACCTTTCAACCAGGTACAAGCATATTTCACCTTTCTTTCTTCTGCGGTGTTCTCAAAATCAATATACTTCTCCATATTTGAGATCCAATCCATTAGTTTATCCGAATCCAATTTTCCATCATACTCTGATGGGGTAAAATGTGGTTTATTATTCCCCCTACTCAAAATCCTCAAGAACCTCTCTTCTTTCAGATCAATTACCGGTGGATTTGTTACTTGTTCTATTGGTTCTTCTTCTTCTTCTTCTTCTTTGTCTTCACTCACATCTTCAATATGTTGACAAATTCTGTAGGTTGTCTCAATAGCTTCTAATCGGGTTGCAATTCCTCTTAACATTTCCAATACAGTAGGGTTTGCATCCCCATGCACTCCACCATTCATATTTCCTCTTCATGCCATCTTCATGCCAGTCCTCTGTAGGTGAAGGTCAGATCCACAATCCATCATGCCACAAAAAGATCCACAATCCATGAACATGAAAAAACATGAAAAACCACCAAGTTAGCCTCCGCCAAAGAGAATCCTCCAAAAAATACAAAGAATGAAGTGCGAATCAGAGGGAAGGTCGACCACATGCTAAGGAACATTGGAATCAACAAACTAAAGCTCTACAAGCTACGAAAAGGATCCACAAGATTCACACTAGTGAATAGGTCCAAGTGGTTATGGGGTTCTAAGCTAGAAAACTATCTTGGAATCTGGAAGCGATAACTTGCTGAAAAACTATCCAAACATCCCATGGTTTTGGGAGAAGGAAAATGATAATGTCCATAAGAAAAATATAGCTCCACAAGATCTGGTGAAAAAATGTAAGAAAATGTAGAATGCAATACCCAAACTACAAAATAAGAACAAACTGAAAAAAGAAATGTTTTCAGTTGATGCAAGATTGCCAAGAACTGGGGATGCTCTTGCATCATAGGTATTATATTTTAATGATTGTGGCATTCCTTGTGATAGGAAAATTTATTCTCCTATCTAATATATACGAGCCTACTTATTTTTTGGGTAAGCAGCTTTTGTGGTCCCATATAAATTCTATTTGGAGCCAGGTTCCTTATCCTCCATAGATTATGGTTGGGGACTTCAATGCTATTACTAAGTTGGTTGAGAAATGAGGTGGTATTGTAAGATTGGAAGGCTTCTACTTTCTGGTTTATTGACAACATCTCAAGTTTGAACCTTGTAGACATCAATCCTAGTAATGGTTAGTTTACTAGGAACAACCGGAGGACAGGGGAGAACTGTATCGCTAAGAGAGTTGACCACTTCTTGGTTTCATGTTTTTGGGTTGGTGGTGGGTGGTCTACTAGTTATGAGATTGTAGATTGGCGTAGGTCAGACCACTGACCTATTAAGTCGATAGTTTCCTTAGCGCAGGTGGCTCGAGCTCTTTCTTTCAAATTTCACCTTATGTGGTTACAAGATCCATATTTACAGAATTATGTAGTAGATTGGGGGAAGATTAGGAGACTGGTTTTTGGCACTGCTATGTATACCTTTGCCAAATTGTTGCAGTTTGTTAAATACTGGCTTAAGTAATGGAATAAGAAATGCTTTAGGAATATATTTCATGCCAAAGCTACTCAACAACCTGAGTTGGATAACATAACTAGGGAGATAAGGGAAGGTGGCTTGTATGAGGCCTTGCTCCAGGAGAATGATAATGCCCTGAAATCCCTGGAGGATTGTGAATAATGTGAAGAAATTTATTGGAAACAAAAGGCTCAGACTGAGTGGCTTCAAGAGGGTGATAAAGATAGTTCCTTCTTCTTGAATTCGATCAAAGTGAGGAAGAACAATTATGCTATTCCTCTTCTTGTGAATGATACGGGAGATAATGTTTCTAGAGAGGCTGCATAATACTTTGTTGCTTTATTTAGGGAGGAGTCCAAGGAGGGCTCCATTGGGGAAGCTCAGGTTCTTTCTTGTATCTCACTTGAGGAATTAGAGGAGATGGTTTTCTATATGAAGAAAGGGAAAGTTCCTGGTCCTGATGGCTTTCCAATTGAGTTCTTTCAGGAATTATAGGATATTATTAAGTTGGACTTATTGGAAGTTTTTCAAGAATCTCATAGGAATAAATAGATGCTTTGTGCTTTGAATTACACTTTTGTTTCCCTTATTCCTAAATGTGATGGTGCAAATCAGTCAAGTCAATTTTTCCCTATTTCCCTATGTAATGTGGTTTATAAGATTATCTCTAAACTGATCATTGAAAGGTTGAAAAAATGGCTGAAAAGTCTTATCTCTAAGGGGAAGAGTGGGTTTGTGGCGAGTCAAAATATTCTAGATGGGGTGGCTATTGCTATAGAGTCCATCCACTCTATGGAGACTTCTAAAGAAAAGGCTATGTTCATTAAGCTAGATGTGGCTAACACTTGTGATAGACTTTGGTGGTACTTTCTACATAATATTCTTGGGGCTTTTGGATTTACTAAGGAATAGATTTAGTAGGTTATGTGTTGTCTTACCTCTACTTATTTCTCTATCCCAAAAAATGGAGAACACATTGAGCTTTTTGGATCCTTTCGTGGACTTTGGCAAGGGAACCCTCTATCCCCTTATATTTTCATTCTTCATGTTGAGGGTCTAGGGAGATTGGTAAAAGGTCATGTTGATTCGGGTCATAATCATGGGTGGAGATGGGGAGATGGTTTGCCTCCACAACCCTAGTTGTAATTTGTGGATGATACCACCTTGATGGGTATGGCTATAGTTATGGAAGATACCAATTTGCACAAGGATTTGGATGTTTATCTTATTGCCTCTAGTCAATTTATTAATGAGGATATATCTTCCATATTTATCTTAACCCATAGATTAGACTAGATGCCTATTTTAGGAAAATAAATACATAGTTTGCTTGATTTTAGTCTGCAAATTTGCAAATAATCAGTTAGTAGCTTACAGAATTAAAGTCTTTGACCTACAGAACAACAACCTGTAAACAACAAATTATCAGTTAGTTGTAGAAAAAATAGATTTTAAAGCAGACTGTTAAATGTGCTTTTCTATAAATCATATGCAATTAATCTGCAAATCAAATGTGCTACTCTCCTAATTAAATGCGCTAAATTGTAAGTCAAATGTGTATAAGTGAAAATTGAATGTGCTAAAATGAAATGTGCTACTATAACCATTAGATGCGCTAAAATAAGAAGAAAATACCTTAAAAGAAATTTTAAATGTATTGTTCTGAAGGCTATATGCATGATTCTAGAAGCCGAATGCGCTATGTTGATCGGATGTGCAAAATTGGGTATCGTATGCACTAAAATGTGATTATCGTTTACCTATTCATTAAGATATTTGCAAATATTGTAATAAAAAGATCAAATATGAGCAAAATATTCCCCACAATGGGTGCCAAAAATGTACACAAGGAAAGTGAAACCTACATGCACCAATGAGATAGTAGTGTGAGAGAATTTAAACAAAGAATATAAACAAATGAATATGCAAGCAACCCCTCAAGAGCATCCCATTTTCCTCTATGTCCAAGGACATTTTGAATCCACAAGATTAGTGCTCTTAGATTATGCACAAGACTGAATTAGATGAAAACCTAGAGAGTGATATTTACAAATGATATGCAATCTAAGCTACAATAATAACTAAATACAAGATATAAACAAGTTATAATTATGCCAGATGATGATATAAACAAATATTATGAGGATCTAATTACAATTGAGCTAGGATTCTATACTAAAAATATGTTAAAATGATGCTAAAATTAAGCTAAATAGATGCACAAGATAGAGACAAATTGGCATTAGTATGATGCAAAAACAAGAGATGATTTCACAAGGGCTTCAATGGCTAGTCAATAAAATAACACGTGCATTCATATTGGGGGGTTTAATATCCTGAAAAATGAGGGTGCAATATATTGCCTATCGGTGAAAATAGGGGGGTTTTTAATTCAAAATATGAAAAAATACAGTATTTGGTGAAAATAGGGGGATTTTAATTCGCACTATGTATTGGGAGGGTGTGACAAAACAAGATTTTAGGGCGATATTTTTTGAAAATAGGGGGATTCTTTAGTATGTCATGAATGCACGTGATATAACCTAGGTTCACTAAGTGAAGCCCTCGTGGATGATTTACATATTGAAAATGCCTCTATTTATAGAGTTTCCAAGGCCAAGAGTGATGTGGCAAGGAATCAATGGTTGAGATTCAATTTGGAAGATTGGATAGTGAGGATGCAAAGGTCATTTAAATGTTCTTCTGTTATATAGTTGAATTATTTAATTATATAATTCACTTTTCTAAAAATTATTCAAAATCCATATTTCACTCAAAAATCCACATCCTCGCCTTTTCTACATTATCTCCACATTAGCATGTGACAAGTGAAATTAATTATTTTGCAAATAAAATATAGCTAGAAAAGGGGTTTGACCCACATCATCATAGGTACTTGGACCATACCCCTTAGTAATTGAAGCTTACATTTGATTACTTGGGCATTGCTTGTCTCCATGCTCATTTAATCCAGGTTGTCTCCTTGAACCATGACTTGGTAATAAATTCTCAACCTCCATCTACTTGGCCTTTTATCATAAAAGAACTTTGCATCCTTGCCATCCAATCTTTTAGATTGAATTTCAATCATCGATTCCTCACCACATCAATCTTGGCCTTGGAAACTCTATAATTAGAGGCATTTTCAATATGTAAATCATCTCTTGTTTTTGCATCATACTAATGTCAATTTGTCTCTCGCTTGTGTATCCATTTAGCATAATTTTAGCATGTTTTTATCATAGAATCCTATCATTTGTTTATATCATCATATAGCATAATTTTAACTTGTTTATATCTTTCATTTAGCTATTATTTTAGCTTAGATTGCATATCATTTGTAAATCTCATTGTCTAGGTTGTCATCTAATTGAGTCTTGTGCACAATCTGAGAGCACTAATCTTCCGGATTCAATAAGTCCTTTGAGATAGAGGAAAATGGGATTCTTTTGAGGGGTTGCTTGTATTTTTCATTTGTTTATATGCTTTGTTTAAATTCTCCCACACTAATGTCACATTGGTGCATGTAGGTTTCACTTTCCCTGTGTACATTTTTGATGCCCACTGTGGGGTAGATTTTGTCTGGATTTGATCTTTTTATTGGAAGATTTACAGATATCTCAACGAATAGGCGGATCAAAATCATATTTTAGTGTTTACGATACCCGATTTTGCATATCTAATCACACAACACATTTGGCTTTCATAATCACGCATGCAAACCTCATAACAGTGCATTTGAAACTTCTTTTAGCGTATTTGCTTCTTATTTTAGTGCATCAAATGGTTAGATTATCCCATTCAATTTTTTCAGTTTTGCACATTTGAGTTTTCTTTTAACAAATTTAATTAGTAGAGTAGTGTATTTGATTCACAAATTAAAGCACGTGATTTATAGAGCAATGCATTTAACAACCTTCTTTAAAATATATTTTTTTGCAGCTAACTAATAATTTTCTATTTATAGGTTGTTGTTCTATAGGTCAAAGACATCAATTTTACAAACTACTAACTGATTATTTGCAGATTCATGTACCACAAACTAAAATCAAGGAAACTATGTGTTTAGTTTTGTAAAATAGGCATCTAGTTTAATCTAGGGGTTAAAAATACTTCTTTCTTTCATGTTTTAAGGTGAAAAGTGGTAGGTATATGCTCTCCCCTTAATTGGGTGATAAAAAATCCAAACCCACCAACACATTGTTTCTTTCAAGTAGTGTATGTCCTTAGAGGGCCTTCCTCCCAAGTAGCCTATAAGGCTAGGTGAGAGGGAATGACCCAAGTGGCAATGACTAAATCCAAGAAATCTAAGCCACTATAAACAAATGTGTTTGTGATGAAAGTTGCAAGTGACGAGTGTTGCATGTTGTCATATTGGTGTTATATCTTCCTTAGTGCCTCTATGGTGTGTGAAAACTTGTAGAGTGTAACCTCTACAAGATGGGATACCTCCTTCAATGGAGTGAAAAATGCTTCTAATTAAGACCACTTGAACGATACCCTTACTAGAACCTATTTAAAACAGAAGCCTACCTGGTTCATCTCCGAAAAGTACTATTCTCTCAGTGCAGGGAGGGGGAAGAATCTCTCCAGAAGACACTCACCATCTGTCCCTCTTCAGCTTACATGTGAACTACCATTTTAAGTCCTTATTTCTAGGATCATAATGGGATTCCACCAGCTATTGAAAAGGAAAATATAAAGGCACACCTTAGGGTGTGACAAGGCTGTGTGATCAGATGACGGGGGTACCAAGATGTGGGCTGAGAAATAGTTTGTGAAGCCAATTTCCTTAGGTAGATTGCTTGATTTTGTCTTCTATGTGTTATACCAGTGAAAACTTGGGCTTTTTTTAAAGCCTAGCCCATACACTTTATGTCTAGAACACTAGGAAAAATAAGTGTTTGATCAAGTGTTTATCATGTTTTATGATCATATGTACTAGTGCCAAGAGAAATATCCAGTCATTGCAGAAAAAAGAAACTTTTAGATCTGGAAAAATTTATAACAATTTTGTGCATACATAGTCTAGAGCACCACATTTGATTGACATAGTCATGCATATGACATTCAGAATTATGCATTTGGCCAATAATCTCATGCATTTGAAACTCTAAATAACACATTAAAAACCTATAGTAGCACATTTAGGGTCTAGAGTAGCACATTTAACGTGCGTTGTCACACATTTGATCAAAATCTTATCTCATTTAACCCACAGAGTCATGCATATGATTTACTACATCTGATATAGTGAGCACTTTTTCTCATTTTCAAAAAAAATTAAACACATTTTCGGATACCCATTTTCATCTAGTGTGTATTCCAATCTTCACAGTAGATAAAACTGAGCTAGAAAATATTCATTTTATAAGTGAAGCAATTTTCATCATACAATAATTGATTAGTCTTACATCTCTTTACATTATCTATTCCAACAAGGTTCGCCATCAGGATATATCATTCATTATCTGAATCCAGACTTGTAATTTTTAATCACATCTACTTGGCCTTATCAATAGGATCATATCATACCCCCTGTTTGGCCTTTATTCAATCAAAACAAAACTAGATCATTGATTATTTCACATAGAAACTCACATCGCTTTTATGACCATCCCTCATCATTTAAAGAGGAAGATGCTTAATCAAAAGAAGGATTTAAACAGGAGAAAACCTAGTCAAAAGCAAATCTTGAAGAAAATAAAGTTCCTCTACACAAATTGCAAACTCCAATTACAATGTTGTACATTCTTACACCACTATCATAATTATCTATGCAGACATGCAAATGAGTTTGACAAAGAACCTTTCAGAACACACGCTTTGGAATAAAGATCAGGGTTATCTTAATCTCTCAATCAAGGTAGTCAAATCAACTTGGCTTATTTGCCTTACAATTAATCACCTATTGAGTTGAAAATAAATCATTCGTATGCTGATTTCAACTTGAGCTCAAAAGAGAAAAGAGAAGGAAACTAAAACAATATCAATCATGAGAGGTAGAGAATAGAACCCCTTTTACATGTATCTAGATGCTATCGAAGATGAGATAACAAAGGATCTAGTACAAGCGGCTCAAAAAAACCCTATTTGAGAGATACTTTCTCATGTCAGAAAGAAAAGGTGTTAAGATTGCTAAGGACTTTGATATGGACCAACTAAGGAAACCACACAATGAAACAAGAGACGAAACAAGAGGACACAACTATGATAACCACAATGACAACACCCCTCTTGCTTCTCTCACACAACAAATGCAAGAATTGCAACAACGAATTCAAGATATATAGTAAGGAACAACCACTAGAAGGTACACATTAGAGGACATATGTCCTTACCCCTTTGATTTACATCTCAATATGAATCCATATTATCCAAATTGTGAAATACCCAAATATGATAGGTATATGGGTGACTTAGATCTACAAGATCACATAAGAGAATTTTGTATGATGATCATGGAATTCTCTCATAATGATACACACATGGTGAGATTATTCACAATAAGTCTAGGGGCACAAGCCACATAATGGTTCTCCAAGATACCTCCTCGGATTGGGTCCTTTGAGGAATTGGTGAAAAAATTCATCACACAATACTCTTAAAATATTGAACAGGAGATCACAATTTTGGATCTATATAATACAAAGCAAAAAAGTGGAGAACCATTCCTCACCTTTCTACAAAGATGGAGGAGATTGTTTCCAAAGCACCCCCATAGTATACCAGAAAAGGAAAAGATGGGTATCTTCATGAATAATTTAACTAAGGAGATGACCTACCACTTGAAGTTACAATGCCCTCCTAGATTTTCCAAATTAATTAAAAATGGAGTCAAAATCAAAGAAGAAATGATTGAGAAAGGAGAAATCAAATTGAACAAAGATAACAAAGGTTCCTCAAGCAACAACAATTACAACATCGGGAAACCAAAGTTTTGGATAAAAAATAGGAATGTGGTAAGTGATGGAGTTGTTGATTCCAACAATGTCAAACCAAAACAACCTACTTTTAATTTATCAACCTACTCCTTTGCAAATAATCAAAACAACAAATCGGACAAAAATCAACCAAAACCATCAACACCTAAACCACAGAGGAAATTTACACCACTAGGGGAACCTTTGGAATTTGCATTCAACACTCTTCTTGCTAACAAAATAATCATGTTACCAGAAGCAAGAGATTTTGAACCACAAATTAAACACCCTCGGTGGAATGATGCTCATTATTCTGACTTTCATGGGAATAGGGGGCATAAGACTAACGATTGCATGAGGTTAGAACTTATTGTACAAGACTTGATAGACAATGTTGTTATAAATATGGATCTGGACATGTCTGATGATCAACATACGGAATTTCGCACTCCTCTTCTAGATTTTGAAAAGGGGGAATCATCTAAAGATCACAAAGGAAAGAATGTGAATTACACTCATGCTTATGATAATGTAATCAATAACCTTGAAGCAAATGAGTCACAAGTTAATTTCATATCAGAAAGAGAGAGAAAACAAATGAATTCTCCAATGTGGTCACAAGAAGCCAAGATAAGGTAACCTTGAAAGGTGTATCACCCTCAACATCATCCACTTCCCATCAATACAATATAGTGGATTAACTACAAAGACTCCTACACAAATATCTATACTAGAGTTACTAAAACTTTCCTCTATTCACAAAGATATCCTGGAAAAAGCTCTAGTCGAAACCACTATACCAAATAATCTAGACGTAGCATAGTTCCAAGCTATGGTGGGGAACCTAATTCACCCCATAATATATCCTTTCCAAATGGATATGATATGTCCTTAAGTCACCCACATATTCTTTCACTTCACATTGAGGTCATGATCCACAAAATTCATGTAAAATGTGTCTTGATCGATGGAGGGGTTGGCCTAAACATCTGTAAATTGAGCTTAGCGAAAGCATTGGGATATTCAGAAGATGTTGTAGATCCAAAAAGAAAAATCACAATAAAGACATATGATGATGAAGAAATATCCTCAAAAGATTTGGTAGTGTTACCTATCAAGGTGGGTCCTATACAAAGAAAGAAAATATGCCAAGTCTAAGATTTGAATTTATCCTACAATATAATTTTGGGTAGAATATGGATACATGAGATGCAAGCAATACCATCTACTTATCACCAGTGTTTGAAGTTTCCTTACAGTGGGCAAGAGGTTGTTATTCTAGGAGATTCAAGTCCTTTTCAATATTGTAACACACCCAAACCCACAACATATGTTGTTATTCCACAAAATATAGAAACTCCTAAGATTGATCCCTCAAAACAAGAGATTAAACCAGAAGCTTCCACATCACATAATTCCAATATGGATAGTCACATGGTGGCTACTTTGGCCGATTTTGAAAAGAAGCTAAAATTGAAAGACAAAGGAGTGGGAGAGTATTCCATGGAACACTCATTTTCTCTAGCATAAATATCACTCTCACCTTAGTCACATGGAAGACCCTCCATATCAAAACAACAAGCATCAAAGCCCCACACAATCTATGGTGGTACATTTTTTTATTCAAAAATAATATCACATGAAGATGATGACAAAGACATCTTGAAGTGGCTATACAGGGATGGAAACAAAACTCAATAGAAAGAGGTACATAATATCACAACACCAAAAGAACAATATGGAAAGGAATTTCTCATTATGCAGAAAATGGGATAAAGGGAGCCGACCCTATAAGGAAAATAGAAGAAGGCATGGTAGAACCAATCATACCCTCTTTCAGGAGTGCTAAGGACAAGATTGTATTAGGCTACATAGAAGGAGTAAACACAACTCCTTATTCTAAAGGAATATCAACCACATCATAAGAAATAATTGCCCCATCATTAGAAAATGTTGTTTCATCAATCACATTACAAGAGGTTATCCCAATAGAAACATTGAGAGAAATTACTCCACTAGTTGCACAAGGGGTGATCATTCCGGATATATATGAATAAATCCACAGATTGCAAAAATGCAGTGAATCTAATTCAAATGAGTGGGAGTGGGATTCACCTTCACCTTTTGATTGTCTTGGGATGACATTGAGGTTGAAGTAATCCATACCTATGCACCTACATTATATGAGGGCCAAATATTGAGGCAAAGACCATTTGGATCCGAATCGCAAGTTTCTGATCAAATTCATAACACTCTAGATAGTCTTGAGGAGGGTAACATTATTTAACTTACTATCCCCACCTTCAATGATATCATGTTGGGACTTTCACTACTATTGAACCTAATGATCCATTACTCTTGAGACATCCCAAACTCATTGATTGGGAAAAAACCGAGCCTACAAAACTTGAAAGCTTTCCCAATGATAGCGTCATTGCCCTTTACCTCAATGAAATTGAACCCAGGGTTAATTCCACCAAAGAACTCAATAACGTAGCTCTAGATTAGGGAGGTATCAAGTCTTTTAGTCATAAAATTGAAATAAATAAATAAAAAATATGATCTAATGGTGAAAACCATACATTGGCAACATTAGATCATAAAAAAGTAGATAGAAAGGATGTATCGGGTGGTGAAAACCTCCTAGAGGTTCCCAAGGATGAAAGACTTGGTACTCTCCCCAAACACCATCAGGAAAGATTGCTAGTATTAATAGAACCAATCGTACAAGTAAATGTTGGCACAGAACAAAATCCTAAGGTCATTCATTTGGCTGCATCACTATCTGAACAAGAGAATCAAGATCAGACTAGGTTCTTCAAACAAAGGTATATTAACTTTGCTTGATCTTACATATACATGCCAAGGATAGATCTAGACCTTATCATGCATCACTTGTCTATAGCACCACGCATAAAACCAGTCAAACATAAATTGAGGAAAATGCATCCCCACATTGCATTACTAATGAAAGTTGAGCTAAAGAAGCTACTTGATGTTGGGCTTATTTGAGAAATTAATTATGTTGAGTGGATCTCTAATATTGTACCAATATCAAAGCATGAAAAAACTATTCACATATGTACAGACTTCAGGGACCTGAATAAAGCTTGTTTGAAAGATGACTTTCCTTTGTCAAATATAGACATGATAGTGGATCAGTAGAAATGACATGAAATATTCTCTTTAATGGATGGATTCTTAGGGTATAACCAAATAAAAATAGCACCTAAGGATCAAGATAAAACATCTTTCACATGCCCTTGGGGTACATTTTTTTGGAACATCATGCCATTTGGGCTAAAAAATGTAGGGGCTACCTATAAAATAGAAATGACAACCATCTTTCATGATATGATGCATATCACAATGGAAGATTATATAGATGATATCTATGGAAAGAACCTAAAAAGGGGAGATCACTTGCATATACTAGACCAAATTTTCACAAGATTGGAGAAGTTTAGTCTTTGGCTTAATCCTAAGAAGTGTGCATTTGCTGTGACATCTGGAAGATTATTAGGCTATATAGTTTTAGCAAAAGGCATAGAAGTGGACCCAGAGAAGGTTCAAGCCATCATGGAAATGATGACACAAAGAACCTCAATCAGTTAAGGTCATTGCAAGGAAAGTTGCAGTCCATAAGGAGATTCATTATGTAGCTCGCCGATAGAACTCATCCAATCACAAAGTTACTACACAAGAATGTACAATATCATTGGGATGATACATGTGAAGAAGCTTTCAATTAGATCAAGCAGTACTTGGAGAATCCACCAATCTTGATGTCACCCATGGAAGGAAAGTTGCTCCTACTCTATATCTCAACAACAAAAATATATTTGGGAGCTTGATTAGCACAATAGGACCAACATGGAAAGGAATATGCAATATATATTACATTAACAAAACATTGGTCAGCTATAAGTTAAACTATACAACAATTGAAAAGGCATGTTTGGTAGTCATCTTTGTAGTACAAAAACTAAGACATTACAAGCTCAGTCATTCAACCAAAATTATCACAAAAATAGATCTTCTAAAGTATCTCCTTAGTAAAGAACCATTGATAGGAAGGCGTGCCAGGTGGATCATGATTATGAGCGAATTTGATATAGATTATGTGGATAGAAAATCTATCAAAGGACAAGTTATATTTGAACATCTCGTAAAAGCACCTTTTCCAGATAAAGAACCCCTGCAAGTCGAGTTTCTAAATGTAGCCATCTTGCATACTGATAATTCAACATGGAAACTCTATTTTCATGGCTCATATACACAACAGGGATTGGGCACAATAATTTAATTTGTCAAAAGCCTATAGATTGATTTTCCCCTATACAAAAAATATTGTGGAATATGAGGCATTAGTAAATGGCTTGAAGATGGCATTGGAATTGCAAATCAAAGATCTATATGTCTATGCAGGTTCACAACTTGTAATATGTCAGGAAAACAATTTTTATCAAATAAAGCATTAAAAGTTGCTGCCATTTAAAATAATGGTGGATGATCTGAAAAAAAAAATTTAATTTATATTATTTAGACAAATAGCAAGAGAGAAGAACAAGGTTGCAGATCCTCTGGCTACCCTAGATTCACTACTAAAAGTACCAAAACAATCATCTCGTTATGAGTTCCTAGTGGAAGACTTACTATATACCACACACAATAGTCTTGATTCCAACATCATCTGCCAAATTGAGAGTTCTGAATCCCCCCACTATGGATTTATTTATATCTCTCAATGACAACATGCTTCCCCCAAACCTATCAAAAAATCAAAAGCACAACTTTATCTAACAATATGCTTGCTATGCCATTATCATTGAGACCCTTTATCAGAGAGGTCTTGATGGTACTTTACTTATATGACTAGAGTGTGATCAATCTAAAAAGGCTTTGTTGATCACTAAAATTTCTTTTAGGAATATAGCCTTATGGGAAAATCAGTGAAGGAGGACATGCACTTTTCGAGAGAGTGACCTTCGAGATTTTAGAAGCCAACTCTTCATTCGGTTGGGGAGAGAAAAGGGAAAGAAAGAAACATAAAAGTAAAGCCTACTTTAAAGTGATGTGTTGAATTGGTTTTAGTACATTAAGGACAACAAATAACTTCACATACATGTCATTTTGAGGCCCATTCAATAATATACATGCCCTGAATAATGATCAAGATATAACCAAAAATCCTTTTAACATAAAGAAATACACACCACATATCCACCACGTATTAGAGGTCAAGTTCTTATTCAAGAGAGCAATTTTTCTTGCATTAAGTTTTAGAATTTAAAGGATGACACCTCTTGGATCCTGACTAACATCTATGCTCCCAATACCTTGAAAGCTAGAAGCAAGTTTTGGAAAAAACTTATGGAAATAAGGGATAACTTCAAGAACCTCAGTTGGTTGGTCATGGGAGACTTTAATACCCCATTAAAAGAGGAGGAAAAAATTTGGTGGTTTCCCTTCTCAGCTGGATAGTAGACTAGCCCTCATGGGTTTTATAAACACTTAGGCCCTTAATAATGTGGAGATGCATGGTTTCAACTACACTTGGTCTAATAGGAGGGCTGGAAATGGCCTTATTCAACTATGTCGTGACGGGGGTCTTATATCTGATGATTGGTACAAACATTATTTTTTCTCTCTATCTACTCACATTTGTGTTGGGTTTGACCACTACCCTATAACTCTTATTGTTGACCCTATCAAACAGAGAAGGCATTTTCCCTTTAGGTTTGAAAAAATGTGTATATTACATCCGGATCTAACTCATAAAATTTAGGAATGGTGGAACATTCAAGTTGAGGGTATTGCCATGTATAGAGTTGTGAAGAAACTTGAAAGCATAAAAGATAACATAAGGACCTAGGATAAATCCAACTTTGGGAATATTTTTGAGGTCAAAGGAAAAATTCAGGAAGAGATCAACAAAATTCAGGTCCAAATCTAGAAGGATGGATTCTCCACTGAAAATGAGGTCCTCAAAAGATACCACAATATCTTTGCAAGAGAACAATCTTTTTGGAAGCAAAGATTTAGATGTATTTGGCTGAAGGAAGGGGATAAGAACACCACATTATTCCATATGTTGACTATCAAACACAAAGTTACTAATAGGATAAAAAAAATGATGGTGGACAATGTGGAGCTGGTCAAGGAGGAGGAGATTAAAAATGAGGCAAAAAGTTTCTTCTCTGATCTTCTTTGTAGGGATCAGAGCTTGAATGATGATACTCAAAATGCCTTCCTCCAGAATATTCCTTGCCTTATTTATGAGCATAAGAATGATTTTTTGACTTCCATCCCTTCGGACTTGGAGATTACAAATGCTATCTTTTGTTTGAGGGCAATAAAGCTCTTGGTCTTGATGGTTTCCCTATGTTCTTCTTCCAAGCGTTCTAGGATATTATTGGGAAATATCTCTCCAATGGGGTTAAATAATTTTTTGGTGTAAGAAGATTAATGAAATAAATTAATGGCTCCTTCATTTCTTTGATCCCTAAAATTCAAGGAGCTGACTCCATGGATAAATTCAGGCCTATCAGTTTATGCAACTCATTCTATATGATTATTTCCAAGGTACTCACCTCCAGACTCTTGAATGTCCTTCCCTCCCTAATCAGTCTTCAACAAAATATTTTTGTGTCGGGAAGGCAAATTATTGATTCCATCATTACTGTCCATGAGAATATCCATTCCCTTGTTATGGCCAAGAAGTAGGGTTTTATTCTCAAGCTTGATCTCTCCAAGTCTTGTGACCGGGTGGACTGGTCCTTCCTCATGAAGGTTCTCTTGGCTTTTGGATTCTATAATAGATGTGTGGACCTCGTTGAGAAGCTTCTCTCCTCCTCCTTTTTTTTTTTTTCTTGTTAATGATTCCCCCTCCCCTTTTTTTTAAGCCTCTAGAGGTTTGAGGCAAGGGGATCCCATCTCCCCTATTCTCTTCATCATTATGGTTGAATGCTTTGGAAGGTACATGGAAAGTATGTTGACTAGAGGTATCTTTAAAGGTCTCCAAACCTCTTCTTCTGATCACACCTACTCCCACCATCAATTTATGGATGATACCATCATTATGGGGGATTCTAGTATTTCGGAAGCCAAAATCCTTTAGGACACCCTATGCAAGTATGCGCCTGCTTCTAGCCAACTTATCATCTGGGTTAAAAGTCAAGTGTTTTTCATCAACACTCCTAAGAAAAGATAACATAGAACTAGCATAATTCTGGAATGTTGGATTGCTATTCTTCCTGCTACCTACCTTGGCATCCCCTTGGGCATCTCTCCCCCTGATTTCTTTTGGAGTTCTCTGGTGTGTAAATTTCAGAGAATGCTTGCTGGTTGGAAAGGTTCTCTCTTAAGTCAGGCTGGCAAGTTACAAATTCTTAAAGCATCCCTTCAAACAATTCCTATTTATGCTCTTAGTCTCTTCAGAATCCTTGTTAAGTTTGTTGACGCTATTGAAAAAATCCAAAAAAAATTCTTTGGTCTAGGGTTGAGGAAAAGAAGAGAATGGCTTTAGTGGCTTGGGACAAGGTTTGTAGATCAAAAAGAAAGGGTGGTATGGGTCTGAGGAGAATCAGGACTCTCAATGAAGCTCTTTTGTCCAAACAGATGTGGAGACTATTCCACTCTGATAGTGAGTGGTGTGAAATTTGGAGAAGTAAGTATCCTCTCATGTCTTCATCTCTTTTGTCTTTCATCAACTCTGATTTCAGCTCCAATGGCTCTCACATTTGGAGCCATGGTTCAAAGTGTAAAGATAGCATAGATAAAGGGGTTAAATAGAGAGTTGGTAATGGTAGGAAAGTCAAATTTTGGGAAAATCCCCGGTTGCTTGAAAAGCCTTTTCTGGAAGTCCCTGATTGGGCCCCTTTTGCTGCCCCTTGTAAAAGAGTTTTTGGTTCCTTGGATGAGGGGTATTGGATAGGTGACAAATGAAAAAATATTGAAGGTATACACCCTGGCCTCGTCAATCTCAAGAAACACTTATTTCTGCTTGGCTAAAAAATGAAGAAGATATTCTTATTTGGAAACTTGAGCCCAAAGGCAACCTTACTATTTCTTCCATGTATGGACTACTGACTCCAGCCACCTTAGAGAACCCCTTCTGGTCTAAATCTTGGATCAATGGTCTTATTCTGAAGATCAATATCTTCTATTGGACTATCCTCCAAAATTTTTTTTTGACTCTAGACAACCTAGGGATTAGAGGTTTTAATCTCCCCAATAGGTGTGTTTTGTGTCATGAGGAGGAAGAGTCTGTGGACCACTTGGCTATTCACTGTTCTTTCACTATCTCTATCTGGGAAATATTTCTTAACAATTTTTGTATGGTATGGGTGTTCCCTAACTCTATTCAAGACTTGTTCCATTCTTGGAGCTACCATTGGTCTAATCCCTCTTTGAGAACTTTGTAGTAGCTCTCTCTTCCTAACATCCTAGGGGGGATTTGGAAAGAAAGAAACGACCGCATCTTCAGGGATACTTCTCTCCCCTAGGCTATTGTTTCTCAGAAAATTCAAAGGGCTATAGTGAAGAACCTGAGGACCATTGGAGAACCTTGCGCTCCTGTCAATTGCTTGGAAGCTCATATTCTCAACTCCTGGAACCTGAAGAGTGCTGTTAGGATTGATACTAAACAAAGTAAGAGACTAGAAGCTAAGTGGTACTTTCCCCCTTCTGGATGGCTCAGAATCAACTTTGATGGTGTTGCTAAAGGCAATACTAGACTAGCGGGATGTGGTGCAATTCTCAAAGATGAAAATAGCATTTGTAAGGAAATTGTTATTGTTCTTATACGTTGCCAAACTAACCATATGGCGGAAGCTATGGCTACTCTCCAAGGCATCTTTCTGGCTAAAAGGTGGACCTGTCCTTATCTCTAGAATGAGGGGGACTCTAATAATATCATTAACTTCCTTAAAGGAATTATCAAGGCCTCATGGACTATTAACAATATTATTAAGGCTGCTAGGGATCTTATTAAAACCTTTGATAAATGTTTTATCTCTCCCATTTATCGGGAAGCAAATGGGCCCGCTGACTGGGTAGCTAACATGGCGGTCACTCATGACAACATGATTACCTAGAAGGGTGAAAAGGATCTTCTTAATGATGCAAGATCGATCATTTTCATGGATCGATATAACTGCACCTCAAAGATTTTAAATGGATTATATAATGATTAATGACATGGCTTGGAGGAGTAATATTATTTATTATTGTGTCAATACTAATAATGATAAGATGAATGCCACCTTCTCCCATGCTTTCTCAGTTTTTGGGGCTGCATTTAGAGATTTCTTTCCATTAGCTATCTGCAACTCTCGAATTTCTGGTTTGAGCTATGAAATCATGGGAGGTAACAGGCACCGCTACGAGCCCAGTAATTGTAAAGAATGGAAACAAAAGGAGGAAATTTGGAGTATCTTGCAGAAGGGAAGGCTATCGAAGTACATGGAAATACTCGATTGGAGGGTGTATGCAGGAAAAGTGGTCAAATAAAACTAAATATGTGAAAATTTATTAGAATACTAGTCCACACACACACACAGGACTTCTTGATGCAAGCTATGGAGTAACGTAGTGTTACTTAGCTTCCCAAGGAGGGTCCCATGGTTCTCTATCTCACAATATCCCTCAAACCAACGTTTTTGCTCTCAGATTACTGAGCAAAATGGTTTAGGGATGGCAAATATGAGAACGAGAGATGTTTTTTTAAGATTTTAGTATGAGATGTGTTGTAAGCTATGTATGATGCAAAATGCAATAAACTAAATGATAAGATGACAAGATTAGTACGAATACTATCCTAGCATGATATATTTAATCTATGATTGAGCTAAATGATAAAGAACTTATTCTAAACATGCATATTTAGTCTAATTTCTGATCTAAAAGAGGCTAAATGATGAGCATATATGAAATGAAAGCTTGAAAGAATTTGAGCATAAGTGTGATGCTTCAAATTTGAAAGATGATTGTTAAGAATGGAGGAATGAGAGCTCTATTTATAGCACAAATAGGGCAATGGATGGTCAGGATTGAAAGGTTTAATCAAGGGCCAGGTTTGAAAGTTGGGGATCCATGTGCACAATTTGTACCAATGAAATGGTGACAAGTGTCAACATAGGATTGGGTTGAGAGAAGAGGTTGGAGGCATTAAAGGCCTGAGAAGACCTCATGGTTATCTAAAGGCTAAGGGTCAAGTCTAGGTTAGGCTTACCCACTGGATTAAGAGTTAATCCAAGGATAAACCTTTGTGCAAATGATTAAGAGATAATCATGGTCAAAGCATTAATGGCCTGATGAGACCCTTGGGTTGGATAGAGGTTGAGTCAAAACAAATGTTTTAACCATGTGGGAAGGTTTGAATTAACCATTAATGGTTATTGGAGACTTTGGGGATTAAGTGGTTGAAGGTTGGAAGCCTTTAATGGTTTTCAAAGACTTTAAGGGTTTTAGTGGTTGAAGGTTGAAAACCTTCAATGGTTATCAAAGACTTTAAGGTTTTTGAGAAGTGACTTCCCTTTGCTTAGGGATGTGACAAAATTTAGAGGAGGGTTAGGTTAATTAGAGGCGATTAGAATATTCTAGAAGGGATTAGGAAGGGGTTTGGGATTTTGCAAGTGGATGGAGGGATAATAGGATTTAATTGAATTAAATGATTTTATTCAATTTGGTTGTATTTGGAGAAATTAAATAAATTAGATTTATTCAATTTAGGATAACTATTTAATTAAATTTGAATTTAATTAAAAGTGGCTAGGGGGATTTAATTGAATAAAATGATTTATTCATTAAATAGTATGGTGAATTTTATTTAAATAAATTGAATAATTTACTTAATAAAATAGAAGAATGTGGATAATTTAATTAAATTGGATTTAATCAAATAGAAAAATGAACATAAAATATTCATTTAGGAATGTGGTCATTTTTATACGTCTACATTTTGCCCCTCTTTGAAGTGACGTGTGTGCACATGTTATTTCAAAGAAAATGATGTGTTTTTGTGATGATTTATGATCAAATGTAATTTTTGTTGTGTCGCTCTTTTATTTGCAAGTCGTGCCCCAGATTCGATGTGTGATGCCCCAGATTTGATATTTGATGTGTGATGCCCCAGATTCGATATTTGTGTCGTGTTGTCATGATTTTATGTAGTTGTCCAATATGAGTGTCGGTATAACTTATTTTGATGTGAGATATTTCAAGTTATGTAGATATCAATGTGTTGTTTTGATCAAAATATGATTTATTTGCATGTTCTATTTCAAGTTCGATGTGGGAAGCTTGATGTGTATTACAAGCTGATATGGGTTGGAAACTTGAGTTGTGTTACAAGTTGATATGGGTGGGAAACTTGAGTTGTTTTACAAGTTTATGTGATTTTGGTACTTGAGTTGTTTTACAAGTTTTGATATGGTTTTTGAGAACTTGAGTTGTTTTACAAGTTGATATGAAATGATAGGTTTTTGAACTTGATGTAGATGAGCAAATTTGTTTCATGTTGTTGATGTAAGTTTGATTTTGATATCGTTGTTTTGATGTGGAAATTGATATTGGATTTGTTTTGAGATTTGATATGATAATGCCCCCTCGGGAGATCGTTCGTGCACACAAAGCATGAATGATCTCTCGAAAGAAGAAGAATGTTGTTTGAAAGATGGAAGAGTAGATAGTGATGGCATGCATGGGTTTGATAAGATTGATTAGATTGATTGGAATGAGAGCAAGTTTTGTTTTGGGTATGACACCTCCTGTATAAGACATGGATGATTGAGCATCTGGTTTCAAGAATGATACTGCTTGTATAAGACATGGATGATCGAGCGTCTGGTTTCAGGAATGATAACGCCTGTATAAGATATGGATGACTGAGCGTCTGGTTTCAGGAATTATACCGCCTATATAAGACTGATCAAAATGCCTAGTTTCAGGAACGATATATCCTGTATAAGACATGATAGAAGATAGTTTAGAAGAATGATGAAGATAGTTTAGAAGAAGGATAGAAGATAGTTTGGAAGAATGATAGAAGATAGTTTGGAAGAATGATGAAGATAGTTTAGAAGAATGATAGAAGATAGTTTGGAAGAATGATAGAAGATATGAAAGTGAAGAAAGATTCCATGATGATGTGATAGATATGCATGCGAGGGATGCAATGATGAATGATGAATGATATTTTGAAAATGAGATGTATGATATGATATGCAACTAATTGTAAAATGATATGCAACTATGTTAAAATGATATGCAACTATTTTTTTTATTTATTTATTTTTTTTGGTAGCATCCTCATTTTGTATTTGCCATCCGATATAGCCATTTGTTTGCTTTCTTTGTAGATATCATCATTGAGCATTGATTTGTTTAGGATATGTTGAAAATTTATACAAGCATAATGGTATAATTGAACCATAATGACCTGAGAAAAATTTACATGATATTTGATTTTGCAAGATAGCACAAGCGTCAAGGTATAATTGAACCAGGACGACCTGAGTGCGTATTGCGTAAACAGACAAGAGTTAACCTTTGTCCAATACAAATCTGAAATGTCCTCAGCAATATGCCACCTGATTACTTCATAGGACAAATTTGCATGGTAAAAGACTTCACTCACAGATAGAAGACAAATAAAACATCACATTCCTTCCTTGCTTCTCTAGTCGTAAGACATCCTGGAGGTGCTCAGGAGATATGATAAGCAAAAATTAACAACCATAAGTAATCATGCATGCTATTGGAAATGTATTCTTGTCAATTAAAACATCTTGGAAAATAGATCTTTGTTCAGTTGAAATCAGTTCAAGTTTGTGATGTTTAGCCTTCTTGCATTGTCATTTGTCATTTGTTGGTTGTTTTGATCCTTGTTGTCTTGCTACGTTTTTGATCTGATGTTGAAAATCTTGAAGGCGAAATGCCCCAAGCGAGGTCAGGATTTTGCCCCTTGTTGTTGATACTACTTTGATATGGATATATACATTGATCACCAAGCCATGGTGGGATATTATTTGGATAATTGTTTCAGATAAACCAAGGACAGTGACTACACTAAGTATGTCCAAGATTGATAAGCATTTGTGGATTTCTGGTGACGTCTCAGATGGGTGGATATGATATGTACAATATGATTTGTGAACCCTGTACTACCATCAATTGATAAAGATAAGGCTAACTAGAATAAAATCCAGCAGTGAGATTGATTGATGTCATTGTTATGATTTGGTTGATGATTGATGTATAAAAACTTATTTCTCTTGATGAATTTGGAAAAACTAGGTTGTTGTTTCTTCAACGTGATGTTACAATAAAAGTTCTTTCTTCTCAGAATAAGGAGATTAGTCATGCATGAGTGATCAATGGATTCCTTTGATTGGTTTGGATTCAGTTGATTCTTGTTTTTGAAAATTTCAAATCTTACTTTATTAGAGTGAAGGTTTAGCTGTCCCTTCACGACAAAGTGTGTCAAATGATATGGATAAAAGCTTCCCGATCTGGAAACTGGATTTGACAATTTGAAAATTTTAAACAAGTGTTTTTGAGATAAAAATCCGTAAGATGGTAAAGGATTCTGTTGATACTGATGATGAGATTTTCCGGATTATGATAGGAGAGACGTCCTTTATCGTGAGATTCGTTTAGGATTCTGACAACTTTTGTTTTGACACAAATTTAGCTCGAGAAATAGTTTTAATGTTGTGTTTGTCACTCTGCTTTGATGAAAAATGATGTTGATGGATGGATTGATTATCAAGACTTGATGATTGATAGAAATGTCTAGTTTCAAAGAGTGAGTACCCCGTATAAGACCGATCTGTCTGGTTTCGAGTGTACCTATCCCTGTATAAGACATGTTTGATGTTGATGTTGATTTCAAGTAATGAATTGATTAACAAGACATGTGATAAGTTTCATTGCAGACTTTGAGAGTTTTCCTATTGTTGATCTGATTTGATGGATGGTCCATGTGTCCATGCTTTGATTTTTTTTGTTTTGATTTTTTTTTAATTTTGTCGATTTTTAGTTTTTGGATATTTTGATTTTTTTGAGTTTTTGGATATTTTGATTTTTTTGAGTTTTGGGATATTTTGATTTTTTTGAGTTTTTGGATTATTTTGATTTTTTTGAGTTTTTGGATATTTTGATTTTTTTGAGTTTTTGGATTAGAAGAAAGATGTATTTGGTTGCCCCAATGTATATCAAGACAAGGAATGGATGAATGGATGACTGAACCATTGAGGTGGAAATAGATTTGTTGTCCATAGTTTTGATCAAGATCAAGGATGAAAAAGGGGATATGGATAGAGATAGGATATAGATAGCACTGGATGATGGAAGAAATGAATAGATAGGATAGATAGATATGAATTAGAGTGAAGCAAGATTGTAGAAAGAATTGGAGGATAGAAGAAATGAATATATAGGATAAGGGATATGGATTAGAGGATTTGGGAGATATGGTAGGAAGAATAGAGTAGATGAACTTTGCCCCCAAGCATAGAGGTTTCCATTTGCAAAAAGGTGATATGTAAGATTGTCATAGTATTTAGCACCATCTGAATAAGTGTTCTCAAACTTTTCAAAGATAGAGACCCAACCCACACTTAGAACCTCTGGAAAATTCAACTAAATATTTCTAGCAACTAGGAAGCAGACTCAAAAGGGAAGAAGAATCCCAAACTGGATCAAGATACTTAGTTCTTTGATTACCCATGTGTGTGCAAGTGGGTTCATTCTGGCTCATATGATCATTGTAATCTTCAGAATCCAACATGGCTAGCTACACAAGTCACCCTGACTTCAAAAGCATCCTGGATAGAGCCTCGCTGCCAGCGAGCGTCCATAGCCCCGACGAGGTTATCGCTGTAATCTCACAAATATTGCTCCATTGCCAGCTAGGCGTCCATAGCCCCGATGGAGTTACTTGCATGTTCCCATAGCCAATCATTTTGATATTGCATTTCATTGCATTTTGCTTTTCTTGATATTCATTTTCTTGCTCATGCTTTTGATATTTCTTTTTTTTTTTTTTCTCTTTATTTTTCTTGCATTGGCTTGTAAGTGATGAAACTTACATGGGTCTGATAATTACAGTGGCGCTAAAGAAAGATTTTAGATTTTTCACTAGCCATGTCTTCAATTTAAGAGATCACAATGATTTAGAGCAATCGATTAAGTGTATGAGATATAGTAATCAAAAGATGTCGGTACCAAGATACGATAAGTGGTTCTTTTCTGGATTGAGTGTGTATCCCAACCAAAAGAAAATGTTAAAGAGGAACAACCTCGGATTCTGAAGCATTTCATGAATAGATATCTAGGAAAAGGACTGAACATGAGATTCGAGCATGGGAAAGTATGTGACAAAATGACACAAACACCTATTTCACAGATAAAAGATTTTATGCGAAGGATTGAATGAAAGGGATGGAAGGATAGAAAAGAGGTGTTGGATAATAGATAGAATGTTTGAAGATTTGTGCAAGGATAGAGGGAATGTTTTTCGGGATGAGTGTTGGTACTTGAGAAGTGATGAAGAGATGGAGGAAAATTGAATTTTGGGACAGAAGGACCCAAAATAGATAGAGGAAATGATAGAAGAAGTTTTGGAAAGATGTTTAGATAGAGGATTGAAAGAATTTCAAAGATGTGCTCCTCATTGATCTTTCTTATGGATCATTTGAGGTGATGGATTTGTGGATGGAGGGAAGTAAGGACCCAAGATGGATGGAAGGGATGGAGACTTCGATTGTGGAATGAAAGGACCTAAGATAGATTTGGAGGATGAAGAGATTCCTTGATCTTGATCTTGACTTGGAGTAAGATCATTTGAGTTTGTGCTTTTCTCTTGATTTTGAATTAGAATAGTGGAGGATATGGAAGGAATATCATGATTTTGCTTAAGAGATGGATGTTGAATGGGACTCTGCTCTTGAGATGAAAGAGGGTCATTGTGGATGGAATACCAAAATTTTAGGGGATCATCATAAGATTCTTGACAGGTGCGATCTTGATTAAAGATGGGATCAGATTGGAGAGCCATGATATTGTGATCTTGATTTAGGCTAGGACTTATTTCCTTTGACTGAGTTTCCACTTTATGATTTTTCCTTGTTTGAACTGATTTTTGAGTTTGATTGTTGGATACTTTGCAAGATATTTTAACATTTGTGACAAGAATACATAGCACACATGAAGACAATGATCATCCTAATGCTAAACATTGAGTGTATATTCTTTTGAGGATGTGTTCAAATCCTCGATGTTATCACTGGTCTGATTTACAACAAAAGACACATCAGATAGACTCTTTATTCAAAGGTCATTGACAATATCATAGCCCACTAGCCTCAATACTCCATCAGCTCAAACAGCCGTGTCACCCCCTAGAGGGTGACCATTTTTTTGCCTTTTGCCAGAAAGTAACCCAAAGTGAATCGCTTCACAATTGAGTAGTTATCTTGGGAGATATATGGTGAGTAATCTTGGGGGCGGATTCTTCCCCACCCTTGCACTATGATATTGCCAATGTTTGGCGACTGACTCGGCTCAAAGTTTCTAATGCTAAGGTTCTTAATCAGGCTTCCTGTTCGGCCGTCAGTGATAAACTCCCTCAGGAGGCTTCCCAACCTTTAGAACAAAGGCTTTACGTATCTCGAGGATACTAGGGGAAGGCTAATCACTGTACGTAACTGTTGAAAAGGACTTTCGTCACTTTCCACTTTTGATTATAGTGGGTTGGAACACTTGGCATCAAAGTCGTTCCCCACTTAGGTCGTTCCCTTCACACCGGCCAAAGAATGGCTTTAAGAGTTTTTCAACCCCTCGGGAAGGCAGGCCTGCTAAAGGATTTAAATGCTTGAAGTACAGAAAGCTTAAGAGTGGCTTGGCTTTTTGGTCACCCAGTTATGGGGAGAGCATATACCTTCCACTTTCGAGACAAGGCAATCAATTTGTTCTTTTTAGCCTCCAAGACAATGATTTGCTAACTTTTATTTGGAGATGTTGCTCCAAAAGGCATGGTGTTCCTTTTTAACCTTTCATAGCAAAGTGTGTATTTCCAAAACTTTTGTAAAACAAGCCTGGTCAACAAAAGTAAATCGTGATTTTTGGTCAACAAAATTAAAGTCGATAGGGGAAAACTTTCCCTCTTTGCCTTGCACAAAATGAAGATGAGGTTCTTTTACTTTGCAACATGAAGTGAATCCTTTTAAACACCAAAGGATGGTGAGGTTCTTTTTAAAACTTTTGCCCAAGTAAAGATTGCTGGTTCTTTTTACAACTTCCAAATGAAGTGTTTTTCCTAACTTGCAGGAATAAAAGTTGTGCTTTGTTGTTCTTTTTACCATGCAATAAAGAAAGATGAATTTTCTTTTAAAACACCAAAAAGGAAGGCATGAAGTTAATTCTATGCATCCAAATGAAATGATGAGGTTTATTTTAAATTTTGCAAAAAATGAGAGTGAATTCTTTTTAACCAACTTTTGTTGAAAGAAAGTAAAAAAAGAGACTTAAACCCTCTAAACTAACTCCTTCCCCTGCACAAAAAAGATTAGAACCTGCACATAGCCGGTGATCAAATGTTAGTGTGGGCTTACACAAGCCTAAATTCTGATCTTGGTTACAAATTTTACAATTCTGATCCTGAAATGCCCTGAAATTTGTCTAAGTCTGAATTTTGGAGGATCTTCCAAAAACTAGATTTTGCATTACAACTCCTAGAGGTCTGAAACCCCTCTCAAACATCCTGAAAGTATATATGGAATATAACTTAAAGTATAAGAAAGAGAAAAGAGAAGAAGTAGGGTTTTATTCTCAAGCTTGATCTCTCCAAGTCTTGTGACTGGGTGGACTGGTCCTTCCTCATGAAGGTTCTCTTGGCTTTTGGATTCTATAATAGATGTGTGGACCTCATTGAGAAGCTTCTCTCCTCCTCCTTTTTTTTTTTTTCTTGTTAATGATTCCCCCTCCCCTTTTTTTTAAGCCTCCAGAGGTTTGAGGCAAGGGGATCCCATCTCCCCTATTCTCTTCATCATTATGGTTGAATGCTTTGGAAGGTACATGGAAAGTATGTTGACTAGAGGTATCTTTAAAGGTCTCCAAACCTCTTCTTCTGATCACACCTGCTCCCACAATCAATTTATGGATGATACCATCATTATGGGGGATTCTAGTATTTCGGAAGCCAAAATCCTTTAGGACACCCTATGCAAGTATGCGCCTGCTTCTAGCCAACTTATCATCTGGGTTAAAAGTTAAGTGTTTTTCATGAACACTCCTAAGAAAAGATAACATAGAACTAGCATAATTCTAGAATGTTGGATTGCTATTCTTCCTGCTACCTACCTTGGCATCCCCTTGGGCATCTCTCCCCCTGATTTCTTTTGGAGTTCTCTGGTGTGTAAATTTCAGAGAATGCTTGCTGGTTGGAAAGGTTCTCTCTTAAGTCAGGCTAGCAAGTTACAAATTCTTAAAGCATCCCTTCAAAGAATTCCTATTTATGCTCTTAGTCTCTTCAGAATCCCTGTTAAGTTTGTTGACGCTATTGAAAAAATCCAAAAAAAATTCTTTGGTCTAGGGTTGAGGAAAAGAAGAGAATGGCTTTAGTGGCTTGGGACAAGGTTTGTAGATCGAAAAGAAAGGGTGGTATGGGTCTGAGGAGAATCAGGACTCTCAATGAAGCTCTTTTGTCCAAACAGATGTGGAGACTATTCCACTCTGACAGTGAGTGGTGTGAAATTTGGAGAAGTAAGTATCCTCTCATGTCTTCATCTCTTTTGTCTTTCATCAACTCTGATTTCAGCTCCAATGGCTCTCACATTTGGAGCCATGGTTCAAAGTGTAAAGATAGCATAGATAAAGGGGTTAAATAGAGAGTTGGTAATGGTAGGAAAGTCAAATTTTGGGAAAATCCCTGGTTGCTTGAAAAGCCTTTTCTAGAAGTCCCTGATTTGGCCCCTTTTGCTGCCCCTTGTAAAAGAGTTTTTGGTTCCTTGGATGAGGGGTACTGGATAGGTGACAAATGAAAAAATATTGAAGGTATACACCCTGGCCTCGTCAATCTCAAGAAACACTTATTTCTGCTTGGCTAAAAAATGAAGAAGATATTCTTATTTGGAAACTTGAGCCCAAAGGCAACCTTACTATTTCTTCCATGTATGGACTACTGACTCCAGCCACCTTAGAGAACCCCTTCTGGTCTAAATCTTGGATCAATGGTCTTATTCTGAAGATCAATATCTTCTATTGGACTATCCTCCAAAAATTTTTTTTGACTCTAGACAACCTAGAGATTAGAGGTTTTAATCTCCCCAATAGGTGTGTTTTGTGTCATGAGGAGGAAGAGTCTGTGGACCACTTGGCTATTCACTGTTCTTTCACTATCTCTATCTGGGAAATATTTCTTAATAATTTTTGTATGGTATGGGTGTTCCCTAACTCTATTCAAGACTTGTTCCATTCTTGGAGCTACCATTGGTCTAATCCTTCTTTGAGAACTTTGTAGTAGCTCTCTCTTCCTAACATCCTATGGGGGATTTGGAAAGAAAGAAACGACCGCATCTTCAGGGATACTTCTCTCCCCCAAGCTATTGTTTCTTAGAAAATTCAAAGGGCTATAGTGAAGAACCTGAGGACCATTGGAGAACCTTGCGCTCCTGTCAATTGCTTGGAAGCTCATATTCTCAACTCCTGGAACCTGAAGAGTGTTGTTAGGATTGATACTAAACAAAGTAAGAGACTAGAAGCTAAGTGGTACTCTCCCCCTCCTGGATGGCTCAGAATCAACTTTGATGGTGTTGCTAAAGGCAATACTAGACTAGCGGGATGTGGTGCAATTCTCAAAGATGAAAATAGCATTTGTAAGGAAATTGTTATTGTTCCTATACGTTGCCAAACTAACCATATGGCGGAAGCTATGGCTACTCTCCAAGGCATCTTTCTGGCTAAAAGGTGGAACTGTCCTTATCTCTAGAATGAGGGGGACTCTAATAATATCATTAACTTCCTTAAAGGAATTATCAAGCCCTCATGGACTATTAACAATATTATTAAGGCTGCTAGGGATCTTATTAAAACCTTTGATAAATGTTTTATCTCTCCCATTTATCGGGAAGCAAATGGGCCCGCTGATTGGGTAGCTAACATGGCGGTCACTCATGACAACATGATTACCTAGAAGGGTGAAAAGGATCTTCTTAATGATGCAAGATCGATCATTTTCATGGACCGATATAACTGCACCTCAAAGATTTTAAATGGATTATATAATGATTAATGACATGGCTTGGAGGAGTAATATTATTTATTATTGTGTCAATACTAATAATGATAAGATGAATGCCACCTTCTCCCATGCTTTCTCAGTTTTTGGGGCTGCATTTAGAGATTTCTTTCCATTAGCTATCTGCAACTCTCGAATTTCTGGTTTGAGCTATGAAATCATGGGAGGTAACAGGCACCGCTACGAGCCCAGTAATTGTAAAGAATGGAAACAAAAGGAGGAAATTTGGAGTATCTTGCAGAAGGGAAGGCTATCGAAGTACATGGAAATACTCGATTGGCGGGTGTATGCGGGAAAAGTGGTCAAATAAAACTAAATATGTGAAAATTTATTAGAATACTAGTCCACACACACACACAGCACTTCTTGATGCAAGCTATGGAGTAACGTAGTGTTACTCAGCTTCCCAAGGAGGGTCCCATGGTTCTCTATCTCACAATATCCCTCAAACCAACGTTTTTGCTCTCAGATTACTGAGCAAAATGGTTTAGGGATGGCAAATATGAGAACGAGAGATGTTTTTTTTAGATTTTAGTATGAGATGTGTTGTAAGCTATGTATGATGCAAAATGCAATAAGCTAAATGATAAGATGACAAGATTAGTACGAATACTATCCTAGCATGATATATTTAATCTATGATTGAGCTAAATGATAAAGAACTTATTCTAAACATGCATATTTAGTCTAATTTCTGATCTAAAAGAGGCTAAATGATGAGCATATATGAAATGAAAGCTTGAAAGAATTTGAGCATAAGTGTGATGCTTCAAATTTGAAAGATGATTGTTAAGAATGGAGGAATGAGAGCTCTATTTATAGCACAAACAGGGCAATGGATGGTCAGGATTGAAAGGTTTAATCAAGGGCCAGGTTTGAAAGTTGGGGATCCATGTGCACAATTTGTACCAATGAAATGGTGACAAGTGTCAACATAGGATTGGGTTGAGAGAAGAGGTTGGAGGCATTAAAGGCCTGAGAAGACCTCATGGTTATCTAAAGGCTAAGGGTCAAGTTTAAGTTAGGCTTACCCACTGGATTAAGAGTTAATCCAAGGATAAACCTTTGTGCAAATGATTAAGAGATAATCATGGTCAAAGCATTAATGGCCTGATGAGACCCTTGGGTTGGATAGAGGTTGAGTCAAAACAAATGTTTTAACCATGTGGGAAGGTTTGAGTTAACCATTAATGGTTATTGGAGACTTTGGGGATTAAGTGGTTGAAGGTTGGAAGCCTTTAATGGTTTTCAAAGACTTTAAGGGTTTTAGTGGTTGAAGGTTGAAAACCTTCAATGGTTATCAAAGACTTTAAGGTTTTTGAGAAGTGACTTCCCTTTGCTTAGGGATGTGACAAAATTTAGAGGAGGGTTAGGTTAATTAGAAGCGATTAGAAGATTCTAGAAGGGATTAGGAAGGGGTTTGGGATTTTGCAAGTGGATGGAGGGATAATAGGATTTAATTGAATTAAATGATTTTATTCAATTTGGTTGTATTTGGAGAAATTAAATAAATTAGATTTATTCAATTTAGGATAACTATTTAATTAAATTTGAATTTAATTAAAAGTGGCTAGGGGGATTTAATTGAATAAAATGATTTATTCATTAAATAGTATGGTGAATTTTATTTAAATAAATCGAATAATTTACTTAATAAAATAGAAGAATGTGGATAATTTAATTAAATTGGATTTAATCAAATAGAAAAATGAACATAAAATATTCATTTAGGAATGTGGTCATTTTTATACGTCTATAGAGGGATGCTAGAATCACTAAGTTTTTCACCAAAAATTGGAGGAAGGGCACCCTAAAAATGGGAGATAAAACTGTTAGCATCGATGAAGACCTAATTGCTCAGGTGACGGGTCTGCAGAGGTAGGGAATTAATTTCTACAGGGACAAAGAGCTTAGCAAGGAGGCCATCAAGCGATACCCTGAAACTAATAAGGAGAAGAAGTGTTTGGTTAAGCTTAGCAGGACCTACTACCCTCCTAGGGCCTTTGCTAAGCCTTGGAGGGAGCTTCTACTTGCAATCATTCGCTACATGACTTTGGATGATAGATTTACCAAAGTCTATGGCTACCATTTCATGCTACTCAACCACTTCAGGTATGAAGACAAAGTTAAGATGCCCTATTTCCTGATTTACTCGATGAATGCCACTATCAAAGCCCATAGAGAGAACCCTAAGGGAGACATTGCTATGCACCAAGGTCTAATGGTTCTAATCTATGAACACATTAAAGATAATTGAATCACCCACCCCCAACTTTCTATGTCTTAATCTAAGGAGGAAGGGTAAGACTTTGAATTTTTTGTGGGTGAGGATTTTGCTGGTGATTTGAAAAGTGAGACTGAGGAAATCTTGGAGGACTCTGAGGTTGAATTGGGTAAGAAAAGAAAATGGGAGAGCAATAATTCATCCTCTTCGAAGGGAAAGAAAAAAGGCAAAGAAAAGGTCTTCTAGATTCAATCTTCCTCCTCAGATGAGGTCTCCGAGGACTTTGAAAAGGATGACTCTCCATCCCCTTGAAAGAAGAAACCTAAATATTCTTCTCAAAAAAGGAAAAAGTAGAAAAGGTAAGGCAATTCTGAGTTGGAGATGGAGGACAAAGAGTAGAGCAAGGATTCAGATGTGGACCAAAATGTTGAGGAGGAGATTACGAGGGATGGTTTCCACCAGAGTGTTGGTGGTGATGCCGAACAGAATACCATTGGTGAAGACCCCAAAACTAATTAGGAAAAGGTTGGTGAAAAAATCTCCCCTTCTAACCCTTCCATTGAGGGTTTGAAGGGGTTTGTGGACTCCCTCGACTGGCTCATTAATAGTCACAAGAAATCTATGGAGAAAAACAAGAACCTGAGTCATAGGATTCAAATTCTGGAGACTATTAGCACCGGTGAAGGTAGATCCATGGCTGAGCATGTTGATAATTTGGGAAATACTATTGCCAGAGCTGAAGAGATTAGGAACTCCTTCAATCCAAGGTTTGAGCAATTGGAGAAGGCCTTGGAGAAAATAAGTAACAATGACACTATTAGGGACTAGAGAATGGTCAAAGCTGAAAACAAACTCAACAAAATCGATACCTATCTCAGAAGCATTGTTGAACACAATTATTACATTCTAAAGACCTCAGTTGACAACATCAAAATCCTAATGAGTAAGTTGGAGAATGAGAAGGGATCCCTAGAGTAGGAACCTAACATGGAGGGCGTGGAAGGTGTGCAAGGACCATGCATGAGGACTAGAGGCAAGAAGAGGGAGAAAAAGACAAACAAGGAAATCAAAGAGCTCAAAGTTTCTTCGATGAATTATGACCTATTGGTCATCAAGGCTGTTGAACTTCTTAAGTCTCTATAGGTGTTGCTAGCTGTCTAGGTCTTTCTTTCCAGTTTTTTCTGCTTTGTTGTTCCTAGTTTTTTGTTGTCCCTTCGGGTTGCTGGCTTTCTTGCCAGACTTTCATTTGTTGTCTTTATGCTAGTCTAGTTGATCTTTGATGATCTTTATTTTGATCTTTATGTAAAAGGTTTTGGGTCCTTAAAACTTATTTTTCTAATTAATCAGAACAAATGCAAAAACATAGTTTAATTGGAAGAGTATTAGGCATATATTTCTAAAGTTGTATCAAAATTTCAAAGATGCACAAAAAAAATAGCAATGCACACTGAATAACAACAATCATAAGGGACACAAGCATAGTTTGATTATCTTGTCTTCAAAAATAAAAAAATTAGATTAAAGGTTAAATTCCTATATAATATCAATCTATATCTCTCAAAAAATAAGTTTTAAACCCTTTAATAGGCAAAAATTACCATCCTTAAAGACCAGGAACTAACAACCCTTGAACTGGAAAAAAAAAAAAACAATCCTCAAAGACCTCACTAGTAGCTCCTCAAGATTCGGTGACATTCAAACACTTGCAAATGAAAAACCACTCTCTGCCTTTAGTGAAACTAAATCTGTTGCACGGTTATTTGAATCAAAAGATCTCTCCACGGTTCACTTGCAACTGAAAATAAAAAGCCTTTCAAACCACCACTATGGAAGACACGTAGCAATAGGAGGGAGAGAGGTCTAGGCTCTATGAATTGCAACCTTAGGACCTCCTGGGGAGTTGCCATGCAGCGCAACATCTTGCTTTGCAAACTGTGGGTCTAGTGGTCTTGGTACAAAACCAATGCCGTAAAACAAAATACCATGCGTAAAGAGCACAAGACTTAATCAAAAAGGAAAAGAAGAGGGCACTAAGAATGAGCTTCATTCCAACACGTGACAGGTGCGAACCAACCTCTTCAAAACTTGGCATGGACAAAATAAAGTATACAAATTTTTAGCAACTTCTGGGATAATCCTGCTTGTAGGGTATCGATACCCAAAATTTCTAGTTACACACCGGTTTTATGCATATATAGGGACAAGTCTATCAAGGACCTACTATAAAGAGACCCGATCCTTCTATAAGAGCTGCTCTTGAGATTCAAGGATTTGATAATTCTGATCAAGGAAAATAATCTCATAAAAAGGGAGGTCACCCAACTCATTATTAACCAATTCTAACAGAGTATGGAGCCGAGCTAATGGATACAAAAATTCCTCAACCTTGATGGCAGCAAGGGGAACACTTAGGTTTTGGGGAAAGGTCTTCTCTTGCTACCATTGCTAAATCAAACTCACGATCTGCTCAAATTTTAAAACTAAACTAACAAGGGGGGAAGGAGAGGGTAAGCTAAGACTTACAAAATGTTTGAAACATTCCTTGATGTACGAGATTGAGAATTTGAGCATGCCCAAAGTATATGCAGCTTGTGTTGCTACTCGTTGGCGACTGATGAAACTATTAGTCTTTCTAATCAACTGCTTATGATCACTCACCTCTACGACCATCAATTCCTCCTTAGAAGCGGTCTACAACCACTTGATTAGTTTTTGGGCATCAGGGACCTTGGGCATAGTAGACTGCATGAATTAATCAATGATAACACTCACCTCGACATATTAAGATTGCAATCACCTAGGAATTTCAAAGTTAGCTGCAAAATAGGGCAAAACTGTTTCACCTTTTCCCAATGTAAAGCATATAACTTCTGGATGGAAAGGGTGTGATATGCCAGAGTAGCAGGCAAAACATCAATGGGTTTTGCTAGGAGTGTAATTTCCTCCTCTTTTGCTTGAATCTCTGCATACAATTCTCTAACTTTCTTCTCTGCCACAGATGCTTGATTTTCCAATGCAATGACTCTTGTACTCTTATCCTACAACTTGTCTTGTATTCGGATCGTATTATCATGCTCACTCTCCAGGACCTATTTAAATCCTAGAGTGCCTTATCTAATTGGGCTTGTCTTTCCTACCATTCGTGTATTGCTCGTTCCTTTTCTTCTTTCTCCTTAGAAAGGAGTGCATGTCTTTGAATAAAATCTCAAAAGATTCTATTGTTATCCTGGCTCGCATCTTGCAACTGGATCTGGATCTGAGTTATTTCTAGAGAGTGTTCTTGGAGTTGCAAGAAGGCTTTTTCTTTATCATGGAACTTCTTTCTCAATTTGTTATTTTCTAATTGCTCAGCTTGCAACTGGGAGGTGACAACATTTAAGGCACTTTGTAGTTTCTCTTTTTCAGCCCTTTCTTTTTGGACATAAGCTTGAAGGTGAGATATCTCAGCATTCTTAGCTTTCTCCTCCACTTTATAATGGTCGACCGTAGCTCTAATGTGGCCCAATTCTTCCATGAGATTCTCCAAGCATCTGCTTTTCTTGAGGAAATCTATCGATATAGCCTTTTGGGTCTCCTCCATCATCTTAACCTTATCTTGTGGGTGAGATCATTTATCTATATACTAGTAGCATGTATTCAATATTCTATCGACTGCATTTCTCCCTAAGCTTTGATGACATTAAGAAACATAGCTGTGAACATCAAGTTCTGGCTTTCTTCATTGAAATGCATTTGGATAATAGGTTAGACGGGCTTTTAAAATAAAATTAGTTTTCACCTATCTACCCTCTGAGCTTGAGATAACTTGGAAGAGTTCACTTGTTGTATGAAATCTGATGGACAAGGGTCTCCTGCCCTACCAAGGGGGAACCGAGCGGAGTCCCAAAAGGATTTGAGACTATGGGATCTCTCAGTTGCATGTAGATTGGATGGGGAAGAATAGTAGGAGAGAAATAAGGAATGCCTAGTGTTGCACCAACAGAAGGGGAGGAAAATGAAGTTGTACTTGATGATGCAGGAAGACTAGGGTTTTCAAAACCCAACATCTACGTGATTGAGAAAGTGGATACAGATTGAAAAGGGGTTTCTACAAATTGGGAAAAATTTAGAGCATTACTCAAGGCAGAAGTATCATGTAGGAACACTGTCAAAAAGCCAATAGTTGTAGGGAAAGAGATGGACTAAGGTGTTGCTAAAGAAAATACAACTCGAGTAGGGTAAAACACAGTGGCACCAAAGATTGTAGGAATAATGACAATAGGAGAAACTAAAGACTGGGAAGAAAGAAGAGGGGGAGCAAAAAGTACTTGAGTTGAAGATGTTGTAACTATTGATGAGAATTGGGCCGCTATAGGTACTTGGGTCAAAACACTCCCTGGAACTTCTAACAATGTATGTTTCTTCCTTAGAGGGGAAGAACTCTCATGCGCTTCACCAGACCGCTTCATTGACAACTGGGAGCGAAGATTTCTGACAAGCTCTACAAGAGCTAGTGATATAGCTATTTGGTGACTTGAACCTGATTCGAACTCCTTCCATTTATGAGTCTGTTGTTGAATATCCTCTTTCTATGCAGACTCTTGAGATTCTAAGCCATCTCAAAGAGACTCATCGACAGACTCTACATCTACATTGTGTTTGTCCCACTCTTCCTCAAAATTTTCATCCAAAGGGTAATTTCCTATAGAAACTCGAGGCTTCTTAACTTCCTGTCGATACATTCAAAAAGATAACCTCTTCCTTTGCGGCCATTTATCATCATTCATCTTCCTAGTCAAAATGGTAGGAATTAATTTAATCGGGTTTGGTTTTGTAGTCGAGGTGTAAAACTATAACCATGGTGGTCGCTCCTTGACGAAAATAGCATCTAGGTCCAGATATAACCAAGAATCATAGATCTTGAAGGGTTAATCTAGACTTTCCAAGACTCATGTGGTTCATGCGCTATAGGATTATTTATTTTTGCTAAAGAACCATCTGGGTCATAGCTCCATGGGTCATCAATGACCACAAAACCCAACTGCATCAATTTTAAATTGAGCAATCCTTCAACGAGGAGTCTCTTCACCAGAACATTAGGCCCTAGCATCTTACGGTCTTGGGTGATGGCGACATCATGCTTGCCTACTTCTAGAGTATTTTCAATTACAACTAGCTGCCTAGAAATTTCCAAGACCAATGTGGGATCAATTACATAAGTGGGGAGATGGAAAGGCTCTTCTACAAAACTATGTACTCTGACAAAATAAGTCCCTACTTAGAAACCAGTCACAACAGGGACTACATGTAGACATCCAGCTAATTTGTTGCATCGTGAAGCGAGAAAAATAACTTGGGGTTTCCTTTACCAAATCTCGCATGGTGGGAGTCAGGAAAAAATTAGCAAAAGAGTATGCATCATGTAGGCCGATATTATGGGAGTCCATGTAGTCACAAGCTTCCGCCTATTATGCTCATAAAAAAATGACAACTCCATGTATTGACTAAAAAACCCCTTGTTTTGGTGCATGAACATGTGAACAAGAAAAGAAATGTACTTGAATCTATAATGTATCTAGAAATTGGCTAGTTTCTCTACTATTCCTTTGGTAATGTCTTCAGCAGTCATACAAGAAATCTTCTTTCCATTTTGAGAGGTTTAAAAGAACACCCATTTGGAAGGTATGTACATTTAAATCATTATCAAGTTCACAAACATAAGCCAACATTGAGGCAACCTCTTTCAAGTCATCTTTCTTCAAATCACTAAATGCCAGTGGGAATTTTGGAACTTGATCAAGACAAGTATCCATTGCACTGTTGCAAAAACTTAAAGCATCCTTCCTTCGATGTCAGTAATTTTCTAGCACCTCCTTGCATAAAACCTCAGTTGTATTGGAAGCCAAGGGGTGCACAACATGTCTTGGATAGCCTCTACATGTATGTCTACTCTCAACGAAGTGTCCTGAATAGTAGGGGGTTTAGACTAAAACATTGCGAGCATGCCTCAATGAATTTAGGGCAATGAGGGAGCATAAGGATGACATACTGTGAAAGACCATAATTCCAAAGCTTGACCATCATGTGCTTCCAATATCCTTTGTGGATGAGAATCCAAGCATAGATGGCCTCTCATAGATCCTTGGGTTGTTTATGTATTTTAGGATCAAGAACCTCTTCATATCTATTCAAAACTAGAAAGGTACTCTTGGTCATATATTGTGTCTTTGGCAAAGTTCTTGGGTAATTAGTTTTTAGAGGCATAGGATGAGAAGCATACGAGAAATCCCCAAAAACATTGACCGAAGCCTCAAGCTCTAAAGAACCTGATGTCTCAGTGGGAACATCCATTTCTACAAGCTGATTTCATTATGCCTTTTTCTTTTCAAACCTTCTTTGGTGTTGGGATAAAACTCTTTGCAGAACAAAAATGCCTCATGCTACTTTAAAAATATTTTCCTTCTCTAATACACTTCATGCCTTGATTTTTGTGCTTAACAATAGGCTAATCATGTGCTTTGCCTCGTACATGCGCCACCTGTGCCTTTCGTGTGGAATTAATTTTGTAGGACATTGCGTTAACTACCACCTTTAACTACACTTTAAAGCCACTATCCAACTTTCACCACCATTTCAAGTATTCAGACAACTATATATAAATATGTGTCCCTTTCTTTATTGCAATTAATATGGCCATCTTTGTTGACATCAACCAAAAGCTAACAACAATTTACCTTTATTTTACAAAGTACATATGGCAGGATGCATGGCATATTCTCATATCTTGCACACTCTCTGAAACCCTGAATAGTTTGATTATGATTTGGTTTCATATTTTTTCCCTGTTGTCTTTCCTTTTATGGCTTCAAACCCTGCCATGTCTATAAATCTGACCATGACTTATACAATGATCCTATCTTTGTTTTTGAAAAATATTCTATACCCCTTTTATATGAATTTTCCAATACTCATTAAGTTATGTTTCAAGCCAAGGAGAAAATACTCATTTGAAATAAAAACATTCTCCTTGTTTTTCGTTAGAATGATAAAATTTCCTTTTCCCATAACTAACACTTGGTTTTCATTTCTCGATGTGCCATCTAATTTTACACTCTCATACAAACTAGAATTTTTTTTTATGTTTACAATCATACGATTGTTGCAATTCTAGAGTCTAAAAACATTTCATTTTCATTTTCTTGTGCAACATTGCAAGCTATGAACGTTCTATCCTAATTTTTGTTTTGTTTGGTAAAATTTGTACTTTTTTGTCTAGAACCATATTGTTTCAGTCTACATTTATTTAAATAATAATCACTTCTATTTCAATAATAATATTGTACTAAATAATTATCATACCTTTTTCCTTGAGATTGATTTTGAGTTGAGAGTTTATGGTTGCCTCTTCCACTTGAGTTTCCTCTTGAGCTCAGTGGTCTAATCCTTCCACCTCTATATGAGTTTCTTCCTCTACCTCTAAAATTTGTTCTTCCTCTACCTCTACCATGGCTAATTAAAAATTATGTCTTGAAACCACGCTCCAAACCTACATTTGTTGACCTTCTCAACCTGTCCTCATGAGTAATAAGTGATGCATGTAGCTCATCAACTAAAAATTGTGAGAGACTCTTTGTCTCTGCTATAGCCACCAAAATTGATTCAAACCTTGTAGGAAAAAATTTTAAAATATTTTCTTCCACTCTTTTTTCTTCAATAATTTCACCATGTGGTTCAATTTGGTTTACTATCCCTATGATTTGAATGAATAATTAATCTATTGTATTTGATTCTTTCATGTATATTGTCTCAAAATCTCATTTTAACATTTGTAGTTGTTATGGTTTGTACTAAAAACCAGAGAAATAAAAAATATTAAATATAATGCAGAATAAGAATGGAAAAATAACTAAACAAAATAACACAAATATTTAGTGTGCTTCACTCAATGTGAGCTACATCCACCAGATAAATAGTCATCCACTTATTTTATATTATCCAGCGAAGAGAAAATTACAATATGATATGTTTTATATTACACAACCACTTATTTATAAGCCTTTTTGGTGATTCACAAAGGTTGGCTTACATACCAAAACTCTAGTTGAATCCTTTGAAAAATAATGGGCAATTTTTGGCTTCAAGGGTAGCATCACTGAAACACTTGGCTAGGGGAATGGTCCCTAACACCCCCACTAGTGGGATGGTCTCTCCAGGCCCTGGAGGAGGGGACTTTCCCCACTACACTTCCCCATTAAATAATCAAGAGGAGAATCATAGATCAAAAGGAAAAAAATTTAAGCCCACTAGTATGATTAGTCACCATATACCAACAGTGGCTTGGCAGTCTTCACTTTAATTGTTCCTTGATAGGCAATTTGGAGGGTATCACATGCTTGTTTTGACTTTGTTTCTATTGTAGTCCTTGGAAAAAAACTTTCATTAACTCCTTGAAAGATTTAAATTAGGTATTTTGAATCCTTATTTCTATTTTCCTGCAATAAGTCTTTTTCTACTTGAGTTAATGCATTATATGTTGTTGCATCTACTAGTTTCGGGTAGCCATTCTTGACAAATTCCTATAAATATTGAGAATTAAATAAAGCCTTTATTTTTATGGCCTACTAATCATATCTTTTTTTATCAGCCTAGGAAATTTTTAATTTTTTCAAACTTGTACTTGGAGCTGCCATGGTCGACTATGAACGACTTGCTAAAAAAAATGATTGTTGCTTAAAAAGAAAAAATGATTTTTTTTTAAATCCACTAACCATTGGCTCTGATACTGTTGATATAAAAAAGGAAAGGAGAATAAAAATATCTTAAACAAAGAGAAAAATTAGTAGATATAAAAAATGATAGTAAGAAGAAGTATTTTTGCTATAAATATTGTGCATTCATATATTTAAAATATGAATTGATTTACAAAATGGAGCTGCTTCTCTCTTATCAAACTTAAACAAAATAAGATAGTCCCCTTTTTCTTACTGCTAATAAACTATAATTGTTGTTTCCATAGCCATACCAAAAAATTATGCATTTTTCGTTCTTCACATTCATTGCTCTACCAAAAGACTACCCTTGTATTTTTAAACTTCAACCAAATATAAAGTGGCTGCCTTGATCTATTCTTAGGCCTAGCAAGGGAGAAATAAAAGACCATAAATAATAACTACAACTATGTTGCATTTAATTCAATATATTTACATCTATCACGAAAAATATTTAAAAGATTAATATTAGAATTTTCAATTTAAAACTTTCTTTTATGATTGAAAGGGGGGTAGATAAACATAAGATGAGTTGATCAAGTAAAGACCCCAAAATTGAAAGGGGGGGGGTAGATGAACATAAGATGAGCTGATCAAGTAAAGACCCAAAAAAACAATAGATGGCTAGAGTGGGAGGGTTACAAAGGAATAGGTTTTTCATATAAAATGTTTGATATATGCCAGAATGAGATGTTGCTTCATTAGGGGTATTAAAAGCATGGAAAATGGATTACATATATGTTGCAAAGGAATCAAAATTTGAATAATTTAATTTCATCATGATGGGGATTCAATAATAATAAAAAAAAATTATTAAAATTTACCAAATGATATCTCTAAATGCTATGTTTTTCTCCTTGATGTAGTTCTAGCTACAAGAAATTTGATTGGGAAAACCATTGAAATCCTAATATAGAAAGGCAACAATAATCTCATATCATATTTCTCTATCTCATTTATGCTTCTTAAGATATTAAATATGTTTGCAAGCCATTTCCAAGGCTTAAAATTGTAACTTCTAAAATTGATGAAGCATTGAATGAAGAGTTTCATGTAATTCTTAAAATTGTATGAATCTTTTTAAAGATTTCCCTAGAAAACCTCCTTGGTAGGATGTTTCTGAATGCGCAAGGTTTAAAATGGATTTTTAGTAGAAACTTCAATGTTAAAAAATTCATACCTTTATATGAAAATTATTTAGTCAAACAAATTTCATACAAGATTCATTCATTTTTATCTCAATATATTATTGGTATAAAACTTGTAGATAAATGGCTCCCAAAAAGAAAGTAGAAATGAGATTGTATGTCAAATATTTGATAAAATCTCAAACATGGTAGAATGCCAATCATGACATTTTGCATGTGTCAAAATGCTTTGATCAACATCATAGAAAGGTTTTAAGTGCATAGTGTGTTTGAAAAAACAAAGGCAAACATGTAAAGCAAAAGGGAATTTGATTACCAATTAAATGATCTTTTCCTAGAGGTGAACTTTTTCACCTGGAAGAGTCAAAGACTATAGCAACTTATTTTTCACTCAAGGGTAAAAGGATGTAAATTAGATAAAGATAAGGATGCCAAGTATCAACTTCAAATTAGGACTAGGTTTCTCTTCTCTTTTTAAAAATGGAAGTGTTGTTTCGTTTATAGGAATTTCAATCTCTAGATTCTAGATAATTCTAATTTTTTAATAGGATAGCTAGTCTTGGTTTTTGAGGTCCTTTGAAGTTAAAATTTTAATGGTGCAAACTACTGCCTGGTAATTTTAGTTAAATTTAGTTTGTAGTATAGGATTAGTAGTGCCATATTCTAGTGCCTCATCAATGTATGCATTACCCTTTCAATAAGAGTAATCAAGGACTATAATGGTTTTTGTTGCACATTTCTTGATTAAAGTATTTGGTTGATCGCTCCTATTTATATTTTGTAGTTTAGTACAACTTTCATTATATTTACAGACCATTAAGGAGGATCACTCTCTTGAGTCCATTGGAGCTCAAATTGTAGAAGGCTAGTCATAGCCATATTCATTGGCTTTTGTTGTCCCTAGTTTGATCATAGTGTAATATGTTTTTCTTACCTCTTGATCCCTTGGTTTTGGCAGTATATTTTTTTCTAGAATTGACGGTTACAAGAAAAACAACCAAGCAAATGTACTTTATTTGTGATAAAAATTATTATTTGTGTAGGAATGGAAAGACTTAGAACTTTTAGATAATGCATTCTCTTCTTGAAGCTTGGTATATAGAAATACTATAATTTTCATTGAGATTCCTTTTATCTTAGTTTTTCTGAAAGGTGTTGTTTTGGGGATTTTTGTTACTTCTATCCAAACTATTTTTTTAGTGTAATAGTTGTCTCCTTTACCAATAGTAGAATTTTAGGGAGATTTGGATTTTTCAAATCAATCTAATAATGTTTCCCTATAGATCCTTTCCTTTATGTGTTTGTTGGAATTTTTTTAGCTATCCTTTTACCCATAAGGCTTTAAAAAGGATTGTGAAAGTGATTTTTATCACTTGCATATCTCAATACCTTATTCAAATGAGCACTTTGTTAATGCTTACAGAGAATAAAGACTCTCTTATAAAATATATGGCTTTTCACGATACCCTTGAGAAGGAAATTAGATTAATTTGTTATTAGGATAATAGAGGTTGATATAAATATTAGCTTTCTTACAATTTGAGTGAATTAAATATTTATATAAAAATGAACTGGTAAATTGGAATTGGTTAATTTTTTTGCATCCCCTTTACCATTAATCACTTGCATTCCACTTTGGTTCCACTTTGTGAAATAATAGTATACATAAAGTTGAAATAAAGATATTCTTTTAAACGTCCAAACCTCCCTTTATTAGGAAAATGTTTATTTGCACCAATATTGATTCTAAAGTCAACTCCTATGATAATCTCTATGAGCTCTTACATAATCTCCTCTAAGATAGTGCGAAGGACAATTTAGGGTTCCATCTTTTGTCTATCATTAGAGATTTAGCCTTTTCTAAAGACTAGACTCAATGATCCACCTTTTTTAAAAAAGTCAGCTTTTGAATATATTTTTCCTTCCATCTTGAACATTTTATAACTTGTTCAGAATGTTATGCTTCACAAAAAGGGACTTTAACCTCCTCTAACTTCATCAAAGAATTATTAATAAATTCTTTATATTGCATCCCAGATTACACTAGAACTTCTACGCAAGATTCTTAGCCATTTTCTTATCATCCTTTACAAGCTCAATAATCATACATGATTGAATTACATCCCTTAGATTAATTAGTAAACAAAACTATGTAACATATGTATTCTTGAGATTACCTAAAAAGTTAAACGTTGATCTTCCGACACAAACAAAAAAGCTAAATTAAAGTAACGAATGCCTGTGTTCATTGATAAAACAACTGCAGACCTATATAAATCCAAATTCATATAATTGAGGAAGGTGGCATATCCTTTCTTAGGGTTTCTATATTCCATAGATAATAAATATGGGCGGAGAAATTCCATATAAAATGTCGTATGTTGGCGTGCTCGACGATGAAACTGAATTGCCAAGATTCCACCTGCACTTATTTAAGACGTGGTGTGCATGTGAATCCTCAGCATTTCCTGTCTATCTATGCAATTAGTAATGGGGAACAAATCAGGTGATGGTAAGAAATTTATGATAGTTTTTATGGTTTTACTAATTGTGGGAAGCACAATAATGGTGGAAGCAATAGGTATAACCTGTAACTGCAAAACATATGACGATTGTGTTGGTGCCGGGGCTTGCTGCTTCCCTGGAACTTGTGGCGATCAGGGCTTTTGTTGCGATCCCAATCCTTTTGTCCCTCCTGATGAGCTAACAAATTAAGTGTTCACCCCTGATACAAATCGTCCAGTCTTCTGATCTTAGTCTCTCTTATTTTGCTGCTACCATATATAGAGAGAGAGAGAGAGTAGAATAAGGCTGTATATATCATATACAGCAAGAATATGTGCTACAATATATAAGAGTTTTTATCAATATTACTTAGGTTTGTTGAAAGAACTGAATTATTTTATTTATATAAGCCCCTAAAATTGGCGATTCCCAAATGGTACAACTAATGCCATTAGAATATAGTCTTAAATGGAATAATTGGTTAGTTAAATTGTTTTCAAATGGGTGCATGGTAACATGAATATGTGGTTATTTATAGAGTACTTTTAATAACTTTTTTTTATATTTAAATATGTTCTAATTCTTTTTTCTTTCTTTTTAATTTGAAGTAGTTTTTATTGTTATCTTAAATTATGGTAACAATCAAGTTTTAAATATCTTTTTGAAGTTTTATATTGTTTATGTTGCTATTTGGTTATCTTTTGTAAATTTTCAAGTTTCTTTTTAGTTTCTATTATGCATTTAAATTATTTTTTATTGCTGGTCTACTCTGGAGGAACTCGACTTAATGGAAAACTCTTTAGATGAGCTAATGCATTTGTAGAGGCTTGTTTAATAGTATATATTGAAAATAAAAAAATAAGAGAGAGAGAAATCCAACAAGAAGCATATTTGTTTTCAACTATTTTTTATATACATGGCATACCATTGAAGGTATATAAATGCTCTAGCTATTGATTTCATAATTACTTTTGCATATCCAAACTATGCTACAAATTTGTAAATGCATATATTACAAAGATACATTTTGTGGAGAAAGAAAGTCATTCAGAAACTAAGCAATTTGCTAAGTGGAATGATTCCCATGGTTAGCTTCTCACCATTTGCTTGTTGTGGAGTCTAACCTTTTTCTCACAACTTCTAAGTCAAAGATACTTGTAGAAAATGAAGGTGTGACATGATTGAAATGTTTAATATTTTAATTGTTTCAGAAGAGGTTAAATTGTTTATCGTACTACTGTCAATGATGAATTCTAGTGTTTAACATCCTATTTCGACTTCTAGAGGATACATATTAATTTTTTTTATAATAATTATTATACATGTTTAATTATCATAATCATGAAGTTATGATAGAAACTCAATTATTCTCAAAATAATAATGATATATCATTTAAAAAATACACATTACTTCCTCGTTTGTTCATGAAAGGAAAATTAAATAAGTTTTAAAGGTAATTCTTTATTGGGACAATCTATCAAATTAATTGATGGGGATTTCAATGTGTCAAATGAGCATTGATGATATGAAATCTCACACATAATCTAGGCTAATTAGCAATAATACATACTAATTCATCACAAGGAATTCTAGATTTCACTCTTAAATATAGACACAAACTCTACTACTAGGTTAATTTATATAGAAGTTAAGGTCCCTTAACATTCTTGGGACTAAAATTATTGATACTCTTGATTTGAAACTATAAATTTTTAATAGCCTAGCTAGAATATAGGTAAAAAATTTATAATTTTGCCAATTGATGAAGATAATATCACTTCTCCTAAATGTGGTATATGAAAATGTTATTAATTTGTAAGTCATTAATTTTTGTAGTGTGGAAATTTGAAAATGTTTACATCTAAATTCCAAACTTTCATAATTATTAGACATGCAGAAGTGAATTAAATGTAGATCACTAGTGGCTTCAAGTCTATATAATAAAAATTAAATTCCTTCTACATATGACATGTGAATGCTCTGGATGTAAGATTTACAAACTAAAGGTGTAAAATATTAACAATCTACCAACACTATGATTCTATTTCAAGGAGAAACAATCTATCATTGAGATTATTGAAAATTGTAGGTTTGTCTTACCATGGAGAAACCTATGGTGGGTATGTCATGTTGGACTTGGAAAATGTTTCTATATCCTTATCTACATTAATAAAGGCAAAAAAATATGATCTTTTCAGAGTATTGAATGAAGGAGGATGTATGGATACTTGTGAGAGGTTAGCCATAATTTGCATGTTCCATCTTGTAGCAATTTAGAAGTGGGTTTGAACATTGTTGTCTCATTATGACATCAACTCATGCTCTAGTGATTTGGTATCTTGTCCATCCACCTTGTTGATGTATAAGATCATTGTTCATGTAAAGGAATTAGGGTTTCCACCATGGAAGGAAGAAGCCATTAATTTTTACTTGGTGATCAATACATTAAGAAAGTAAACAAAATGGATCTAGCAATAAATCAACAAGGATAAGGCCTAATAATTCTCTTGGATTTACTAGATTTGAATTGAATTGATTTCCCTCTTTTAAATTGAATTGTAAAAAATGCTGAAATCAATGAGCTATAGTCATTGGATTGAGCCACAAAACTCAATTTGAGGAATGCAAATATAATCAGAGTTGTTCCTAGAAGGAGTTTCTGATTTGTTAGGATCATAGCTATTGAACATAGTGGGTCACTGAGAGGGGGGTTAATAAGTGATTTAAACACTTTCTTCACTAACCAGGGATATATCAGTACTATATAAAATAAACAAAGTGTTGACCGGTAAACCAAACAATGTAAACTAAGTGTGTGAAAGGATTTTCTATAGAATCAATATAACAGATACACAAGAATGCATCACATAACACTAGATATATGAGGAAAACCCAATGTGGGAAAACCTCAGTGAGAATAGCTATTGGAGATCTTCTGCTCCAATCCAGCCTCACAATGAAAATGATCCAATTATAATTTTAAGGCACCAACCCAAGGAGCACCAACCCGTGATTTATGAGCATCGACTCAAAGGAGCACCAACCCATGAACAATTTATAGGCTACAACCTAAAGGAGCTACAACCCCTGCACTAAGAACCTACTTAGTCAAGACAATATAAAAATTCAAATACATAAATAAATTCCCTATTGCAAATGAATTTTTCCAACCATTCTATACTCTTCTCTACTGGTTTCAATCTTATCAGTCTGTGAAACCTCCACACACACTGCAACGCTACCATTATGCTGGTCCTTACTCTATTTAAAGTTCTCTCCCTCTATCTCTTGGATTCACTTCACACATGCCCACACTTTTCCAAGTTTTGTCTCTATTGGGTTGTTCTTTGTCGGTTCACACACACCTTACCATTTTCTCCTTCAACACACAGTCACTTAAGATTTTTCTTATTTTTCACTCAAACAATCTTTTCTATCTCACTTTCATTCATCAGCATCATCACCTCTAATTCAACAATGACAACCTCATCGATTTATACTTGTATAAATAAAAATATGTCTTCCTGCCAAAAAAAATTTAAACTTGAGGCGGTTAGGGTTTCTTTCCTTCAACCAAATATGTATCCAATCTGATTCAATTTGCCTTGGATCTCTCACCTACTTCGGGGAGATGCATCTATACACCTATTTATTCATCCAATGCATGTTTGCTAAAAATAGAAAACTTCACCCTTCTTTTTGACCTTGATATTTGTCAACCTCATTTCACCAAGCTGTTTCTAACTGAAGATCAATCTGCAATTGGATTTTGTGCCTTCATTAGAGTGTCAGCAACTACTTGATCATTCTATCATCCATACTTCCTCGAGCTACATCAGTTAGATATCATCCCGTGATTCATGGTTTTATGATTTAATGACCACCAACTACATGGCCAACCATGTTGATGAACATTTCATCGACCTCTATATGTTTACCCCCTCAGCTCCATAGAGGACACATCAACATATATTCAACTTCACCAACCTTGGGTTGATTTAAATATGAACAACTGAGAAACCCTTCTACCGCTAGAACCCTACTGATATGACCAACACACCAATCAATCACTCTTACTGGCAACACATCGTCTTGACAATTCATCTTGCCTTTCGGTATGACTACGTATTATTCTTCCTATTTAGCTTACTGGGTGTTGTTGTGATTCATCAACATTTCGCCTCTTCATCACAAATAAACAACCAACCTTCATATTGGTTTACACCTTACCAGTTATAACTTAAGTATGCGAACTCACTCCTGCATCTCACCTCATACTAGTGGTATCATCTGTGAACTCATAACATACTTCTCCTCTTTATTTCGGTTCAATCTTCTTCATACCAGTTGACACACTCTACTAGTAACCTGCAATACCAGTTGATATCAATGGCAACTCAATGCCAACAATTACCCCCTTTGACATTAATGTCAACACTTTCTATTCTTATTTTTCTCCCCCTTTGACAATAGTGGAAAAGGGAACCTTAGTCTGACACCAATCATACTACCAGAGTCTAACCATAATATTCTCCCTTGTCTTGAACCGGTAGGACACATTCTCCCCCTATGTCCATGCTTCATGATTCAAGAGTCATAAAATAGTAATAATTGTTGACTCCCCCTGAACCATACATCTCCCTACATATTTATGTGTTTCCAGATGGTAGGAAAACTCCCATATTTTGTCTCAAGTACTCAAATGTGCCCAAAGTAAGTGGTTTGATAAATATGTCAGCAATCTACTCATTGGTTGGAACATGTTCTACTATAACCTCCTTGTCTACTACCTTCTCCCTTAAGAAGTGATACTTGATTGCAATGTGGTTTTTTCTTCAGTGCATTACTAGATTCTTGGAGATGTTGATTGCACTTGAGTTATCACACAAGATTGGAATAGGTTCTAGTATCTCCACCTGTATTTCCTTCAATGTCTGCTTCATCCGCAATACCTATGAACAACATGTAGCAACTGCTATATACTCTGCCTCAGCAGTAGATAATGACACTGAATCTTGCTTCTTATTGTTCCATGATACTAACTGGACTCCTAAGTAGAAAGAACCTCCACTTGCACTCTTTCGGTCATCAATACATCATGCCCAATCTGCATCTGTATAAGCCTACAAAGAGAAGTCTCCTTTCTTTGGATACCACAAGCCATAACTGATAGTTCCTTGCATATACCTTAAGATTCTCTTGACTACATTTAAGCAATAATTTTTAGGAGCATCTCAAAATCTTGCAACCATGCAAATTGGTTGTACAATATCAGGTCTAGATGTTGTTAGATATAATAGACTATCGATCATAGACCTATACAGTGTCTTCTTTACTTCTGGTGACTCATCTAGTTTGCTCAATTTACAACTGGTAACCGCGGGAGTACTTACCAGTTTGTTGTCCTCCATTTGAAACTTTTTCAACATGTCATTAACATAGTTCATTTGTGAGATGAAAATTCCTTTCTCCTATAGTGAGATTTGCAAACCAAGAAAATAGAACAACTCACCCAGCATGGACATCTCAAATTCTTTCTTAATCTGATCTACAAATTCTTTGCACATGATGTCCTTGTCTCCACCAAAGATAATGTCATCCACATATACACCAACTATAATCATATGATCTCCATTTACCTTAATATAAAATTTATTGTCTACATTCCCTTTGAGGAATCCTTGCTCTTTCAAGTATTTGTCTAACCAAGAATACCATGCTCTGGGGGCTTGCTTCAAACCATACAAGGCTTTCTTCAACCGACATACAAAACTCTCATCATAATATAATAGATATCCTTATGGTTATTTCATATACACTTCTTCTTCAAGATTACCATTTAAAAATGTAGATTTGACATCCATTTGGTAAACCATGTATCCTTTATAGGCAGAGAAAGCTAAAAAATATAATTATTGCCCCTAACCTGGAAACTAATGCAAAGGTTATTTCGAAGTCAATACCTTCCACTTGAGCATACCCTTTGCAAACTAACCTTTCTTTATGTCAGATTATCTTTGTTGGTGTAAATAATTATTCATCATGGATATTATTACACTTACTTAAGTTTACTTAGGATAATGCATCTCATAGTAGTTTGGATATGAGACACTTGGGTGTTTGTGCCTCATTGGGATAGTGTGTGTAGGAGAAATTCCACCTCTTATGGTGTTGATCTTGTTATTACACTATCATATCCACTTATTGTGGAGTGATAATTCCACCTTCGGTGGGTGATCCACCTCATGTGGAATATTATATTATTTCTCCTACCTACCCACACCTATTTCCTACCTACCCTTGTTTCTCATTGAGCCACTTGTCATATTTGTGTGCTCATACATCCATATGGCCTTGCCTATATAAGCAGGCCTCTATTCATTGTATTGGTTAATCCAGTTGATCATTTCTATATTGATGAGAATACAGTTTGTTCTTGTCATTCTATTGTCTCTTTTATGCTTTTCATTGTGCCCTTGATCTTGGCAAAATCCAACATGGTATCAGAGCCATTGGGGCTTCGTTGATTAGTTTTTGGAGACATCCTGGAAGGCTTCTATTTTTGGATTTGGGGATCTTAATTTTTTGGAGGCATCTTACAGCGATTTGGACATCACCGTTGAATCCGGGAGGCCATTTCCATAAATTTCGACTATAAAGTCGACCTATTTTGGTGAGGAAAAAAATTTTTCCCCAATTTTGCTAATCGTACGGATTTTTCGAATATTGATATAATTTTTTCAAAAAAAAACTTTCATTTTTTGCAAATTGTTTGAAAAATCGAAAAAATCAAAAAAAAATTTCAAAAAAAATTCGAAAAAAATCAAAAAAATTGAAAAGCAAATCAGAAAAATAAAAAAAAAATATATATATTTGTTTGGGGGGTCTGCAAACCCCCCCGTGCTCCGTACGTACCTGTTTCGCAGGTTTTCAGACCGCAGTACCTTCCCTGCAGCGCTCGTACCCGCAGCACCGATCCCGATCTCCCACCGAGCACAGGCTCCACCCGCCGTCACGACCACCGCCGCTTCCCGGCAGCCTCCGGCAATTCCAGCTCCGCCGAAGATAGCCGAAGCGGCTCCTCCCTCGGCCTCCGGCAACCTTCGGCATCGGCTCCGTCACCGCGCAGCTCGTCTCTGACAGCGGCATCTACCGCCACCGCTTCGAGCCGCAGCCTCCTGCGAGCGGACCCCGCCCCGCGGCTCCTCCGGCGCCGCTCCCTACGCCGCCTCAGCTCCTGGTTCCGCCGCCTCCACGCCCTCCGCTCGCCGTCCCTACAGCGCCGCATCCTCCCGTAGCAGCGGCGACCACCGACTCCGGCGCTCCTCCGCGGCCCACCTACACAGGGCAACAGTCAGCCACGCGGACAAAGACCGATGATCGCGTTCGCCACGTGGCAGGCGGCCAGTGGCCTGCGGATAAACCCATCCGTATGGACACCCAGTCAGCATTCCGTACAGTATGGAAAACACAGTCAGCACGCCACGCAGTCTGTCCGTACGGTACAGACGCCCAGTCAGCCAGATAGGCGAAGTTTTGGCGATGATCATACGGCCGTCAAATTTAACACAGTGTTTTGCTGACATCAGCACCACATCAGCACTTTTTGAAAAATTTTATACCCCTCTCCATTGGGCTTTTCAGTTTTGCAGTCCAACTTTGGAAGGCCATATCTTGCTCATTTTTGCTCCTTTTTTGGTGCAATTTTTTTTGAAATGGGCTAAAATTTCATGATCTTCGCAGTGGTGTGGTTATTTTCTGATTTTGATGCACAGGTTTTTTGGAATTTTTGGATTCTCTCAGCTGTACCTGTCCAATCCTCAATTCTGCAACTTCAAAGGCCTCGTTTGAGCTCATACGACCTCCTTTTCAGGTGCCGTTTTTTTTTAAAGTGCTTATTTTTTCGTCTACTTTCAGAATCTATGATCAGATTTTAGAGATTTTGAGTGACAATTGTACTTTCAGATATTGGTCTTATTTGGCCTATTAGGTACTTGTAAATTGCTTGGATCTTAGTTAGATCTCTTGCATTATCAGTTTGAGTCTCTTTTGGCCTTCTTGAGGCAGTTGTAAAATTGTAAATCAGAAGTCCACTTTGCCATTTTTTGCAAGTGGCCCATTGTATACGCACTACTTATAAAGTGCCAAAATCATCACATTTGGGGGGGGTTCTTTGATTGAGTGAATTTGGGGGGGGTGTCTTGTGTGATTGTGCCTCTTTTGTGCTCTTTCCATTCTTGTTACAATGAGTCCTAATAAGTTTCCACCATTAACTCCACATAATTATGCATCATGGAAAATTAAAGTATGGAGTAAACTAATGGAAAAGGGTCTCACACACTACATAGATGGAACAATAACAGCACCACCTGATCCTAAGGCTGATCCAAATGCTCAATTAGAATGGCTCACTAAGAATTGCATGGCTCTTGGAACCTTACGCAAGTATGTATCAGATGACCTCATTTTCCACATTGAGAAGTGTAAAACAATTAAAGAGGCTTGGGATATGTTTCAGAAATTGTATGGACAAGTTGATGAAATCAGAGGCTATTAGATTGATAATGAGCTCACCAACTTAGATCCCAAGAATTTTGATACAATCCAAGATTATGTAACCAAAGCAAATGAGCTAAGAGCAAAGCTAAAGGATTGTGGAATAGACAAAAAGGATGCTCAATTGATATTCAACTTGTTGGACAAGCTTGGACCAGAATATGCAGCATTTGTATCTAGCTTCCAAACTCATCGTTTGACAGTGGGGAGTTCTTATGTTATGCCTTCTTTTGAAGCTTTCACAGAAATGTTGATATTGGAACAATCTAAGTTGTTGAACATGGGGTTTCTCAAGTCTTCAAAGTCCAAGGCTTTGGTAGCAAATCAAGGAAATCAAGGAAGTCAAGGCAAAAATTCCAACAAGAAGAAAAAGCAATCTAAGTCTCAACCACAATAGGAAAAGGGACAATCATCCTCTCCATCACAAGGCAATCAACAATCCTCTTCCAAGAAGGGGACAACACCTAAGAAGGATAAACCAACTTGTGCATATTGCAAAAAGTATGGTCATGATGAGCATCGATGCCACGCAAAGCAAGTTGATGAGTTAACCAATCTTCTCAAGAAAAACAACATCAACTTGCCATCCGCCTACACAAAGAAGGATTCATCTTCTTCTTCCTCATAGTCAAAAGGAAAAGGGCAAGCATTTGTGGCTAAAACAGGTTCTTCACAGCAATGGATACTTGACTCGGGTGCCTCATATCACATGGGTTCTACAAAGGAGCAGTTTTCTACATTAGAGCCTTCTAAGGTACCTCACATTTACATAGGTGATGATACACAAGTAGAGGTTGAAGGGAAAGGTTCAGTTGACATGGATGATGGAACATTTGAGAATGTTCTCTATGTTCCTAACTTGTCTACCAACCTTCTCTCCATCTACCAAATCACTCACTATGGGAATGGGAAAAAGGTTGAGTTTACACCAGATTCAGTTGTGGTAAAGGAACTTGATGATGATGCCTTGGTAGCAGTGGGACAAGTCAATGACAACTCAAGGCTTTATTCATTTTCCCACTTTGTACCACGTTCACCTTCTAGGGCCTTGCTTACTCATTCAAATTCAGAAAGTAAGCTATGGCATGAGCGGTTTGGTCACCTCAACTACCACTATCTTCAGTAGCTCAGCACTAAAGACATGGTCACAGGTCTTCCTCGAATCAGCTTTTCAGAGGGTGTATGTTCAGGTTGTTCCATGGGCAAACATCCCGAAGAGAAATTTGATAAAGAGAAAACTTGGAGAGCTTTGGAAGTTCTTCAACTTGTTCACAGTGATGTAGCAGGTCCATTTCGAGCACCTTCATTTAGTAAGGCCCGCTATGTTCTTACCTTCATTGATGACTACTCCCGCTTCACTTGGGTCTACTTTCTCATTCATAAGAGTGAAGTATTTGACAGATTTCAGGACTTCAAGGCTCGTGTGGAAAAGCAATCAGGGAAAGTAATCAAGATTCTTCATACAGATAATGGCAGGGAATATGTGAACAAGAGACTCGAGGACTTTTGTACATTTGAGGGGATTGATCTTCAGCATTCTGTTTCATACACTCCACAGCAAAATGGGGTTGCAGAACGCAAGAATCAAACTCTCAAAGAAATGGCTAGCTGTATGATTCATGCACGTTCTCTTGATCCCACCATTTGGGCAGAGGCTATCAGTTGTGCCACACACATCCAGAATCGGGTTCCTCACAAAGCTTTACAAGGTATTACTCCTTTTGAAGCTTGGGTTGGTAGGAAACCGATTGTGAGACATTTCAGAGTCTTTGGGTGTCCAGCATGGGCTCGCATACCTCCACAGAAACGCAAGGCATTGGAACCATAGAGTCGGCCTTGCATATTTGTTGGATATCCTGAGGGTGTTAAGGCATACAGATTGATGGATCCAGAGACTCATGAGGTATTCATTGAGAGGAGTGTTCACTTTGAGGAAAGCTCTCCTAGCTTAGCCTCTCTACCTCCTCCACCTTCCTCCATTGTGGATAGTGATGTTAGTGATTCAGATGATGAGACTCCCTCAACTCCGACTCATAGGGTTACACCTCCGCAGGGTCCATTTGTAGTTGAGGTGCCTCATTCTCCACCTCCACCTAGACCTCGTTGGGCTCGATAGACACTTGAGTCCGCGGGTTCTCTTGTTGGGGATCCTTTGGATACACGGAGAACTCGATCACAACATCAGGATCATCCACATGCATTTATTGCTACCGCTTCTGATCCATAGACATTCAGGGAAGCATCAGGGGTTCCTGAGTGGGACCAAGCTATGGAGGAAGAGTATAGTTCCTTGATGAGGAACAACACATGGGATCTAGTCCATCTCCCTAAAGGGAGAAAGATGGTTTGATGTAAGTGGATCTATCGGACCAAGTTTGCAGCAGATGGTAGTGTGGATAAGTATAAGGCTTGACTTGTTGCCAAAGGTTTCTCGCAGGTTGCAGGTGTTGACTATACTGAGACCTTTGCACCCGTAGCTAAGATGAACTCCATTCGTTTGACACTTGCTATAGCTGCAGCTCATGGTTGGGCTGTACATCAGATGGATGTGAAGAGTGCCTTTCTTCATGGTGATCTTGATGAGGAGATTTATATGGAGCAGCCACAGGGTTTCATCCAGGATACTTCCTTGGTTTGCAGATTAAGGAAATCTATCTATGGCCTTAAGCAGGCCCCCAGGGCTTGGTATGCCAAGATGGATTCCTTTCTTCTCTCTGCAGGTTTCACCAAGTGTCATTCTGATCCGAATGTCTACATTTTGCGACAGGATGACTCTCACTTGATCATTACAGGGAGTACTTCATCCATCATTAGCAGGGTCAAATCTGCTTTGCATGACAGATTTTCTATGACTGACTTGGGTCTTTTGCACTACTTTCTCGAGATAGAGATTTCACAGTCACCTTCCGGGATCACTCTATCGCAGCCCAAGTATGCTCTTGATCTACTTGCACGCTTTCATATGGCTGATTGCAAGCCTGCCCCGACTCCCTTTCTTTCAGGAGTCAAGCTTGAGGCTCAGTGTTCTTCTCCACTAGTTGATGCCACTTTGTATCGTCAGCTTGTGGGTAGTCTCATCTACTTGACTCATACACGCCCTGATATTTCATTTGCAGTTGGCATGGTTTCCCGCTTCATGCAGGAACCACATGAGCTTCATTGGAAAACTGCCAAATGCATTCTACATTACATCCAGGGTACACATCACTATGGGATTCACTATGCAGCAGGCACAGGACTTCGCTTGGTTGGTTACACAGACTCCGATTGGGCTGGCGATCTAGTTGATTGTAAGTCTACTTCTGGTTACAGTTTTCACCTTGGTTTGGGCCCCATTTGTTGGCAGAGCAAGAAGCAACATGCTATTGCTCTCTCTTCGACTGAGGCTGAGTATCAAGGCGCTGTTAATGCAGCGACTGAGACCATTTGGCTCCAGTAGATTCTCACAGAGTTTGGATTCCCTACTCCACGGCCGACAGTCCTATATTGTGACAATCAGAGTGCCATTGCCATCTCGAAGAACCCGGTCCAGCACCAGCGGACCAAACACATCGAGATTCATATGCACTATATCCGAGAGCTCATCCAGGAGCAGGTCATTGATTTGCAGTATTGTTCTACAGCAGAGCAGGTTGCTGACATATTCACCAAACCTTTCACCGAGAGTAAGTTCCAGCAGTTGCGAGCTCTCTTGGGGGTGCGGGATGTGTCATTAGGGGGGGTCAGCTGACTTCTCCTTCCTCTCCTATGGGGGGGACTTTTTCCTCTTTGAGGTTTTGTCCTTCTTCCTTGAGATTCTTTTGTTCATTCATCTCTCTTTTGGGGGCGAGTTTTTTCCCACTGGGTTTTCTCCCTTTCTCCGTTTGTGAGAGATTGCATTGCATTGTTTTGCTTGCATTTGCATGTTGTACATGGGTACCTATCATGGCCTCGTAGCCGGGACCCATCTTGCATTGCTTAGTTGCTTTGTAGACTTAAGTGCATTCCCCTAAGTTGTACTTAAGGGGGGGTGTTGGTGTAAATAATTATTCATCATGGATATTATTACACTTACTTAAGTTTACTTAGGATAATGCATCTCATAGTAGTTTGGATATGAGACACTTGGGTGTTTGTGCCTCATTGGGATAGTGTGTGTAGGAGAAATTCCACCTCTTATGGTGTTGATCTTGTTATTACACTATCATATCCACTTATTGTGGAGTGATAATTCCACCTTCGGTGGGTGATCCACCTCATGTGGAATATTATATTATTTCTCCTACCTACCCACACCTATTTCCTACCTACCCTTGTTTCTCATTGAGCCACTTGTCATATTTGTGTGCTCATACATCCATATGGCCTTGCCTATATAAGCAGGCCTCTATTCATTGTATTGGTTAATCCAGTTGATCATTTTTATATTGATGAGAATACAGTTTGTTCTTGTCATTCTATTGTCTCTTTTATGCTTTTCATTGTGCCCTTGATCTTGGCAAAATCCAACAATCTTGCCTTCTTCATTTATCTTGTTCTGGTAGACCCACTTGGTACCTATGACATTCTTGTTTTCCGGTCTAGGAATAAGTTCCAAAGTTTGATTTTTCTCAATTTGTTTCAACTCTTCATTCATGGCATCTACCCACTTCTCACTTTTTCTAGCTTCATCAAAAGTTTTGGGCTCAATTTATTTCATGAGGCATAAATTAGGTACTCATCATTCTGGGCGAGTCTCCTTCTGGTCTGCACACCTTCATTTTTATCTCCTATGATATGTTCTTCCGGATGGTTCTTCTGCACATACTAGTTGGAGTTCTTGCTTGGTGCTTCTTCTACTAGTCTATTGTCAGAATTTTCTTTATACTCAACATTTGAAACATCAATGTAGGGTGTTGGTGTTGATTCTCTCTTATGTAGGTCTTCATCTATTCTCACATTTATACTATCAACCCTTTTTCTTAATTTCTTGTTGTAGCATTTGTATGCTTTGCTAGTGGTTGAGTAACCCAAAAAGATTCCTTCATCACTCTGGGAATCAAAACTTCCTAATCCATCAACATCTCTTTTGATGAAACACTTACTTCCAAACACTTTGAAATGCTTGAGTGATGGTTTCCAGTCATACCATAACTCATAAGGAGTCATTCTATTGTTGACTCTTAGTTGTATCCGGTTTAATGTGTAGACAACAATATGAACTGCTTCCTTGCAGTATGTATCTAGTATGTGGCCTCATTCAATATTGTTCTAGCCATCTCATTAACTATCCTATTCTTCCTTTCTGCCACACCATTATGTTGTGGTGTTCTTGTTGTTGAATATTGTCTTCGGATTCTATGTTTCTCACAGTAGTCAATAAATTCATTTGAAGAATATTCTCCACCCCAGTGTGATCTTAAGCACTTTAACGGGTGTCCACTGTCATTTTCAACCATCCCTCTAAAAATCTTGAATCTTTCAAATGCCTATGGTTTTTCATGCAAAAATATTACCCAAGTTTGATGAATGCTAAGAGGGGGGTTGAATTAGTATACCAATAAATACTAAACTCAAACCCTTAAATAGTTTACCAGTTAAGCGATACAACAGATTTACTAACAATCTAGTTAAGATAAATGCAAACCAAACAACAAGTGAACCATTCACCCACAAGAGCACAATCACCATAACACAAGATTTTTTGATGTGGAAACCCAAATGGGAAAAACCGTAGTGAGAAAAAACTCACAAGTAACTATCTATAGGATAGAAACTGGACCGGTTAAGGTCATACAATGTTCTTTACCAGAATAGATCTTGTTAGGAATCTAGATCTCTATTAGGAGATAAGTCCTATTAAAGACTACCTTGTGAGACGATTTCAGATTCACAGTTGTGAACAACCTTGTTAGAGGATTTACAAAGACTTTGCTAAGCCTACCCGGTTAAGGGTTTCAGACTTGTTGAAGATATGAGTAATCAACAGGTAGAGTGACTTAGTTACTAGCACAAAATGCTTGGTTAGATCCTTAACAACTCACTGTTAATGCATTTCAGCATTACTTTAGTCTTCAATATCTTCACAATCTAACTCTTCATACAGACATTTGTCTTCTATGATAACACATACAAAAACCCTCTACAACAACTCATACATCATGCATGAAAACCCTAGACATGATGTCCTTATAAAGGAATCTGATTTCATGTTGGTCCAATAGGATTTGACTACTAGTTCCTAGGTTCAATACATCTAGACACATTTGGTAACACGACACAAAATCACTGTCAAAGTATTGGTGGAAGATAACTCATCATAGAAATACCGGTTGGTAACTCATCACAGAGTAATACCAGTTCATACAATTGACCGATTACTAGTTGTCAAAATGAAGACTAGTAAATCAAAGTGTTAACTACCACTTTGTTCCTTCATACCGCTTGAGATCCTTGAAATTCTTGGGGTCATCCTACTACTTGGTTCTTCATACCATTTGGGTCTTCATACCACTTGGGTCTTCATACCATCAGAGACCGGTAAGCATCTTCTACAAAACACTGATAGTCTAAAGACTATAATACATAATACCAGTTGGAACAATTACGGGTTGATCATAACTCATACATCAAGAAAGTGTACACAAAGCAAGTGTGTGTCCATCAATGGCAATCATAACAACATCAAAAATTCCAACAATCTCCCCCTTTGGCATTGATGGCAACACTTAGGAAAATTTTGACATCTAAGTGTTTTACAACAAAAATTGCCATAATCAAAATTACTCCCCCTAAGCATATACACTATCCCTTTTGCAGAAATGACAATGTATACTACTTCCTTAAAAAGTAACATGAAAGTATACATAACATTCACCAAAATTTTAAGTACTACTCCCCCTTTGCCAACAATGACAAAGCACTACAAAATAAAGTGTTTCTCATTATTGTTAAGAAAAGTAAATGTTTATGACAATAAGGAAAGAAATTTATCAAAAACAGATTTAAAATCCTACATAAAAGTCTTCATGGATAATGACCATGACTCAAATAATGAGGTAGCAGCCTCATTTTCCGTCTGCATCTGGGATACATGTTCTTCCATGGTATCAATTTTACTCATTTCTTGAGTGACCGTTAAAGCTTCCAGATTGAGAAAGCACTTCTGAAGTATTTGTAGTTTGGGTAATAAAACCAGATGAAGTTCCTACAAATCTTTGGTCCTGTTGCTAATCTCCAACTCTATTTTGGCAGACTGGAGTTGATACCGGTGAATAGTTTTCCCATATGTAGTAAAAGAATCATAAGGTGTCTTAAAGGTGCTTATGTATGTCTGTAAATCAGATTGTATTTTATCCTTTTGTGCAAGCATATCATCACAAAATAGATGGGGTTGGCTGATTTTGCTTAACAGTAGCTTGTCGTTGTCCATTGCATCTCTTATGTTCTTTTGTTGTTTCAGAAGTTCAAACCAGAGCTCGTTCAGTTTCTTCACTAAGGTAGTGTTTAGTGTCTTTTGATTCTTCTTCAGTGCATTAGCTTCAGCAACCTCTTCTAGACATTGTACTTGGTCCTCCACAACTGTACATAGAAGTTTCAGTTTGCCTAGAGAGGAATCGGTATTGGGGAGGTTGGTACTAGGAATTAAACTAGTAAGAGTGTCAATCGTAGTTTGAATGACATCTTGTTCCTTTTTCCTCCTTAATGTTTCTAGTCTCTCCTGAGCTAGCTTTATGCTTTGCGACAGCTTTGATTCATCTACAGATTAGAGGTCAATAGGATTGGTGATGTCAGCCGGTTTCGCTTGACCACCAATTGCCTTTGGGGTCTCCACTTGTGTGCACTTTGGTACTTCCTTCTTCTCTTTGGATCTTTGTTTTTCCTCTTTTGCCTTCTTTTTCTCCTCTTCTTCTTTCTTTTTCTTCTCTTCTTCCTTCTTCCTTTCTTCTTCCTTCTGCTTCTCCTCATCTTGTTTCCTCTTCTCCTCTTATTTCTTTTTCTCTTCCTCTTTCTTCTTCTCCTCTTCCTTCCTTTTCTCTTCTTCTCCTCCTCTTTCTTCTTTTCTTCTTTTTTCCTCTTTTTCTCTTCTTTTCTCTTCTCTTCTGCTTGTTTCCTCTTCTCTTCCTCTTTCTCTTTGTCAACTTTCTCCTTCTCTTATTTCTCCTTATCTGTGTCTGGAGTGATATCATCACCATCTAGTGTGTCCACATCAATAGTGTCCACCTATTCTATAGCTTTTTCTTCCTCATCATCAAATGCCTCAACCGGGTTTCCAATTTCTGGTTCCTATTCAACCTTTCTATTGACTTCAGCTACTTGGTGCATTTTTAGAGTAGCTTTGGCATGGAAGTGTGTATCTTTCACCACTTCAGAGACTTTGCCTTCCAGTAACAAGAGTATTCTTCTTCTCATGAAGAAGAGGTCTTTGTATCGGTTCACAATTTCAAACAATTCTGAGTTAGAAGCATCAGGGAAGTATTCTGCAAAAATCTTCTCTCTGATCTCCTGTTCTTTCTCAATGGCAATGTGCCATTTATTATCTAAAGAATTGTATAAAGAATTTGGTGTCTTAGATGTAATGTCTAATGGCGATCGATCATAAACACATAAATAATTGATGATTTCTCACTCTACTTCTTCTCTCTCACTATCACTAAAATCATCAAAATATTCTTTCAAATCACAAAGCAATTTTCTTTTAATGTTCTTAATAGTCCTCTGACAATGTGTCATCGTCTTATAAGAAGACATATCAATATTTACCGGTGCAGATGAGGCAGTTGTATTACCGGTAGTCTTTTCTTTCTTGCTTGTCTACCTAGTCTTTTTAGGTTGTACTTCTAGTTCTTTATCCTCTGATTCTAGTGAGTTTCTCTTGGTCTTCCACTTCCTTTCAAAAACTTTATTGGGAGCAACTTCTGGTTTCTTTTTGGCTGGTGACCGCTTGGTCACTTTAGGGCTAGTTGAGGTAATCGGTGTCGATACCGCTGATGCTGTCTTGCCCTTTTTCTCTTTAAGGTTCTCAACTGGAGGTGTTATCCTCTCTAAGTAGGTACTAGTGTGCTTTTCCTTACCATCAAGCGGTGAGGCAAGCAGGGTAGAGGCATACCTGTCTAACATGTCATACATGACCTCATATCCCATAGGTTCTACTTCTTCCTATCTTGGCTCTACTACCTCCATTATGCACTCATCTACTTTAATGGTAAAGTAGATGTCCTCTTCATATTTCTTAACAATGTCTCTAGATATCCTCATCCTTTGTCTCATCTTCCACCTGAATTCATCAAAATATTTATTCAAGACCTCAGGATATCCGGTTCCCACCGCTTGGAGAATTTCCCTAATTTGTTTGGTGACCAGTTGGTCAGCAGACCATTGAATATCACTGACTCCCGGGAAATAGCCTTGGAAGTAGAAAAATAGGCTGACCGAAAGTTATCCAAATTTGAACCTTAGGGTACTATCTTGTTTGATGGACTTCAATTTTTGTAGAAGTTGCTTCTACATATAGGTGCATAGATCAAATGAAGCATCTTCCTTGATCATTTTGTAGGTGGCATTCACCATAGCAGTAGAGACAAAGTTTATCCTACTAGCATAAAATATCCGGTATCCAATCACAATGCAAGCATACTTGACCAAGTCGTCCTTGATGGTGTTGACGGTCATTCCCCATTGGTCACTTAGAGAATCGGTGAGCTTAGTCATTTCATTCTTGATGATCTTCCTTAGGGCTGGCACCTCACCTCTATTGTAGAAATCGGTGATGACATGAACTGCTTTAAGAGTGATGTCATGCATCCTTTCAAGATACATCTTGTCACCATGCACTCTGCTCAGAATGATGTGGGTGTGCTCTTTAGTGAATTCGTCAAGGAAATAAACCACATTGTGAAGTTTCTTCCTCTCCAAGATGCTATATTCTAGTTTGATCTTCTTGTCATCTCCATAGAATAGACCTAGCTAAGAGTGAATCGCTAGAGATCCTAGGTCTTCCAATTTGCAGTCAATGTACCTTGAAATATCCCCTTGAAAAATGACTCTGGTGGGTATTTGAGACAGGGCATTGTATTTCATTTTCTTTTGGATAAATTCAGTAGAATCCATAGGTGCACTAGAACTGGAGTGTGATACAGAAGCCATGATTAACTGATAAAAAATAATTTTGAAAAATACCTTCAAAATTTAGGGTTTGACAAATGCAGCTCCCACCACACTACTTCAGTTGCTTGACTACCGCTTGGTGTTCTTCACTTGATTGATTGTAAATATCTCTAGATTCTTTTGCAAGATTTAAAATCTCTCCAAATTGTAAGTCGAATCGCCTTTTATTGCTCTTCTCTTGGAAATTTCTTCACTCATAAACTGTTAAGTGAAAATGACTTTGAAAACTCCCTTTTAAACAAACTCCCACCTACCATAATAAATGCATCATCGTTAGGGCATAAACCTTAATCTTGCCTTTTACCATTTTTGGTCTTCTGTTGATTGTTAGGTAACACAAACTGGATAAGGTCTTTTACCAATATAAATCGAGGGTACGAAAAATTTCACTGATTTGTTCCCCCTAAGCTTTTCTGAAGCTCAGTTTGCCAGTTCAGAGACTTCCACACTAGGTGCAGAAACCGGTTGATCCTGTGACACTTCTTCAGATTTCTTTTTCCAAGTTTTATGCATTCCTGCTTGAACAGTTTCAACATCAATCTTCCCTTCTAGAGTGACCGGTATATCATCTGTTAGGTTCTTTCTCATTCTGCAAGTTCTAGCAGTGTGTCCCGGTTTGTTGCAGTGGTAGCATACCATTCTAGGTGTTCTCCATGGTCCATTATTCATACTAACATTCTTCCTTCTGCATGTTGCAGCTATGGGGCCTCCACCATGATAGATCATACAGGTTGTTCTCCAACTATTTACTGCTTGATAACCACCTGACCAATGGTTGTAGGTATTGTACCGGTTGGGATTTCGGTTCACAAAAGGTTCTAGAAAAACTTCTTGTCCTTTGAGTATATCTTCCAGCATTGTGCACTACTGACCTACATTCAAATGCTCTATGCCCAAACTTTTTGCATGCATGGCAATTTCCATTGAATCTATTAGATCAAGGCTTATTGTTTAGAAAGTAAGGAAAATTATTGTAAGCCTTATTTCTACATACATTACTAGTATGTCCTTCCTTGAGATAATTAAAGAAAATAGGTTTAAACTTTTTCTTACCTTTATCCTTTGATGTCAGTTGATTCTTTGATTCTATATCTTTTATTCTAGAGGTCTCACCTTCCTCATAACTAGAGAAGCCAAGTCCAGTGGTATTCTTGACCGGTTGTGCCAATTCAAGCTTTTGTTCTAGCTTAATAGCACTCTGATTGAATTTTGCAAGTATCTCCTTTGTATTAGTAAGTTCTTTGGAGGTGGAAGCATTGGATTCCTTCAAGCTTGTATTCTCAGAAATAGCCTAGTTTAGTTCCCCTTTTATTTCTTCCTTTTCCACTTTTCTCTCTTGGAGATGAGTGGTAAGGGTACTGATTTCTTGTTTCAGCTTGGAGATCTCATGATCTTTGTCTTTTACCAGATCTTCAACTTTCCTCCCGTTCTCAAGCTCTTGACACATTTTGATAGTCAGTCCTTCCAATTCCCTTCTCAGGTTGGCATTAGACTCATTCAATTTTTCAACTTCTTCAACTAGGGCTTCCATGTCTGCTTCATCAGAAAAACTATTTTCAGTAAGCTCCATCAGTTTTTGAGAATGCTCTCTTCTTTTTGCTAGAGAGGCTTTATATTTGACTTTGAGTTATTCATAAGCTTTATCAGTCTGAGTGAGCCGATGAGTAAGTTCCCTCATAGTGTATTCTCCCATATCTCTTTTCAAGTGGTTAGGCTTATAGAAAGGTTGGCTCTGATACCAATTGATGAATACTAAGAGGGGGGGGTGAATTAGTATACCAATAAATACTAAACTCAAAACCTTAAACAGTTTGCTAGTTAACCGATACAATTGATTTACTAACAAACCGGTTAAGATAAATGCAAACCAAACAGCAAATAAAGCATTCACCCGCAAGAGCACAATCACCATAACACAAGATGTTTTGACGTGGAAACCCAAATGGGAAAAACCACGATGAAAAAAAACTCACAAGTAACTATCTGTAGAATAGAAACCAGACTAGTTAAGGTCAGACCGATTAAGGTCATACAATGTTCTTCACCAGAACAGATCCTGTTAGGAATCTAGATCTTTGTTAGGAGATAAGTCCTATTAAAGACTACCTTGTGAGAGGATTTCAGATTCATAGTTGTGAACCACCTTGTTAGAGGATTTACAAAGACTTTGCTAAGCCTACCCGGTTAAGGGTTTCAGACTTGTCGAAGATATGAGTAATCAACAAGTAGAGTGACCTAGTTACTAGCACATAATGCTTGGTTAGATCCTTGACAGCTCATTGTTAATGCATTTCAGCATTACTTCAGTCTTCTATATCTTCACAGTCTAACTCTTCATACAAAACTTTCTCTTCTATCATCACACATACAAAAACCCTCAACAACAACTCATACATCATGCATGCAAACCCTAGACATGATGTCCTTATAAAGGAATCTGATTTCATGTCGGTCCAATAGGATTTGAGTACAAGTTCCTAGGTTCAGTGCATCTGGACACATTTGGTAACACGACACAAAATCACCATCAAAGTGTCAGTGGAAGATAACTCATAACAGAAATACCAGTTGGTAACTCATCACAAAGTAATATCGGTTCATACAATTTATCAATTACCAGTTGTCAAAATGAAGACTGGTAAATCAATGTGTTAACTACCACTTTGTTTCTTCATACTGCTTCAGATCCTCGAATTGCTTGGGGTCGTCCTACTGCTTGGGTCTTCATACCACTTGGGTCTTCATACCGCTTGGTTCTTCATACCACTTGGGTCTTCATACCATCTGAGATCGGTAATCATCTTCTGCAAAACACAGATAGTCTAAAGACTATAATACATAATACTGGTTGAGCATAACTCATACATCAAGAAAGTGTACACAAATAAAGTGTGTGTCCATCAATGACAATCATAACAACATCAAAAATGCCAATAAAGTCATCGTTGAGTAGTTATCAATGAATATCATGAAGTATCTCTCACCAGTCAGAGCCCTTGTCCTTGTTGGTCCACACAAATATGTATGTACTACCTCTAGAGGTCTTGAGGCATTATAATCTTTTTTTTTGCAACTCACCTTGATTTTCTTGCCTTTGATGCATTCAACACAAAAATTACTTGCTAGTTTAGTTATTTTCGGAATATTTCTCACATACCTAATTTTGCTTATCTTCGCCAGATTATCAATGTTCACATGACCTAATCTTTGGTGCTACAACTGGATTTCATCAACATGTACCATCATGAATTGGAACTTAAAGAATTCCTTTAGATTGTAGAAATTACCATTTATCCTCTTTCCTTCTACTACAACCTAACTGATACTCTAGAACTTTCTTATCTGACAACTAGTAGAGTCAAATGTGAACTTGTACCCTTTGTCACACATTTGACTTACACTTAGAAGGTTTTGCTTTAGTCCTTCCACATAATACATATCATGAGCTTTGATTTTTCCATCAATATTCAATGTACCACAATCCTTAATCTTGATAGAGGAGTTGTCACCAAACCGGACAGAACCACCTTTCCAATCATCAAGCTTGATAAACTTTTTCTTGTCTCCAATCATTTGATTTGAGAAACCACTATCTACTACCCATAGATTCCTCCTTTTAGCATGTAGAGAAGTCTACATAGTCAAACTTGACTTTGTCTTGTTCTTCTCCTTCTCTATCCAAACCTGTTTCTCTTCTTTCTTCTCCTCTTTTGTCATCTTGTGTTCTTGTTTAGTCTCTATTTTTTGATTTGGTACTATTTTCTTTTTCTCTTCAGTTCTATCTTACAATGCCTTGCTATGTGACCAAAATTTTGACACTTGTAAGATTTTACATTAGCATTGAAATATGTATCCAAAGCATTCTTGTAGGACATCTGCACATTTCTCCTACACTCATAATTCTTATGACCAAACTCATTACAATTATAACATGTAATATTTGTACTTTGTAATGCAACAAATGAGTTTCTACTCTCAAAACTAGGGTTTACATTCATTTTCCTACAATCTGCCATTCTATGACTGAACTTATTACACTGGTGATAATAACCATGAAAGTTTGGAACATACCAGTTAGATTACCTTGGTCCTACAATTGAATGCCTCACTAGGGGTCTTCCTTTCATGCTACTAACTCTGGTGAATCCTTCATGATCAACTCTTACATTTCTACTTGGATCTTCATGTTGGTGCATTGAGTATGGCCTTTAGTTCATTGATTGTGTATATCAATTTATGTGGTGGTTTCTAACACCATCTGCATATGTCTTCTTACTAGTATCCTTTCTTACTGTGAATGACTTCTTCTCTTCACCTTCATTTGAAAAAGTGAACTATATCTCCTTACCAGATGTGTCTTTTCTATTTGAACTTTGACCCTCTTCAAATCCTAATCCACCGATATCTTTAGATTGCTTCTATTTTCTCAACATCTTGTCTAAGGCTTCGGTGTTGCCTTCATACTTGCTTCTTATCATCATAGGGATATTTGGCAGAAAAATGTGCAATATTTCCACAATTGAAAAATTTCAAGTGAATCTTGCCTTTGTATTTTCTGGAACCCATCTTAAGTCTTCTAGCAAAGTTTACCATGATATCATCAGAATCTTCACTAGTTCCATCTTGAGTGGAATCTTCTTTTCCTTTCCTTGATGTTTTGAATGTAGCTTCTTTCTTCACACCCTAAGTACCAATAGTCCTCATCTCATAAGCAGTTAGGGAGCCATAGAGCTCATCCATTGTAAATTTTTTTAGATCTTTTTCTTCTTCTATTGCTGAAACCTTTTTATCATACTTAGATGTGAGAGATCTAAGTACTTTCTTCACTACCACCTCATCTTTTATTTCTTCTCCAAGCCCTCTAATGGTGTTTGTTGTTTGATCAATACTTTGGAGATAGTCAACAATATTCTCTTCATCTCTCATCTTCAAACCCTCAAGTTGTGCTCTCAATGTTTGTAACTTAGCTTCCTTGAATTTAGCATCTCCTTCAAATATTTTGTACAACTTATCCCAAGTTTCTTTAGCAGATGATAAGTGCATGACTTTAACACAATCATTATCAGATAACCCACTAAGAATGGCATTTTTAGCTTTAGCATTGTTCTCATATTCCTTCTTAGCATCTAGATCAGTAACGGGATTATTAGGGACTCTATACCCATTCAAAACCAATATCCATACATCACAACTTACAAAGGACAAATAGGTTTCAAGTCTTATAATCCAAAAAGCATAGTTGACACCATCAAACATAGGGGCTTTGAGGATGCTGATTCATTTCTTGCCATTGTGAACACTTGACAGGATCTACCCAAGCTAGAGAACACTTTGACAAAACAGGGTACCTAGGCTCCGATACCAATTGTTGGACACAATGGATCACTAAGAAGGGGGTTGAATCAATGATTTGCATACTTTCTTCACTAACAAAGGATATACTAGTACTATATAAAATAAACAAATTGTTGACTGGTAAACCAAACAATGCAAACTAAGTGTGTGAAAAGATTTTCCATAAGATCAATATAAAACATACACAAAAATGCACCGCATAACACTAGATATACGAGGAAAACCCAATGTGGGAAAAACCTCAGTAAGAATAGTTGTTGGAGATCTTCTACTCCAATCCAAGGTCATAATGAAAATGATCTGATTACAATTTTAGGGAACCAACCCCTGGTTTATAAGCACCAACTCAAAGGAGCACCAAGCCCTGAACAATTTATAGGCTACAACGTAAATGAGCTACAACCCTTGCACTAACCACCTACATAGTGAAGACAACATGAAAATTGAAATACATAAATAAATTCCCTATTGCAAATGAAGTTTTGCAACCCTTATATACTCTTCTCTACTGGTTTCAATCTTACCGGTCTATGAAACATCCACACACACTGCAACATTTCCTTTATGTTGATCCTTACTCTGTTGAACCTTCTTGCCCTCTAACTACTAGATTCACTTTACACCTGCCCACACTTTGTCAAGTTCTGTCTCTACCAGTTTGTTCTTTGTCAATTCACACACACTTTACTGGTTTCTCCTTCAAAACACAGTCACTTAACATTTTTCTTGTTTTTCACTCAAACAATCTCTTCCATCTCACTTTCATTCACCAGCATCATCACCTCTAATTCAAAAATGATAACCTCATTGATTTAGACTTGTATAAATAAAAACAAGTCTTCTTGCCAAAAACAAATTTAAACTTCAGGCACTTAGGGTTTCTTTTCGTCATCCAAATCTGCATCCAATCTGATTCACTCTACCTTGGATTTCTCACCTACTTTGGGAAAATGCATCTGTACACGTTTTTATTCATCCAATGCATGTTTGCTAAAAATAGAAAACTTCACCCCACTTTTTGGCCTTGGACTTTGTCGACCTCATTTCACCTAGCTATTTCTAAGTGAAGATCAATCTGCAATCGGATTTCGTGCCTTGATCATAGTGCTAGCAACTGCTTGATCATTCTCTATCATAAAAACCTCATCGAGCTGCATCAGTTAGATATCATCCCGTGATTTATGGTTTTATCATTTAATGACCATGAACTACACAGACAACCATGTCTATGAATATTTCATCGACCTCTGTATGTTTACCACCTCAGCTCCACGAAGGACATATCAGCATATATTCAACTTCATCGACATAGGGTCGGTTCAAATATGAACAACCGAGAAACCCTTCTACTGGTAGAACCTTACTGGTATGACCAACACACTGATCAATCACTCTTACCAGCAACACATCATCTTGACAATTCATCCCTCCTTCTAGTATGACTACATGTCATTCTTCCTATTTAGCTCACTCGGTGTTGTTGTCATTCATCAACATTTTGCCTCTTCATCACAAAGAAACAACCAGCCTTCATGCCCGTTTATTCCTTACCAATTATAAATCAAGAATGCCAACTCACTCTTGCATCTCACCTCATACCAATGGTATCATCTGTCAACTCATAACATACTTCTCTTCTTTATGCCGATTCAATCTTCTTCATACCGGTTGACACACTATACCGGTAACCTACAATATCGGTTGACATCAATGACAACTCAATGCCAATAAAAGCGTCAGTTGCCTTGGGCCTCAGCACTTTTCTCACCCCAATGGGGGATCAATTCATCATTGTAAATAAAGACAATTCTAAAGACTACGGCTCCATACCTATTCATGCACACAATAAAGAAGGGAAATAGGTTGGGAATAGGGATTTGCCTTCCCCAGTTTTGGAATTAACCATGAAATACAAATGAAATATGATGAAATTGCAGTAATGGAAATGTTATCCATTTGAGAGAGATGTTGAATAATGAGTGAACCACAAATTCTATACCTCCCTATGAAGTTTTTTTTTCTCCACATGAAATTAGGGCTTCATGAAGTCTTCAATAACATAGAACATGAATGTCCACTCCAATGATTGAATCTTCACCTTATCTCTATTTGAATGCTTGAAAGAAGACTAATTACTTGATCACTTGAACTTTGATTCTTATTGCTTGAATTGATATATGTGTATGTCCAATCATATTGAATATATATCCAAATGAGAGGGGTAGACCTCCTTTTATACTTTCCCATCAAAAAACAACTTAATTTTTTGACATGAGCTGACATAGGGTTAGGATTCCCACTCAAATGCTATGACTGTTAAGGGGCCCAAAAATGGGTCCTAATTGGGAGGACTAGGCCACTAGGAACCTTGGTCCCTTGAGCACCAAGGTACTGATGAATACTACAGGGGGGTGAATTAGTATTCCAAAAAATAATGTACTTAAACACTTAAACAATCTAGCAATAAACTGGTAAAACAATTTCACAAACAAACCATTTAACACACATGCAAACCAAATAGAAAATAAGGCATTCACCCATAGAAACACAATCACCACAACACAAGAGATTTTAATGTGGAAACCAAAATGGGAAAAACCACGGTGAGATGAAACTCACAAGTAACTATCTGCAGAATAGTAACCAGACCAGTTAAGGTCAGACCGGTTAAGGTCATACAATGTTCTTTACCAGAATAGATCTTGTTAGGAATCTCAATCTTTGTTAGGAGATAACTCTGATTAAGGACTATCTTGTGAGAGGATTTTAGATCCACAGATGTGAATCACTTTGTTAGAGAATTTACAAAGGCTTTTTTGGGCCTACCCAGTTAAGGGTTTCTAACTTGTCAAAGATGTGAGTAATCAACAAGTGAATGATCTAGGAAATGGTATAGTCTCCTTGATTAGATCCATGGTAGCTCATTGCTAATGCATTTCAGCATTACTTCAGTCTTCAGTAAATCCACACTCTGTTATAGCACATAGACTTGATCTTCTTAGTTAAGATCGCACATACAAGAAATTTGTCAACCACCAAAGAACCTAACAGCTACACACATGAAAAACCCTAGACATGATGTCCTTAAAAGGAATCTGATTTCATGTCGGTCCAATAAGATTACATTGCAAGTTCCTAGGTTCATTGTATCTAGACACATTTGGTAACATGACACAAAATCACCGTCAAAGTGTCGGTGGATGGTAACTCATCACAAAAGTATATCGGTTGGTAACTCTGAGTAATATCGGCTCAATTATAAAACAAATTACTGGTTGAGAAAAATGAAGACTAAGAAAATGATAACTGCTGCTTCTAGCTCCTTTGCTCCACTCCGCTTGAGATCCTCAAACTGCTTGAGCTCTTCATGTCGCTTGGGCCTTCATATCACTTGAGATCAGTAAACACTTTCTGCTTAGCATCGATAGTCTAAATACTACAACATAATACCGGTTTGGAACAAATACTGGTTGAGAATAATTCATACATTCAAAAAGTGATATCATAGCAAGTGTGTGTCCATCAACGACAATCACAATATAATCATCAAAAAATGCCAACAGGTACGACGTCCTGGTCCTAACCATTCAGAAACCAAAAATTTATGGAAAAATTAAGTGTGGGGTAAAAAAATATGATAAATATGCATGGTGAGTTGAATCAAGTCTCCAATCAGACCTCAGGAAAGAAACAGAAAGGTGAGGGCCCAAATACTAATACATTTGGACTAGATTTCCAACTGAGGTTTCCGATGGAGAAGGTATATTGTGGCCAAATTTGATTTTTTTTTGAAAAAATGCCCGCATTCATCGTTATTCTGATGAAAATTTCCCATTTGGTTTCGACAAAGAAGGCATTAGCAATGAGAATTTTCTTTTTTCCAAAAAAGTGCTCGAGTTCGCCATAATTCTGATGACAACGGCCATTACTTAAAAAAAAGAAGAGGGGAATTCATTTGTGAATTGCAAATTTCTCGCGTAGGCATCTGTGGCGAATTCAACCCCCAATAATATCAAACCTATGTTGAAGGCAATTGTGGCATTGCTTGCAATGTCACGCAAGAGATAGATTCAAATTGCCCTAGTTTTTTATTTCATGTTGCAAAAAATATACATGTGGTGGTTAATTGCCCTAGTTTAATCTCGTAAAACCATAGAATTGTGATTGAGGAGTGAGTGTTCAATTTTGTAGCAGCAATCCCTTCCTCCCATATACACGTGTGTTGATTGTTCACATGAGATCACATCTCTTTGCTACATCGTATCAAACAATTCATGAGCCTTGTCCATGTTTCCACATTTTGCATTCATGTCAAGCAGGCCATTTGCAGGTACAACACCCAACAAAATTCCTCTATCCGTTATGCTTTGATGGATGTCTATACCCTATTCCAAAGCTCCCATTTTGGCACAGGCAGGGAGGATGCTGGCAAAGGTTGTGGAATTTGGCTATATGCCTTCCAATTTAATTTGCTTGAAAGTGTCTAAAGCCTTTTTGATAAATCCATTTTGTGCATATCCAGCAATCGTTGCAGTCCATGAGACAACATTTCTTTCAGGCATTCTATCAAACAGTTCACATGCCTTGTCTATGCTTCCACATTTTGCATACATGTCTACCAAGGTAGTTGTAACTACAACATCTGACAAAATTCCTCTATCCTTTATGCTTTGATGAATGCCCATACCCTGTTCCAAATTTCCCATTTTGGCATAGGCAGGGAGGATAGTAGAAATGGTCATGGAATTTGGCTTTACACCTGCCAATTGCATTTACTTGAAAGTTTCTAAAGCCTTCTCAACAAATCCATTTTATACATATCCAACAATCATTGTAGTCTAGGAAACCACATTTCTTTGAGGCAATCTGTCATATAGTTCTCATTCATTGTCTATGCTTCCACATTTTGCATACATGCTAACAGAGCAGTTGCAACTACATCTGACAAAATTCCTCTATCTTTTATGCTTTGATGGATGTCCATACCCTGTTCCAAAGCTCCCATTTTGGCACAGGCTGGGAGTATGCTAGCAAACGTAACTAAAGAAATGCAATGATCAGCTCCAAAGACATCAAACCACTACTAACAAAACTGAGAGTCTAAAATATGATAGGGAATAGTGAGAGCTGTCCTGAAATAAAATATTTTATTTTCAATTTCAACTAAAACATAATTACTCAGCCATTTAATGTTATTAATAAGTGTTTAATTTATGAAAGAGATAAATGGTTGGCCACAAGTACATGAGTTACTAAATGCACACAAATAAGTGAGTTTGATATTCAAAACTATCTACAATGAATTCAATTCTTGTCCATTCTTGTCCATTAGTCATTTATGTTTGCAATAAGAATCTTTCTTTGTTTTTCTTAATCTTTATTCATAGTTATGTGCATATTTCACATTCTATAATTAGGATATCAATTGCTATGGCTAAACACTAGCATGATGTTTGTGTTGTGGTATAGATGCGTGGAAACATAATTATGGGATTGTTATTATATAGAGATCATAAATCTAGATATCACATATTAGTTCTAGCTCTTCTTGGATTGAGTCTAAAGTTGACATACAGTCATAAAGCCATTATTATCAGATCTATCCATTTCTAGTAAAAACAATTGAGAAAGTCATTTTGATATTGAGAGTTTCTTATCTGTTTACCTATTGATCATTATTAAGCCATAATATTTAGGTTTATTTATCTCTCTTGCAAAACCTTTGTAAGTGTCCTAGATTGTCCCTACTACTCACTCTTCAATTAAATAGTGGAGTTTTAAATATGTGTTGCACAATATGGTGTTGAACGTATCAACAAGGCTAGTATGGAAGGCATGTTCAAGCTTCCACTTGTACAACTTACAACAAATGATTTGTTGATAGAAGAAATTATTGAAATAGGGATACAATCAAAAGACAAGTAAGTACATACAAACCTCCTCAGTTGAAAGTAAAATCTATGTATAAAAAGAGTACATTGAATCCCAATCCATAAACACAATAGAGATATCGATGGAGACTTAATTGGATGTAGCATGTTGCACCAAAGTTGTTAGAGTATGCTAAGCTAGTACATAATGTTTCCTAAAGCCACATTAGTATTTTACCCAGATCATTATCTACCAAAACTAACTATAGTAATCCCTTTGATGATTCATTTCATGGTGCTAGATCTTCATTTAGTTCCATTTCTTGTTGGAGAAGAGAGCAATTATTTCTTGAGGTAGATGGATATCCCATCAACAAAGGACAAGACCCTTTCTAGAATATAACAAATTCTACTCCAACAAAAGATCATGGGGGTTTCACTAGAGATATTGAATAAGAGATATACTTCTACTATTGCATTAAAAGCATTGGCATGTTCTTGATTTATTGATGTAAACTCTCTGTGACGCCACCACAACCAACAAAGGTGTAAAAATTTGTTTGCAATGAATGGATTTTTAGGATTGTCCTTTGAGAAAATAGAATTAAAGTATGGAAGCAAGATCTACCAGCTCTTGAGGGAATCTTGATGAAAAATAACTGTAAAATATTTGGGCGAGCTTATATGCAAAAACTCATGCTTCCTGATGGGTTTGTGTATAGAAATAAGCACGAACTAAGTGGTAAAGGGGATTTTGGAAACAAGAGGGACAAAGAGGTAGTGGAAGTGAAAACTTCTAGTGTTGCATCTGCTCCATCTCAGAATGGGAATGGCGAAGGTGTTGTAAGAGGAGCTGAGAAGGGTGTTGGAAGAAGCGGAGGTGTTTACATTCCCCCATTTAAGCTAGCTCAAATGATGAAAGATGTGGAAGACAAGAGTAGTGTGGAATACCAGCGCATGACATGGGATGCCCTTCGAAAGAGTATCAATAGGTTAGTAAACAAGGTAAATGCATCTAAAATCAAGAACATCATTCCAGAGTTGTTTGCAGAGAATCTCATCCATGAGAGGGGTCTATTTTGTAGGTCTTGTATGAAATTCCAAATGGCATCCCCTGGATTTACAGATATTTTTTCTACATTGGTTGCTGTGGTAAATACAAAATTTCTTGAAGTTGGCAATCTACTTTTGCAAAGAATTATTTTGCAGCTTAAGAGGGCATACAAATGCAATGATAAGCACATGCTGATAGCAGCAGCCAAATTCATAGCTCATTTAGTGAATCAACAAGTTGCACATGAGATAATTGCCTAGGAAATTCTCACCCTTTTACTAGAGAACCCCACAAATGATAGTGTAGAGGTTGTTGTTGGGTTCATGAAAGAAAGTGGTTCTTTGTTGCAAGACCTTTCACCCAAAGGTCTCTATGGGATTTTTGAAAGATTTAGAGGTATTCTCCATGAGGGGGAAATTGACAAATGAGTACAGTTTTTAATCAAAGGCCTTTTTGCATTTCGCAAAGCTAAGTTCGAGGGTCATCTAGCTATGTGTCCAAATCAGTTAACACATGAAGTTTTCCTAGAAGATGAACTTGATCAAGAAGTTGGTTTGGATGTTTTCAAGCCAAATCCTAATTTCTTAGAGCATGAGGCAACCTATGAAAAAATAAAGAAAGATATCCTTGGAGATGCTTCTTTAGATGAAGAAAAAGGGGAGAATGATTCACGTGATGATTCAGATGATGATGAAGAGGAAGGTGAGGAAGCATTGAGAATATAGGATGAGAGAGAGACAAACTTGGTCAATTTAAGATGTACAATTTATCTGTTAATCATGTCAAGTGTTGATTTTGAGGAAGTTGGTCATAAGCTACTCAAGATCAAGCTTGAACTTGGTCAAGAGAGAACATACCTTCATTATTATGGTCTTCTTGGGCAAAGATTCTGTATGATCAATAAAATTTATGAGGAATTTTTTGATAAGTGTTTTGTACAACAGTATTCTATGATACACAGACTGGAAACAAATAAACTGCATAATGTTGCAAAGTTTTTTGCCCACTTACTTGGCACAAATTCTCTTCCATGGCATTGTCTTGCTTATATATGTGAGACAGAGGAAGATACTACTTCCTCTTCCCATATTTTTATAAAGATTCTCTTGCAGGAGCTGGTAGAGTAGCTTGGTATATTGTTGCTTAATGAAAGGTTGAACAATCCAACAACGCGGGAGTCTTTTGATTCAATTTCTCCAAAGGACAATCCCAAAAATTCACGATTTTCTATCAATTTATTTACTTCTATTGGTCTTGGTGGTATCACTGAGAGTTTACGTGAGTATTTGAAGAATATGCCAAGGCTTATAATGGAGCAGCAAAAGTCTATTCCTGAGTTAGATGAATCTACCTCTAATGACGATTCTTCTAGTTCATCAGGTTCATTAGATTCCGATACATCAGACTCATATTTAGAGAGTGAAACTAACAGTGAGAGCAGTAAGGAGTCACCAAGAAAGAAAAATAATTCAAAGCATGACAATGAGTATGAAAAAACAAGAAGAAAGAAAAGGGTGAGGGCATTTGACTCAGAGGATGGAAGTGACAGTGAAAAAATCAGAAGGAAAAAGAAAAGGAATTAAAAATCTTTCTAGTCAGTTATTCAAGGCTCCAGTAGACATTGTTTTCTTGGACTATGACAAACAAAAGAATCACTCTCAAGTGATTAGGTTTTATAACAGATGATTATAAGATGTTACAATGTTGTCTTATGTATTTTAATAGCCACGGGTTTTAGAGTTCTATGCTTGACAGGTAATAGATAAATAGTGTTAGGAGGAGAAAATATTGAAGGCCAAGTGCAGATTGTGATAATACTAGATCAATGAATCCTGTTATTTATTGAGTGTTTCTTGTTTTCCATGTTGTGTGATGTACCATAAGCAAACTAAAAATCTAAATTCAATAAGATGCGTTGTTCAATGATGATATTTTCTATTTTCTTGCCTATGAAGAAAGACCATGTCAGACAATATCAACGAACAACAAAATAAGGAGGCAATTGCTAGATTGTGGTCTAACTTGAAAAGAAAAGGTGATAGAAAATGTTATTGTTCGTGCAAAATTTGTAAGGGGTTAAAGACTAGAAGACTTCTAATCAAAATAGTGAAGAAACATTGTAGGCTACATGGTCACATTGAAGGTGGACATGATTATCATCCATTGGTAAGTTTCTCATTATATCATTTTGACAATTTATATACATCATAAATCATGTGATGATGAGATCATGATCATGGTTTATTTATGTTTATCAATTTTATATAGCTCAAGCACCCCAGAGCACATGGTATGGATCAACACAACCCTTAGAATATGGTTTTTGAAGTGGACGAACATGGAGGTGTGAATATCAAAGCTGAAGATAATGATCCCATGGAAGATGACGATCATGAGCCAGAAAACACAATTGAAGACAATGGTACAAATACATTGATCCATGACTCATTTAGTACTCGCGCAGCTGATCATGATGATGAAGATGACCTTGATGTTGTTCATGATGTCCCTCTACTTGAGAAAGAATCTAAGGCCCTTTACGAAGGCTCGCATGAAACTCTTCTCTCCGTTGTATTGTTGTTGGTGAACTTGAAGGTTATGAATGGTTTATCCAACATAACAATCTCATGTATGTTAAGGTATGTCATATATGTCATAATAAACTGTGAATCATGATGTACCATTAATATTCTTTATTATAACAAATTATATTTTTTCGTTGTAGATTGATAGGTGAGTTTTTATTACCACCATCAAATATTCTACCTCACTCATACCAATAATTATCTTTCATTATGAAAGATATTGGAATGGAGTATCAAGCAATAGATGCTTGTCCCAATGATCATATTATATATCACAAACAACATGAATTTTGAACTGAATGCCTTGAATGTCATATCAATAGATATCGAATAGATCAAATAACAAAAAGGGTTCCTCGCAAGGTTCTTCGCTATATTCCCATTATTCCACGTATGCAACGATTATTCAAGTGCACTAGCTTGGCACAATTTATGGATTACCATGCACTCAATAGAAGTTGAGATGACATTATTCGAATGCTTCTGGATGTTTCAACATTTATGGAAATAGAGGAAAAGTGACCACACTTTAAAGAAGAACCTTGTAATTTCAGGCTTTCATTGGCAACAGACGGTGTCAATCCATTTGGAGAGATGAGATCAGTTTACTCAGTGTGGCCTGTTTTTGTTATCAACAATAACATTCCTTCATGGATGTCAATAAAGAGGGAGCACATAATATTGGCAATGATTTTTTGAGGTATTTTATCATTTAAATATAGTCATCTAAATTTAATTATAAATATTGCAGTAAAATGGTCATAATAATTATGTAATGTTTTTGTTCATTCTATTAGGTAAGTACCAAGTTAAAGATATGAATGTATATATCAAGCCTCTTATTGATGAGTTGTTGGAGTTATGGAATGGTGTCACTATGTATGACATCTCTAGACCAATAGGACAACTACAATTTCAATTACATATGATTCTTCTATGGACAATACACGATGCTCCGGGGCTAACACATTTTTGTGGTGTGTTATAGTGTTTAAGTTGTGCATGAACATTATAATTCAAAAATTATCATATTTAATCCAATTATACATTATCTTGTAGGTCTTCAAACAAAGGGAAAATTTGCATGTCTTGTTTGTGGTCCAAAGATGAAATCTCGTCATTCAAAAAGTTTAGGAAAGCAGGTGTTTGATGAGTATAGGCACTTTCTCCACAAAAATCATAAGTATCGAAATACTGAAAAACATCTTTTCAATGGGAAAGAAGAGAATACATCAAAGCCATGAAGAATGACACCTCACCTATGGAAGTTGGAATATAATAGAATTAATCATAAAGGTAATGCCATTCCATCTATTGGTTTGTCATAAAACATCTTTTCTATTTTGTTTTGTTTACTGATGATGTGATTGATGATCATGAAGGTCATGAAGGCATAAATGACCACCTTCCTAAGGGAATAAAAAGTTATCCCCAACAATTTAGTAGGTTTCCCCACTACGAGCAGTTACAAATTGTTCATTTGTTTGATAGTATGCATATTGGAAAGAATATAACAGAGATAGTATGGAAAATATTGGATGGAAGGCGTGACAAAGAAAAAATTGTCAAAATATGTAGTGACATTCAGGATTCCAATCATGCAATGATAAATGTCATTCAATAAAATAGCCATGGAGACCAGATTAGTATAAGTGAGCTTCCTTAGTTATTAACGGACCAGCAAAGCAATGTTATAAAAGAAGTCATACGAAAAATTCGATTTCCCTTAGGATTTGCTGTGAACATAAACAATCTCATATCAAAGAAAATTGAATTTGGGCTAGGGATGAAAACGCATGACTGCCATACCTTCATTAAGGTAATTCATGTTCTTGTGTTTTTAGTATGTATTTAAGTACTACGCGTACGTGTACTTTTCATTATGTTACAAAAAATGAAAAGATAATTTTATAATTGTTGCAGTACGTTCTACATCTATCTCTCCTAGACGACTTCGACAATAATGTCAAGCAAGTCATATATGATCTTGGAGAATACATGAGGTAAGTAGTGATATTTGTTTAGTTTGTTGTATAGATATTATATTTACGATTTGTTTTACTTCTTATGTAATATATTTTTTTGCATCTTGAATACCTTGTAGGTGGTTGTCATGTAAAGAAATCCATAAAGACGATATAAAATATTGGAAGAGAAAAATTCCTCATTTAATGTGTGAAATGCAAAAGTGTCTACCTCCAGATTTTGTCAATGCACAAGAACACTACCTCATACACCAAGTTGAGGAGATTGAATTGTGTGGACCTATACACAGTAGGTCAATGTGGATGGTTGAGAGGCACTTAAAATTTTTGAAGGCTTTGGTTTGACAAAGAGCACATCCAGAGGGTTCTATGGTGGAGGGATATATGGTATACCAGACTATGGTGTACATTTCTGAATATCTTCCTAAGTTTGTAGCAAAGATCCACGTGGATCGCATTTGGGATCCCAACACCATTAACAAATTTGAAGGGGAGTACTTGACAGGGAAAGATAGATTGAGGAAAGTGAGAGGTAATTATAAGATGTTATTGTAGTTAATTAATTCTTAATCTTCAAAATAAATCGATTGTAAGACGTCTATTTATTTTTTGTATAGTTGGTCGAGAGTGGGATGCACTACATTTATATATTGCAAACAATCTTGATTGGATGATGGTATGGATTGAATGTTGTCAACATTCTGGATGCATGTTAACATGGGAAGGTGTGCCTTCATTGGTTAAAGAAGCACATCATAATGGATATTCCAATGTTATGCAAAGGGAAATTGATTTAGCATATGGTTTAGGAGATAAACAGGTATGTATAAATTTATTAATCACCCATATGTTTATCAACTCACAATGCAATAAAGTTTACATGTTTGACATATCACAGGTCAAACACTATGCGCTGTAATGGTCATAAATTACGCATAAAAAAGTTGGATGACACGAAGAAAACTTGTGATTCTGGCATCACTGTAGTCTTTGAGGTGACAAATATTTCATCGAGAAATGACATTCATCCTCAATAGTCTCAAAATTGATACTATGGCATTTTGGATGATATACTTGAGTGTGACTTTAATTCCTTCAAATTAGTTTTGTTCATCATCAAATGGTATAGGCTACGATTGAATAAAAATGATACTAATAGAACTATTATTGAACATGATAATGGTTTTATAATACTAAATACAAGGTCATTTAAACCAGTTGGGGATGAGCCCTATGTTCTTCCAAGCCAATGTGAGTAAGTATTTTACTCAGAGGTTCCACATAAACCGGGTTGGTCATTTGTTGTTAGACATGATCCAAGAGGAAGGCTGATAAAGTATAATGTGATGGAAGAAGAAGATACCGAAGAAGTAGAAGATGAAGAAGAACAAGAACAAGAACAAGATGAAGAAGAACAAGAAGAAGAAGAAGAAGATGATGATGATGATGATGATGGTGATGGTGATGGTGATGGTGATGGTGGTGATGATGATGGCGAAGACATTGATGATGATGATGATGACGATGATGATGATGATGATGATGATGATGTTGATGATGATGATGATGATGATGATGATGATGATGATGATGATGATGATGATGATGATGACCTTGATGTTCATGATGATGAAGAATGAAATGTATGAGGTATGTGATTAGTATATTATCTATTTAATATTGACTTCTTGATAGAATTTTTTTTACATAATTAATTCATTATGTTTTGAATTCTAATGACATTACATAATTAATTCATGATGCACCTTTTAATATGGAGATGGAGATAGGGAGAGTGACTATTTATGTGACAATTTTTAAACTGTGTTTATTTATGGAAATTAGATTTTTATTAGCTATGTGATGGATGTTGATTTAAAATACATATGTGAGGGATCACATGTTTATGAGGATGCATGTGATATTTTTTGAAGTTTGTGTTTATTTATAGAACATGGATTGTTTATTACCTATGTGATGGATGGTGATTTATGGTACATATGTGATGGATTACATGTTGATGACACATGATATGTGATGCTAATTGTGATGCTTCTGATGCTTATGATACATATGTATTTATTGTTTATCAACTTACAAATGTAGCAATGCTTATGATTCTTAATTGATGGTGTTGATTTCAGGTATAGTCCCTGTTTGATGTTGTCACCCTTGGTGGGAACAGGTCGTTGACTACAGACATTGTCAACCATTTAGTTGAGGATTTTGCATAGTCTACATAAAGTAAAGGTAAGGAATTAAAAAATTTACAATTATTTTGATGACAACATCTTTTTATTATTTAATACTCTTTTTGTCTACAAAGTTCATGTTGTCCATGTTGTGTACTATGTAATTTCGCTAACATTTTTTTTATATTTTTTCTTTGTCACAGGCCGACATGGATCCATCACATATCGCAGACAGAGATGTAGCTTACGACACTTCTACCGAGCAGGTAAACCTCATTGTAATTGTACAAATTACATAGAAGCAAACTGTTACATTATTATGTTCTTTTGTTTAGTGATTTATACTAATTTTGTAATTGTTAATGATATTCTTGACACAGACGAATGTTTGAGGAAAGGGAAAGGGAGTTGCAATACCTAGGAACCTTTCTAGGGATGTGGAATCATTAGGGTTAAGCAATGATGACCTTGAAGATCCCACAAACCTTGTGAAATTATATAAAATGCCTCTTATAAAAATTAGAAAAGAGATTGTTGCTTTGGCAGTCGTGCATCCTACCATTGATGAGATACAACAGAGGGTAGAATTATTGTTTAAGACATCAGAAAACTTGCAACTAAGTAGTAATGAAAGCTTTAATTATAATAAAAATTCAATAATGGTTTATATTTTATTCTCTTTTGTCATTAACTAAAATATGTACATATTGTTTTTACAACAATTTATCCGCCCTAATGAAAGTCGTTCCCACGATCAGGGTGTTGTAGGATCTTCAGGTGATGATGATTTTCTTGTATTTTCACTTGCTTGGCTTATCACTCCGAGTACCCAAAACACATCATACTTGATACTGTCAATTTTCAAAATAGAAGGTTCATCCTAATTTACAATTCTTGCACTTTTCATATATTTAATGTATTATTCTTTAGGTGTTGTCAATGTTACTGTGCAAATGCCGTTGCTGCCTCATCAGAGGTCACCCTCACCTGTATTTCCAACTGCAATGTCAGCAACACATAGCATGTAGACATCCTATAGTGCATGTAATATTGGCCCACCCACTATTGGTAGATCCCTCTTTTGCTCTATCTTCTGTCATGTGTTTATTTCCCTTCAAGCATTCTTTCTTGAATTCTAATACCATTTCATAGTGGATTCATTTTTTGTAGGAGAAGATGCACATGAGGATGTGCCAGAGGTGACTACTGCTGATAACATACCATCACTTCCTAGATCTTCTCGTATTGCTAGTACGGGAATGTTGCAGGATACATTGGTGGCGAGCGACAAAGAAATGATTCCCTTAAAGATACAAAAGGTTCTAGGTACTTTAAAATTATTATTATATATACTCTAATTGTAATTTACTTTATGATCACTCATTTTGGACAACTGATCCCATGAATTTTTTGCAGGCAATGATATTTTCTATAAACATCTTAGTGACATTGCATTGCAGATATTTGGGCAAACCATATGTAAAAGGTGGTACATCATATGTGAGCTAACCCTAATCCACTTTTGATTTCATATCATTGCTAGAATAGTTTTCCTTTGATCCATTTCTTTAATTTTAATAAATGTAGCTTCAGTTCATTTCTGAATCTAACAGGTTTGTTTTTGCTTTAAAGGGTGGAATGACTAAGAAAAAAGGTTAAAAGATGAATTGACAAACCAAATGGTTGAGTGGTTTCGAAATGACACCTTTGACAAAACCAAGCTCCTTGAAAAAGTTGGCACATATCTAAAGTATGTGAGGGACCAATACAGGACCCATTTGGAGAGGAACCTAAAGTACGAGCATCCCCCAATGATTCTAGAGAGGGAGTGGAAGGACCTGATTTTGGATGCCAAGGAGAGAATTGAAAGGAAAAAAGGAAATACACCACTAGACGCCAGAAGAAGGTACAAGATACTATTAAGAATGTAATTATGTACTAATTAATTACTCTTTATATTTATATAATCTAACATATTTCAAAATTTTTATAGACTGAGTGACACGTGAAAGGAAACCAAGGCAAGGCAAGAAAAGCACGGGCAACACAAACTCGGCTCTAGTGGTTACATGAAACTTGATGCATGAATTGTAAGTTTCTCATGTAAACGAAATATTGCATCAAAATATTAATAAATTACAAACATTTTTTTTTATCAAACAATGCAAGCAAAATTCACGGTACCAAGCAAAAATGCAACGCTTTGAATTCAATAGAGCACCCATAGAAGATGACAAGAGAATTGCCTACCAACAAGGCTATTCAGTTGTGGCTGATCTGCTACGAGAATTGAGTGGTCATACACAACATTCAAGTGCATCCATCACACAGGTAAATATGCTAAATGGAAGTTGTTTCAAATTGAATACTTTACCAATAATCTAATTGATGTTGAGTTCCAACATAAAGTGACTATATTTGTTTTAAATAAGAAAGAAATGATAACAATATGCATGTCATTGGAATGTAGCCTGCTAATTGTGAAACACCACCTGCACATGAAGGTCCGGATGTGCATCTCAGTAGTGGAGGTATTCATTTTCTATTCAAATTTATTTATTTAGCTATTAATATAATTAAACATCTTAATTTGTAATTAGAGTAGTAACTAATGTAACCCTTTTTGTAATATTCTAGAGCATGTAGTCGGTGGTGAGCAAGTGGAGCATGATCTGGGTACACAACCTCAAGAACATGATGTTCCCCATTCAGGTAAAGAGGGCCATTATTATTGTTTTAAACAAATATAATTGCAATTGGTGTTCAGCATTAATGGAACCTTTAGTATTTCAACTCCAGATGATCTAGAGGGTGTTCAACATGTTGAGGTTGAGGCTACACAATTTTCCCCATCGGGTAAAGAGCACAACAATTATGTTCTCTAAATTAATGAAATACTTGTAACAATAAATTATTATTTTTTGAATTTAACCCATTTCTTTGTTATTGCAGAGGACCCCCCTTCGCTTCAGTGTCCTCATCCTTAGTATAGGACTAGGCATACATTGAGATCACAAGCAGTTGGCGGAACATCTACAGAGGGGGGAAATGATGAAGAAACCGATGTTCCACTTAGTCTTTTCATAGCTTCAAAGAAAAAATAAAGAAAGAAATGATTGTAATCTAACTTATTTGATAACTACTAATTTTTATGTGTTAGTGAATATAATTATGTGCTAATTAATGGTTATGGATGATATGTGCTAATTAATATTGATGAATGTTGCATGTTAATTAATGTTAATCAATGTTATGTGATATTAATGAATGAATACTATATTTTATTAATGGTAGAAAGAAATAATGAATGAATGTTATAAGATGTTAACGAGGAATTTAGAGTGATGTTAGGAGGGGGGGAGGGGCCAAACGAGCTTCCACCTTCACGTGGTTGGCCCTGTTAAGTAGAGAATATTAAACTATTCTCGAAACCAAGCGAAGCTCAACAAGGTAACACACTTTTCAATATTTCATTATGTTGCACAGTTAATTTTATTGAATAATGTATATCAAATCTTAATTGTAGGGTCCAACAAAGCCAACACGAACAACAACACCACAAGTCACTAGGTATAATGAACTCCCATATTGTCTTGTCTATACACGAACAGGATGAGTTGCTTCTAGTGTTGATATCCAAGGTAGGACTGCAAAAGTTATGAATATGCCTCATCCTTATAATTTTTTTTATTACTTGTGGGTATGTGCAGGATCAGGGTGTGCCAAAATAGGCCCTTAAGTGGCAATGAAATTTAAGAAAATCAGAGTTATGCAACTTGGCATGAAAATTTGAATAAGTTGTGAACATTATTTTTAAAATATGTAAGAAAAGAATATATAGAAAATTGAATGTATTTTCTAAGCTACTAGTTGTTTTTTGGAAAAAAAAAATCCTATTTGATGAAAATTTCAAATTTCAATGTAGTGGTACTAAAATTTTAGGAAGAAAATAAGAAGTAGACGTATGTCTGACCACTCTAATCACAATCAAATCTTAATATTTTTTATAATATTTATAATATAAGTATTACACTCATGTCCGGATGTGACACATTTTTTTTTTTTTTTTTATAAATTAAATAATTATTTATGAATTTTTTACTACAGCTTTTCAAAAATTCAAAAATCCTACGTCTGACCACCTTAACTTGGTCAAAACCTTATGAAATTAAATTTTTTTTAATTTTTCCCTATAGTAGATGAGGCATAGGATGTGAAGCAAGTTTTGGATTCAAAAAATGTTTTACTGTTTGAAAGTTATGAGTGTTTTTCAATCAGTATATCAATCAGGACTATTGTTAGAATTCAATTAGAAAATAAATAATAATAATTTATTAAAGTCAAAATAAGACAAGCCTTATATTGTTAGAAAGATGGGAACATCCTTAAAAATCCCTTTTTGTTTTATCAATTTTGGTTACAAAAAAAGTCATCAGCCACCAGTGTAAAGTCTGGAAAATCAAGGAATACTGAAAAACATGTTTTTTCAGTTGACTTTCTAGGATTGTCACTTCCAAGCAAAATACCAAAGCAGAGTCTCGAGCCGAAATTTGAAATTTGAAAATTTGACTGCAAAATTCGGATATCGGATAAAATCTGATATCCGATTTTATCCGATATCCGATTTTAGTACAAAAATTTGTGGTCCCCAAAAAAATTCCCGTTGCCGACATTTATTTGGTATATTGCCACATGGCAGAAATCTGATATGTGATTAAATATTAGTCATATTTTAAAGAGAGAGAGAGAGAGAAAGAGAAAGAGAGAGAGATAGAGAGAGAGAGAAGGAGAGACAGAGCGAGAGAGCGAGTGAGAGAGAGAGAGAGAGAGTATGACCCCTAACGACACAATTCGGTGTCGTAAGGGGTCCTATGGTGTCGTTAGGGGTCATATGGTGTCTTGGGACACCATAGGACCCCTCAAGACACCAAATCATGTCGTTAGGGGTCATATGGTGTCTTGGGACACCATAGGACCCCTCAAGACACCAAATCATGTCGTTAGGGGTCATATGGTGTCTTAAGAGGTCATATGGTGTCCCATGAACCCTTATGACCTATTAGGACACCATATGACCCCTAATTGCACCATATTGGGTCGCTTTGGGTCATATTGTGTCCTAAGGGGTCCTATGGTGTCCCAAGACACCATATGACCCCTATGGACACCACATGACCCCTAACGACACCATAGGACCCCTTAAGACACTAAATCATGTCGTTAGGGGTCATATTCTTTTTTACGGGATCGTAGGACACAATATGACCCCTAATGAAATAATTTAGTGTCTTAAGGGGTCCTATGGTGTCGTTAGGGGAGGGTCATGTGGTGTCCCATGAACCCTTATGACCTCTTAGGACACCATATGACCCCTAATGACACCATATTGGGTCGCTTTGGGTCATATTGTGTCCTAAGGGGTCATAATATGTCCTAAGGGGGGGTTTTATGGTGTCCCAAGACACCATATGACCCCTATCGACACCATCTAACCCCTAAAGACAGCATAACACCCCTTAAGACAACAAATCATGTCGTTAGGGATCATATTGTGTCTTATAGGGTCGTAGGACACAATATGATGCCTAACGACATGATTTGGTGTCTTAAAGGGTCCTATGGCATTGTTAGGGGTCATATGGTGTCCATAAGGGTCATATGGTGTCCCATTAACCCTTATTACCTCTTAGGACACCATATGACCCCTAATGACAACATATTGGGTCGCTTCAGGTCATATTTTAGGGAAAAGGGGTCATAATGTGTCCTAAGGGGTCTTATGGTGTCCCAAGACACCATATGACCTCTATAGATACCATATCACCCCTAATGACACCATAGGACCCCTTACGACACCAAATCATGTCGTTAGGGGTCATATTATGTCCTCACGACATGATTTGGTGTCTTAAGGGATTCTATTGTGTCGTTAGGGGTCATATGGTGTCTTAAGGGGTCTTATGGTGTCCCATGAACCCTTATAACCTCTTAGGACACCATATGACCCCTAATGATGCCATATTGGGTCGCTTTGGGTCATTTACAAGGAAAAGAGGTCATATTGTATCCCAAGGGGTCCTTTGGTGTCCCAAGACACCACATGACCCTTATGGACACCATATCACCTCTAACGGCACTATAGGACCCCTTAAGACACCAAATCATGTCGTTAGGGGTCATATTGTGTCTTATGGGGTCGTAGGACACAATATGACCCCTAACGACATGATTTAGTGTTTTAAGGGGTCCTATGGTGTCGTTAGGGGTCATATGGTGTCCATAGGTGTCATGTGGTGTCCCATGAACCCTTATGACGTCTTAGGACACCATATGACCCCTAATGACACCATATTGGGTCACTTTGGGTCATATTGTGTCCTAAGGGGTCATATTTTGTCCTAAGGGGTCGTATGGTGTCCCAATACACCATATGACCCCTATGGACATTGTATGACCCCTAACGACACCATAAGACCCCTTAAGACACCAAATCATGTCATTAGGGGTCATATTGTGTCTTACGGGGTTGTAGAACACAATATGACCCCTAACGACATGATTTGGTGTCTTAAGGTGTCCTATGGTGTTGTAGGGGTCATAGGGTGTCCATAGGGGTCATTTGGTGTCTCATGAACCCTTATGATATTTTAGGACAGCATATGACCCCTAATGACACCATATTGGGTCGCTTTGGGTCATATTGTAGGGAAAAGTGGTCATATTATGTCCTAAGGGGTCTTATGGTGTCTTGGGACACCATAAGACCCCTATGGACATCATATCACCCCTAACGACACAATAGGTCCCCTTAAGACACCAAATCATGTTGTTAGGGGTCATATTATGAGATTCTTTGAGAAGCGAGAATCGAGCCAAGATCTGATGTCGGTCATAGATCACATGCAACTACTCACACAATGGATGATCGAAGATCAAAATAGCTGAATGAAGATAATTTCAATATGAGAGAGAAATAGAGACAAAGAGGAGAATTTGGAGAAGACTCTCACCAAGCTATCACTCCACTAACTTTACTAGTGAAGCTGAGAGTATATTGCTTAATATATAGAAAAATATAAGCATATACATCCAAGGGGTGCATTAACTCCTATTCCCCATAAAAAGTGGGAGGTTTTACCTTCTTGGTAAATGCCAAAACATTTGGCATAACCTCCTCACATGAAGACAAAAAAGGAGTTGAGAAAGTTGGCACATAAGGCCAAAAGAGGGTGTGAAACCCAACTACCCCATAACCCACTTAGGAAATGACAAAATAGTGGTTATAAGAGGTGGCACAACAAGCCAAAAGAGGGTGTGTAACTCAAGTACCCATGTGAGGTAGAGAGTTACACATGTAGATGAAGTATTTCACCACGTGTCCTCATATAAACCACTCCTATTAACCTAAGCAAGCTTAAATAATATATGTGTAGGAAAAAATAAATACCCACTAACATAAGGAAAATAAAAAACCTACACTAACACCCCCCCTTAAGCGTAGCTTAGGTGGGTGAAAATATGGGTCCTGACAAATGCAACCATGTTAGGTACCCATGTACATAGATAGCCCCCCCAAAAGAAGAAGCCCCCCATAAGAGGAATAGCCCCCCCCTAAATAAGGAGAGAAAGAAAGAAAGAAAGAAGGACTAAGAAGTCCCTCCTGAAGTAGACACCTATCATATCCCAAGCAGAGATCGCAAATGAAGGAACTTGCTTTCGGTGAAGGGTTTGGTGAAGATGTCCGTAGTTTGCTCCGTTGTAGAACAATAGTTAAGTTAAATGATGTCTTCGTGAATGAGCTCCCGAATATAGTGCATATGTATCTCAATGTGTTTCATCCTCTAGTGATGAACTGGATTTCTTCAGATCTGTATAGCACTTTGATTATCACAAAAGATGATAGTAGGATTCCTAACTAGAATACCAAACTTAGTGAGAATATTCTGAAGCCAAATAGCCTCAGTGGTGGCATTAACTGCCCCTCGATATTCAGCCTCTGTTGATGAAAGAGAAATTGCAAACTGCTTCTTACTTGACCAACAAACTAGACCAGAACCAAGTGAGAAGCAATACCCTAAAGTGAACACTTGTAGCTTCTCGAAAAGACTATGGATCAGAAGCTGAAGCAATGAAGAGATGTGGAGCTTGCTTAAATTGTGACCTAGTTCTTCTAGAATCTAATGGATCACCAAACCAATCTCCTGCTGACTCAAAAGTTCGTCGAGCCCAAAGAGGCACTGAAGCTAGAGAGTCTGGGGGAGAATCATCAACCTCTGAAGGATGACTATGAGAAGAATGTGAATCCTCACCATCACTGTCACCATCTGAAGTGGAGGAAGAAGACTCCTCAATAGGATTAGGAGGATTAAGATCCTCAGAAGAACTATCATCATCATGCAATGTCTCCAATGTGATAGTGGATGGAGAAGTGGTATGAGAAGAAATAGAAGAACTCTCCTCAAAACGAACACTCCTCTCAATGAACAACTCATGTGTAGAGGGATGGAGAAGTCTATACCCTTTGACATCATCTGGATACCCAACAAATATGCAAGGCTTTCTCTATGGATCCATAGCCTTGCATTTCTCTACTAGAATGTGGGCCCATGCAAGAGAACCAAACACTTTTAAATGCTTAACTATAGGTTTCTGACTGGTCCAAGCTTGAAAAGGAGTTACCCCCTTTACAGCTTTATGAGGAACTTAGTTCTGGATGTAACATGCACAATTGATGGCCTCTACCCAATACTAAGGAACCAAAGACTTGGAGTGAATCATACAATTTGCCATCTCCTTCAAGGACCTATTCTTCCATTCTGTGACACCATTCTACTGAGGACTGTATGGAACTGTGTGCTGCATGTTGATACCTTCTGAAGCACAAAATTGTTCAAACTGATTAACATATTCACCCCCATTATCTTTATGCAGAATCTTGATGAACTTCCCAGATTGTTTCTCTACAAAAACTTTGAAATCTAGAAAATTCTCAAATACCTCAGACTTTTGTTTGAGAAAGTAAACCCATGTAAATCTGGAAAAGTCATCAATAAATGTTAAGATATATCTAGCCCTACTGAAAGATGGTTGTGGAAATGGTCTTGCCAAGTCACTATGTACCAACTCCAATAGTTGTGAAGCTCTCCATGCTTTGCCTTTATCATACTTCTCCTCAAGATGCTTACTAAGAATACATCCCTGGCAAACTCCATCAGAAAATTGAATAGAAGGCAACCCTGAAACCATGTCCTATTGACTGAGTTGTTGCATGTAACAATAGTTCAAGTGGCCAAATCGTTGATGCCACAAACAACTAATCTCATCTGCATGAGTGAGTAAAACTGTCAAAGGAGAGTCAGGAACAAAGTGAGAAAACTGATATAATCTGGATTGATGATCTGCTTTTCCCACAACAATAGTAGACCCATTATGCATTTCATTGATTACCATTGTATCTGGTGTGAACTCAACTCTCTTGCTAGAACCAGTGTGTGTGATCTGATAAATAGATAAGAGATTAGTTGATAAAGATAGAACACAAAGGACATCCTTAAATGTTCCTTCGCCCACATCAACAGACCCTCTCCCATGCACTTCAATAGGAGTGTCATCACCCATTAGTATGGAAGGCACGGACATGACTCTAAAGAGGTGAAATCATCTTTTGAAGAAGCCATGTGGTGCGAAGCACCCGAGTCAATTATCCAAGAATTGGGTTGTGAAGCAACAGCAACTAGGGCCTTACCCTTTCCTTTCCCTTTACTCTTATCTATATCCTTAGAAGATCCTTCTGATGAGCTCTGTTTAACTGAATCAAGCACCTTGATATTATTCTTTTCAAGAAGATTTGAAAGGTGATCAATTTGTTTCTTTAAACATTTATGTTCATCATGACCACGCCTCTTACAATAAGAACACTTGACCTTCTCCTTCTTAGGTTGTTCACCTCTTGATGAAGAGGTCTGATTATCTGCTTTTGAAGTAGCAGATTTCTGATCTTTTTTCTTCTCTCCTTGGTTCTTTTGTTTCTTTTCTTGCTTACTAGACCCTTTTTGTTCTTTTGTGCCTTGATTTACAACTAAGGCGTGTGACTTAGAGGGTTTTATTGTATCCATTTGAACCAATTTGTCTTGCTCCCTAGTGAGTTCTGCAACAAATTCATCTAGAGAAGGCATTTTGAATGTAGTACCTAGGGCACATTTTGTAGCATAGAATGTAGAAACAAACATTGAATAGTTAGGACCAAGCTTAGAAAGAATACTCAAGATCAGTTGCTTATCATCTTTCTTAGTGAAGAAGTCTTGTATAGTATCGAAATTGGTTGGATTCAACCCTATGAGTTCATTCTCTAACTGATGAGCTCTTAGCTCATCCTGCTTACCAAAGAGATTTTCCAAAGTGGTCCACACTGTATTTGGTGTAGTGGCAGATTCAATGTGAAAAAGAAGGTCTGGAGAGAATGACATACATAGAGTACCAAAAGCTTTATCACATTTATTAAACCATTTAATCTTTTCTACAACATTTGGAGGTTCAGTTTCAAGTCCCATAGTAACACGATGATATCCATGTCTTTTCAGATATATTATCATCTTAGATTTCCATTCAAAATAATTATATGGTGTTAAAAGTGGAACTATAGATGCATCCATGATAGTAGAAAAGAAGATTGCAAAGAATCAGGAAAAGTGCAAGAAAGAAGGCACAAGAGACACCCCCCCTTTCACTAGTCTCATAAATCACGCCCCCAAATATTACAAGGTTGGCACTTTATAATTAGTGCATTTACAAGGCTTTTTATCAAATTATAATTCTTTTAAGAAACCAATAGAGATTTTAAATACAAATAATTTGAGACAATATCTGAAACAAATTAGCCTTATAACTGCTTAATTTATCTCAATACCTTTCCAACAACTATTAGTTTTTGAAAAACAGAGTTGTGAGGAGAAAGATATGACCAATTGAAGAGAAAAAGAAGCAGCTGATACAACCTTTAATATCTGATAGAAAAAGGCAAAAAATTTCAATTAGACTTGCAATAATGGAGAGTTCTCATTTCCAACTTTCTGTCAAGTATTTGTTTGCAAAAATCTGACACCTGAGGCAAAAGTTGTGCAACTTTTAAGAAAGGTTGTTGAATTTCCCTGATAGAAAAACAGCTTAGGCCCTATTCAATCTCAATTTCTACAAAATTTATTAACTTTCTGGAAATACCATCCAAAACCCAAACGTTTTTTGATGCTGGGAAGAAAACTCAGAAATCGTTTTTTGTGAAAATGAACAAAAGTTGGAAAGCTAAAGCTGAAATGAAAATAGCTCCAGTAAAAAATATTTACTCTGATTTTTTACTATGTCCTCCAAACTCTGATTTTGGTGAAGTAAAAGTCACTTTTGACTTTGTCAAGCCTTATGGACACTTTGGAAATTCTTATTAAGCTTCCAATATTACCACAAAGCTGCAATCACCTAGATCTTACAAGAACACATACATGTAAACCAGATTTAACTAGAAGCTATTTTCCTTTAAATTGTTCTGATTCTCTAGATCACACGAGAATGCAAGAGAAGAGCATACATAGTTTTTAAGGAAAATATTAGCTATATTAAAAGTCTCAAATCCCTCAAATAAATAAAAAAAAGGAATGAGCTATACTAGACAATAAGCTTTGATACCATGTGAGATTTTGCAAGAAGGGAGAATTGAGCCAAGATCTGATGTCGACCGTAGATCACATGCAACTCCTCACACAATGGATGATCAAAGATCAAAATAGCTGAATGAAGATAATTTCAATGTGGGAGAGAAATAGAGACAAATAGGAGAATTTGGAAAAGACTCTCACCGAGCTATCACTCCACTAACTTTACTAGTGAAGGTGAGAGTATAGTGCTTATTATATAGAAAAATATAAGCATATACATCCAAGGGGTGCATTAACTCCTATTCCCCATAAAAAGTGGGAGGTTTTACCTTCTTGGTAAATGCCAAAACATGTGGCATAACCTCCTTACATGAAGACAAAAAAGGAGTTCAGAAAGTTGGCACATAAGGCCAAAAGACGGTGTGAAACCCAACTACCCCATAACCCACTTAGAAAATGACAAAATAATGGTTATGAGAGGTGCCACAGCAAGCCAAAAGAGGGTGTGTAACTCAACTACCCATGTGAGGTGGAGAGTTACACACGTAGCTAAAGTATTTTGCCACGTCTCCTCATATAAACCACTCCTATTAACCTAAGCAAGCTTAAATAATATATGTGTAGGAAAAAATAAATACCCCCTAACATAACGAAAATAAAAAACCTACACTAACACATATTGTGTCTTATAGGGTCGTAAGACACAATATGACCCCTAACGACATGATTTGGTGTCTTAAGGGGTCCTATGGTGTCGTTAGGGGTCATATGGTGTCTTAAGGGGTCATATGGTGTCCCATGAACCCTTATGACCTCTTAGGACACCATATGACCCCTAATGACACTATATTGGGTCGCTTTGGGCCATATTGTAGGGAGAAAGGGTCATATTGTGTCCTAAGAGGTCATGTGGTGTCCCAAGACACCATATGACCCCTAATGACACCATATGACCCCTAACAACACCATAGGACCCCTTAGCAGACCAAATCATGTTGTTAGAGGTCATATTGTGTCTTACAGGGTCGTAGGACACAATATGACCCCTAACAAAATGATTTAGTGTCTTAAGGGGTCCTATGGTGTCGTTAGGGGTCATATGGTGTCCATAGGGGTCATGTAGTCTCCCATGAACTTTTATGATCTCTTAGGACACCATATGACCCCTAATGACACCATATTGGGTCGCTTTGGGTCATATTGTGTCCTAAAGGGTCATATTATGTCTTAAGGAGTCCTATCGTGTCCTAAGACACCATATGACCCCTATGTACACCGTATGACCCCTAATGACACCATAAGATCCCTTAAGATACCAAATCATGTCGTTAGGGGTCATATTGTGTCTTACGAGGTTGTAGGACATAATATGACCCCTAACAACATGATTCAATGTCTTCAGGGGTCCTATGGTGTCGTTAGGGATCATAGGTTATCCATAGGGGTCATTTGGTGTCCCATGAACCCTTATGACCTCTTAGGACACCATATGACACCTAATGACACCATATTGTGTCACTTTGGGTCATATTTAGGGAAAAGGGGTCATATTGTGTCCTAAGGGGTCTTATGGTGTCTTAAGGGGTCGTAGGACGAAATATGACCCCTAACGACATGATTTAGTGTCTTAAGGGATCCTATAGTGTCGTTAGGGGTCATATGGTGTCCATAGGGGTCATGTGGTGTACCATGAACCCTTATGACTTCTTAGGACACCATATGACCCCTAATGACACCATATTGGGTCACTTTGGGTCATATTGTGTCCTAACGGGTCATATTGTGTCCTAAGGGGGGTCCTATGATGTCCCAAGACACCATATGACCTCTATGGACACTGTATGACCCCTAACAACACCATAACACCACTTAAGACACCAAATCATGTCAGTAGGGGTCATATTGTGTCTTACAAGGTCGTAGGACACAATATGACATCTAACGACATGATTTGGTGTCTTAAAGGGTCCTATGGCATCATTAGGGGAAATATGGTGTCCATAGGGGTCATATGGTGTCCCATGAACCCTTATGACCTCTTAGGACACCATATGACCCCTAATGACACTATATTGGGTTGCTTCGGGTCATATTATAGGGAAAAGGGGTCATATTATGTCCTAAGAGGTCTTATGGTGTCCCAAGACACTATATGACCACTATGGACACCATATAACCCCTAATGACACCATAGGACCCCTTAAGACACTGAATCATGTCGTTAGGGGTCATATTGTGTCCTAAAGACATGATTTGGTGTCTTAAGGGGTCGTATGGTGTCGTTAGGGGTCATATGGTGTCTTGAGGGGTCATATGGTGTCCCATGAACCCTTATGACCTCTTAGGACACCATATGACCCTTAATGACACACTATTGGGTTGCTTTGGGTCATATTATAGGGAAAAGGGGTCATATTGTTTACTAAGGGGTCCTGTGGTGTCCGAAGACACCATATGAGGCTTATGGACACCATATCACCCCTAACGACACCATAGGACCCCTTAAGACACCAAATCATGTCGTTAAGGGTCATATTGTGTCCTAAAAACATGATTTGGTTTCTTAAGGGGTCCTATGGTGTTGTTAGGGGTCATATGGTGTCCTAAAGGGTCATATGGTGTCCCAAGAACCCTTATGACCTCTTAAGACACCATATGACCCCTAATGACACCATATTATGTCGCTTTGGGTCATATTCTAGGGAAAAGGGGTCATATTGTGTCCTAAGGGGTCCTATGTTGTCTTACGGCATTGTAGGACACAATATGACCCCTAGCGACATGATTTAGTGTCTTAAGGGGTCCTGTGGTGTTGTTAGGGGTCATATGGTGTCCATAGGGGTCATGTGGTGTCCCATGAACCCTTATGACCTCTTAGGACACCATATGACCCCTAATGACACCATATTGGGTCGCTCTAGGTCATATTGTGTCCTAAGGGGTCATATTGTATCCTAAGGGGTCCTATGGTGTCCCAATAAACCATATGACCCCTATGGACACTATATGATCCCTAACGACACCATAAGACCCCTTAAGACACCAAATCATGTCGTTAGGGGTCATATTGTGTCTTACGAGGTCGTAGGACATAATATGATCCCTAACAACATGATTCAATGTCTTCAAGGTTCCTCTGGTGTCGTTAGGGGTCATAGGTTGTCCATAGGGGTCAGTTGGTGTCCCATGAACCCTTATGACCTCGTAGGACACCATATGACACCTGATGACACCATATTGTGTCACTTTGGGTCATATTTAGGGAAAAGGGGTCATATTGTGTCCTAAGGGGTCTTATGGTGTCTTAAGGGGTCGTAGGACACAATATGACCCCTAACGACATGATTTAGTGTCTTAAGGGATCCTATGGTGTCATTAGGGGTCATATGGTGTCCATAGGGGTCATGTGGTGTACCATGAACCCTTATGACCTCTTAAGACACCATATGACCCCTAATGACACCATATTGGGTCACTTTAGGTCATATTGTGTCCTAAGGGGTCATATTGTGTCCTAAGGGGGGGTCCTATGATGTCCCAAGACACCATATGTCCTTTATGGACACTGTATGGCTCCTAACGACACCATAACACCCCTTAAGACAACAAATCATGTCTTTAGGGGTCATAATGTGTCTTACAAGTTCGTAGGACATAATATGACATCTAATGACATGATTTTGTGTTTCAAGGGGTCCTATGGCGTCATTAGGGGTCATATGGTGTCCATAGGGGTCATATGGTGTCCCATGAACCCTTATGACCTCTTAGGACACCATATGACCCCTAATGACACTATATTGGGTTGCTTCGGGTCATATTGTAGGGAAAATGGGTCATATTGTGTCCTAAGAGGTCTTATGGTGTCCCAAGACACTATATGACCTCTATGGACACTATATCATCCCTAATGACACCATAGGACCCCTTAAGACACTGAATCATGTCGTTAAGGGTCATATTGGGTCCTAGAGACATGATTTTGTTTCTTAAGGGGTCCTATGGTGCTGTTAGGGGTCATATGGTGTCCTAAGGGTTCATATGGTGTCCCATGAACCCTTATGACCTCTTAGGACACCATATGACCCCTAATGACACCATATTGTCTTGCTTTGGTTCATATTTTAGGGAAAAGGGGTCATATTGTTTCCTAAGGGGTCCTGTGGTGTTCGAAGACACCATATGAACCTTATGGACACCATATCACCCCTAACGGCACCATAGGACCCCTTAAGACACCAAATCATGTCGTTAGGGGTCATATTGTGTCCTAAAGACATGATTTGGTTTCTTAAGGGGTCCTATGGTGTTGTTAGGGGTCATATGGTGTCCTAAGGGTTCATATGATGTCCCATGAACCCTTATGACCTCTTAGGACACCATATGACCCCTAATGATACCATATTGTCTCGCTTTGGGTCATATTTTAGGGAAAAGGGGTCATATTGTGTCCTAAGGGGTCCTATGTTGTCTTATAGGGTCGTAGGACACAATATGACCCCTAGCGACATGATTTAGTGTCTTAAGGGGTCCTATGGTGTTGTTAGGGGTTATATGGTGTCCATAGGGGTCATGTGGTGTCCATAGGGGTCATGTGGTGTCCCATGAACCCTTATGACCTCTTAGGACACTATATGACCCCTGATGACACCATATTGGGTCGCTCTACGTGATATTGTGTCCTAAGGGGTCATATTGTGTCCTAAGGGGTCCTATGGTGTCCCAATACACCATATGACCTCTATGGACACTATATGACCACTAACGACACCATAAGGCCCCTTAAGACACCAAATCATGTTGTTAGGGGTCATATTGTGTCTTATGAGGTCGTAAGACACAATATGTCCCCTAACGACATGATTTGGTGTCTTAAGGGGTCCTAAGGTGTCGTTAGGGGTCATTGGGTTTCCATTGGGGTCATTGGGTGTCCCATGAACCCTTATGACCTCTTAGGACACCATATGACCCCTAATGACACCATATTGGTTCGCTTTGGATCATATTGTTGGGAAAAGGGGTCATGTTGTGTCCTAATAGGCTTATGGTGTCCCAAGATACCATATGACCCCTATGGATACCATATCACCCCTAACAACACAATAGGACCCCTTAAGACACCGAATCATGTTGTTAGCGGTCATATTGTATCTTACAGGGTGGTAAGACACAATATGACCCCTAACGACATGATTTGGTGTCTTAAGGATTCCTATGGTGTCATTAGGGATAAAACAGTGTCTTAAGGGGTCATAAGGTGTCTCATGAACCCTTATGACCTCTTAGGACACCATATGACCCCTAATGACACTATATTGGGTCGCTTTGGGTCATATTATAGGGAAAAGGGGTAATATTGTGTCCTAAGAGGTCCTGTGGTGTCCCAAGACACCATATGACCCCTATGGATACCATATGACCCTTAACGATACAATAGGACCCCTTAACACACCAAATCATGTCGTTAGGGGTCATATTGTGTCTTACGAGGTTGTAGGACACAATATGACCCCTAACGACATGATTTAGTGTCTTAAGGGGTCCTATGATGTCGTTAGGGGTCATATGGTGTCCATAGGGGTCATGTAGTCTCTCATGAACCTTTATGACCTCTTAGGACACCATATGACCCCTAATAACACCATATTGGGTCGCTTTGGGTCATATTGTGTCCTAAAGGGTCATATTGTGTCTTAAGGAGTCCTATCATGTCCCAAGACACCATATGACCCCTTTGGACACCGTATGACACCAAAAGACCCCTTAAGACACCAAATCATGTTGTTGGGGGTCATATTGTGTCTTACGAGGTCGTAGGACATAATATGACCCCTAACAACATGATTCAGTGTCTTCAGGGGTCCTATGGTGTCGTTAGGGGTCATAGGTTGTCCATAGGGGTCATTTGGTGTCCCGTGAACCCTTATGACCTCTTAGGACACCATATGACACCTAATGACACCATATTGTGTCACTCTGGGTCATATTTAGGGAAAAGGGGTCATATTGTGTCCTAAAGGGTCTTATGGTGTCTTAAGGGGTTGTAGGACATAATATGACCCCTAACGACATGATTTAGTGTCTTAAGGGATCCTATGGTGTCGTTAGGGGTCATATGGTGTCCATAGGGGTCATTTGGTGTACCATGAACCCTTATGACCTCTTAGGACACCATATGACCCCTAATGACACCATATTGGGTCACTTTGGGTCATATTGTGTCCTAAGGGGTCATATTGTGTCCTAAGGGGGGGTCCTATGATGTCCCAAGACACCATATGTCCTTTATGGACACTGTATGGCTCCTAACGACACCATAACACCCCTTAAGACAACAAATCATGTCTTTAGGGGTCATAATGTGTCTTACAAGTTCGTAGGACATAATATGACATCTAATGACATGATTTAGTGTCTTAAGGGGTCCTATGGCATCATTAGGGGTCATATGGTGTCCATAGGGGTCATATGGTGTCCCATGAACCCTTATGACCTCTTAGCACACCATATGACCCCTAATGACACTATATTGGGTCACTTCGGGTCATATTGTGTCTTAAGGAGTCCTATCATGTCCCAAGACACCATATGACCCCTTTGGACACCGTATGACACCAAAAGACCCCTTAAGACACCAAATCATGTTGTTGGGGGTCATATTGTGTCTTACGAGGTCGTAGGACATAATATGACCCCTAACAACATGATTCAGTGTCTTCAGGGGTCCTATGGTGTCGTTAGGGGTCATAGGTTGTCCATAGGGGTCATTTGGTGTCCCGTGAACCCTTATGACCTCTTAGGACACCATATGACACCTAATGACACCATATTGTGTCACTCTGGGTCATATTTAGGGAAAAGGGGTCATATTGTGTCCTAAAGGGTCTTATGGTGTCTTAAGGGGTTGTAGGACATAATATGACCCCTAACGACATGATTTAGTGTCTTAAGGGATCCTATGGTGTCGTTAGGGGTCATATGGTGTCCATAGGGGTCATTTGGTGTACCATGAACCCTTATGACCTCTTAGGACACCATATGACCCCTAATGACACCATATTGGGTCACTTTGGGTCATATTGTGTCCTAAGGGGTCATATTGTGTCCTAAGGGGGGGTCCTATGATGTCATAAGACACCATATGACTTTTATGGACACTATATGACCCCTAACGACACCATAACACCCCTTAAGACACCAAATCATGTCATTAGGGGTCATATTGTGGCCTACAAGGTAGTAGGACACAATATGACATCTAACAACATGATTTAGTGTCTTAAGGGGTCCTATGGCATCATTAGGGGTCATATGGTGTCCATAGGGGTCATATGGTGTCCCATGAACCCTTATGACCTCTTAGCACACCATATGACCCCTAATGACACTATATTGGGTCACTTCAGGTCATATTGTAAGGAAAAGGTGTCATATTGTGTCCTAAGAGGTCTTATGGTGTCCCAAGACACTATATGACCTCTATGGACACCATATCACCCCTAATGACACCATAGGACCCCTTAAGACATCGAATCATGTTGTTAGGGGTCATATTGTGTCCTAAAGACATGATTTGGTGTCTTAAGGGGTTGTATGGTGTCGTTAGGGGTCATATGGTGTCTTGAGGGGTCATATAGTGTCCCATTAACCCTTATGACCTCTTAGGACACCATATGACCCTTAATGACACACTATTGGGTTGCTTTGGGTCATATTATAGGGAAAAGGGGTCATATTGTTTCCTAAGGGGTCCTGTGGTGTCCGAAGACACCATATGAACCTTATGGACACCATATCACTCGTAACGGCACCATAGGACCCCTTAAGACACCAAATCATGTCGTTAGGGGTCATATTGTTCCCTAAAGACATGATTTGGTTTCTTAAGGGGTCCTATGGTGTCGTTAGGGGTCATATGGTGTCTTAAGGGGTCATATGGTGTCCCATGAACCCTTATGACCTCTGAGGACACCATATGACCCTAATGACACCATATTGTGTCGCTTTGGGTCATATTCTAGGGAAAAGGGGTTATATTGTGTCCTAAGGGGTCCTATGGTGTCTTTTGGTGTCATAGGACACAATAAGACCCCTAGCAACATGATTTAGTGTCTTAAGGGGTCCTACGGTGTTGTTAGGGGTCATATGGTGTCCATAGGGGTCATGTGGTGTCCGATTAACCCTTATGACCTCTTAGGACACCATATGACCCCTAATGACACCATATTGCGTCGCTCTAGGTCATATTGTGTCCTAAGGGGTCATATTGTGTCCTAAGGGGTCGTATGGTGTCCCAATACACCATATGACCCCTATGGACACTATATGACCCCTAACGACACCATAAGACCCCTTAAGACATCAAATCATGTTGTTAGGGGTCATATTGTGTCTTACGAGGCTGTAAGACACAATATGACCCCTAACGACATGATTTGGTGTCTTAAGGGGTCCTAAGGTGTCGTTAGGGGTCATAGTGTATCCATAGGGGTCATTTGGTTTCCCATGAACCTTTATGACCTTCTAGGACACCATATGACCCCTAATGAGACTATATTGGTTCACTTTGGGTCATATTGTTGGGAAAAGGGGTCAGATTTTTTCCTAATGGGCTTATGGTGTCCCAAGATACCATATGACCCCTATGGATACCATATCACCCCTAACGACACAATAGGACCCCTTAAGACACCGAATCATGTTGTTAGCAGTCATATTGTGTCTTACAGGGTGGTAAGAGATACTATGAACCCTAACGACATGATTCGGTGTCTTAAGGGTTCCTATGGTGTCGTTAGGGATCAAATGGTGTCTTAAGGGGTCATAAGGTGTCTCATGAACCCTTATGACCTCTTAGAACACCATATGACCCCTAATGACACTATATTGGGTCGCTTTGGGTCATATTATAGGGAAAAGGGGTAATATTGTGTCCTAAGAGGTCCTGTGGTGTCCCAAGACACCATATGACCCCTATGGACACCATATGACCCTTAATGACAAAATAGGACCCGTTAACACAACAAATCATGTCGTTAGGGATCATATTGTGTCTTCTGGGGTCGTAGGACACAATATGACCCCTAACAACATGATTTAGTGTCTTAAGGGGTCCTATGGTGTCGTTAGAGGTCATATGGTATCCATACGGGTCATGTAGTCTCCCATGAATGTTTATGACCTCTTAGGACACCATATGACCCCTAATGATACCATATTGGGTCGTTTTGGGTCATATTGTGTCCTAAAGGGTCATATTGTGTCTTAAGGAGTCCTATCATGTCCCAAGACACCATATGACCCCTATGGACACCGTATGACCCCTAATGACACCATAAGACCCCTTAAGACACCAAATCATGTCATTAGGGGTCATATTGTGTATTACAAGGTCATAGGACATAATATGACCCCTAACAACATGATTCAGTGTCTTCAGGGGTCCTATGGTGTCGTTAGGGGTCATAGGTTGTCCATATGGGTCAGTTGGTGTCCCATGAACCCTTATGACCTCATAAGACACCATATGACACCTAATGACACCATATTGTGTCACTTTGGGTCATATTTAGGGAAAAGGGGTCATATTGTGTCCTAAGGGGTCTTATGGTGTCTTAAGGGGTCGTAGGACACAATATGACCCCTAACGACATGATTTAGTGTCTTAAGGGATCCTATGGTGTCGTTAGGGGTCATATGGTGTCCATAGGGGTCATGTGGTGTACCATGAACCCTTATGACCTCTTAGGACACCATATGACCCCTAATGACACCATATTGGGTCACTTTGGGTCATATTGTGTCCTAAGGGGGGTTCCTATGATGTCCCAAGACACCATATGACCTTTATGGACATTGTATGACCCCTAACGACACCATAACACCCCTTAAGACACCAAATCATGTCATTAGGGGTCATATTGTGTCTTACGAGGTCGTAGGACACAATATGACATCTAACGACATGATTTGGTGTCTTAAGGGGTCCTATGGTGTCATTAGGGGTGATATGGTGTCCATAGGGGTCATATGGTGTCCCATGAACCCTTATGACCTCTTAGGACACCATATGACCCCTAATGACACTATTGGGTCGCTTTGGGTCATATTGTAGGGAAAAGAGGTCTTATGGTGTCCCAAGACACTATATGACCTCTATGGACACCATATTACCCCTAATGACACCATAGGACCCCTTAAGACACCGAATCATGTCATTAGGGGTCATATTGTGTCCTAAAGACATGATTTGGTGTCTTAAGGGGTCCTATGGTGTCATTAGGGGTCATATGGTGTCTTGAGGGGTCATATGGTGTCCCATGAATGCTTATGACCTCTTAGGACATCATATGACCCTTAATGACACACTATTGGGTTGCTTTGGGTCATATTATAGGGAAAAGGGGTCATATTATTTCGTAAGGGGTCCTGTGGTGTCCGAAGACACCATATGAGCCTTATGGACACCATATCACCCCTAACGGCACCATAGGACCCCTTAAGACACCAAATCATATCATCAGGGGTCATATTGTGTCCTAAAGACATGATTTGGTTTCTTAAGGGGTCCTATGGTGTCATTAGGGGTCATATGGTTTCTTAAGGGGTCATATGGTGTCCCATGAATCCTTATGACCTCTTAGGACACCATATGACCCCTAATGACACCATATTGTGTCACTTTGGGTCATATTCTAGGGAAAAGGGCTCATATTGTGTCCTAAGGGGTCCTATGGTGTCTTACAGGGTCGTAGGACACAATATGACCCCTAGCAACATGATTTAGTGTCTTAAGGGGTCCTATGGTATTGTTAGGGGTCATGTGGTGTCCCATGAACCCTTATGACCTCTTGGGACACCATATGACCCCTAATGACATCATATTGGGTCGCTCTAGGTCATATTGTGTCCTAAGGGGTCATATTGTGTCCTAAGGGGTCCTATGCTGTCCGAATACACCATATGACCCCTATGGAAACTATATGACCCCTAAAGACACCATAAGACCCCTTAAGACACCAAATCATGTCATTAGGGGTCATATTGTGTCTTACGAGGTCGTAAGACACAATATGACCCCTAACGACATGATTTGGTGTCTTAAGGTGTCCTAAGGTGTTGTTAGGGGTCATAGGGTTTCCATAGGGGTCATTTGGTGTCCCATGAACCCTTATGACCTTTTAGGACACCATATGACTACTAATGACACCATATTGGTTCGCTTTGGGTCATATTGTTGGGAAAAGGGGTCATTTTTTGTCCCAATGGGCTTATGGTGTCCCAAGATACCATATTACCCCTATGGATACCATATCACCCCTAACGACACAATAGGACCCCTTAAGACACCAAATCATGTTGTTAGCAGTCATATTGTGTCTTATAGGCTGGTAAGACACAATATGACCCCTAACGACTGGTGTCGTTAGGGGTCATATGGTGTCCCATGAACCCTTATGACCTCTTAGGACACCATATGACCCCTAATGACACCATATTGGTTCCCTTTGGGTCGTATTGTAGGGAAAAGAGGTCATATTGTGTCATAAGGGGTCCTGTGGTGTCCCAAGACACCATATGACCCCTAACGACACCATATGACCCCTAACAACACCATATTGTGTCTTAAGGGGTCATATTGTGTCTTATATGGTCATCTCTCTCTCTCTCTCCCTCTCTCTCTCCTCTCTCTCTCTCTCCTTCCTTCTCTCTCTCCTTCCTTCTCTCTCTCTCTCCCTCCCTCTTCTCCTCTCTCTCTCTCTATCTCTCTCTCCCTCTCTCTCTCCCTCCCTCTCCTCCTCTCTCTCTCTCTCTCCCTCTCCTCCTCTCTCTCTCTCTCTCTTTCTTTCTCTCTCTTTCTCGCTCTCTTCCTCTCCTCCTCTCTCTCTTTCTCCTCTCTCTTTCTACCTCTCTCCCTCTCCTTCTCTCTTTCTCTCTCTAAAATATGACTAATAAAATCCGATATCCGATTTAATCGGATATCAGATTTTTGCAATGTGGTAGTTTGCTAAATAAATGGTGGCAATGGGAATTTTTTTGGGAACCACAAATTTTTGTACTAAAATCGGATATCGGAGAAAAGCCGATATCTAATTTTATTTGATATCCGATTTTTGTACAAAAAAACAAGAAAAAAAGGGTTTGTGGGCCATTCTGTAGATTCCAATGGCCCACAGTCTAGGTCCTATTATGTTTTCTGTCGAGGATCATGGGTTTTTAGACAACTAAAGTCAAATTTGTACTTTTGGGAGATTTTTAAAGTGAATACTTACATTGTCAATCACGAAGGAGCATGTGTGGAGGGAAATGGGGAGTAGTAGTCGTCGGAAGTCTAAACGCAAAAGAAAACTTTCAAATGACCAAATTGAAGTGTATAGAGAAAGAGATAGAGAATGTCATAGGAGGAGAAGACAAGGTATGTTAAATATTGCTAATGTTACCTCAACTGAAGAGGAAATTGAATTTGAAAATGTGCCACAAGTTATTGAAAATGAAAATGTAGATTTTGAAAGTGAAAATATTGAAAATTTTGAAAATGTTGAAAGTGATAATGAAAATGCTCAACATGTGGAAAATTTTGTCATAGGAGGTGAAAATGTGGAAAACTTTAACGTTGAAGACGGAATTCCTCAACCAAGTGAACCATATGTAACACCTAATTACTTTAGAAATGAAGACCCTCTCATGGATGAAAGACAAATTCCAAATACAAGACCTTCAAGAACCCCAAAATGGTTATTTGAAATCGATGAGAACATTATTGCGAATCTTGAAGGCAAGAGGTCAACAAGAACCCTTCGGTTGTGGGCTACACAACTTTTCAACCAAAATTTTACCAATAAGACATTGACCAAGCAATTCCAACTCTTTGTTCAATTGCTAAATATGATAAAGATGAGACCATTGCTAAACAAATTGAAGATTCGTATGAACAAGAAGATAGAGAGAAATTATATTATTGCAAAAAATCTATTTGACGCTCTCAATTCTATTGGAAAGAATACCAAAGAAAGAGATAAGAGAGGTGCTCGAAGAGTGATTACAACCTCCTTAGTAATCCATCAATTGAGGAAGGCTTGTCAAATGAGACAAACTTGTGTTTATTTTAACATAAACTGTAAAACTTTGGATAGAGCAGTTGCACGAAGACAAAGACTTGACGATCCACTTCAACAAGATACATGGGAATTTGGTTGGAGGCTTCCACGTGTTGATAGAAAGTTGATTGACAATGTGAAGGAAAATATTCAACAATTTTGGCACTCTAATTCTAGAGTGTCACCCAATGTAAAGGACACTTTGAAATTAAGAATCGGCAACCGAGACCGCACACCGCATCCCAAACATTTCTTGGAATCAAGCCAAACAATGTTGTACAATTTTTTTTGTGAATTACATCCAACTTTGTAAATATCACAAAGGGCCTTTGAATCTTTGAAACCATTTTATTGTGTTCCTCTTAAGATTCGCAATACCTATTGTTGCGAGTACCATGTGGAGTTTTCAATGTACCCTGAAATTTTATGTCATATTCGTTCTACGATGCATACTAATGAGATGTTGCAAGATTATGGTGCAATGCTATTTCGAAGATCATCAAGAGACTTGCAAGATCTATTTTTATGCCCTAGAGATGATGGCTGCTATTTCTATAGAAATGATTGTTTGAATGAGAAGTGCTCAGAATGCGGCGGGTTGTCAAAGTTTGTTTCATGTTTTCATGAGGGCAGTGAACACGAGTTTGGAAATAATTATGTTGAGAAAAAAAGATACGAGACAATGAAATATACTTTGAAGAGTGGAGGTGAAGGTTCTAGATGCGAATTAGTCTCAAGAGAAGTGAGTATTCCTGGTAGGGTATGACCCCGAGCGTTTGGTCAAGTGGGCAGGAAAAATAGGAGCATGCATAGGGTAATAATGCCTAACTGAACATGTCAAAGCCAACAGTTCATCATCATAATGAGCATAATGAGAAATCAGCCACGTGACAACAGTCCAATGATTGAGACTGATGATTTTTTTGCCAACCAAAAAATTTCTGCCCTAATAAAACTGTAGGGAAAATTGAAAACTGAGATAGGCTTTTGTAGGGACCCCTCTCATGGCCCTGTAGGTTCAAACGGATCATTCGCAAGTACCATGGATTCTGAGTTAGGGCCCATTAAAGTTTGACAATTTTGAGCACTTAGGGCGCTCAAGGGATGACGTCGGTAGGGTATGACCTTGAGCATTCGATCGAGTGGTGGGGTAAAATAGGAGCATGCATAGGGTATTGTTCATTGAATGAATTGTATTGTATTGTTGATTACAGGAATTGTATTGTATTGTTGATTAAATGAATTGTATTGTTCATTAAATGAATTGTATTGTATTGTTCATTAAATTAATTGTATTGTATTGTTCATTAAATGAATTATATTGTTCATTATAAAAACAACACTTACGATGAAATAAAATGAATTGTATTGTTTATTAAATAGCCATTATTAACCATTGTTAATTATTGGAATGAAGATTAAAGATTTCCATGATAACACCATGCACAAATGAGCAACAATTTATATGATCGAATATCAACTTCTGTATATATAAAAATATCAAATGATTACAAATGTATGTCCATACATAAATATGGCATAAACGCCAATTGAAACAAAATGTATGTCTAAATACGTGAATGTATGTCCTTATACAAAATATACATGCCAACTAGACATATAAGCATCCCAAAACTATCTATAACATTGTAAGCTTCTGATGGATCATCAAAATTGATCCTCTTCGCCACACTACTCGACTCTGAAGGATCTTGCACAAGAAAAAAAAACCATGATTAATATTAGTTATATTATATAATTCACATTCAAAAAGTTAACATAAAAATGAACTATAATTGAACTATTCATGTTTACCTCATCTCCATGTTTTCTCTTCAGCTTTGTAGGACTCTTGATGTATGTCTTCGGTAAAGGAGGTATGTTTTGAATATTTTCATACACAACCTACATATGTTCAGAAACATGACATTGATACAAGTTAGCATATAATTGTCACTGATAATAACAAATTATATCTATGAATCAAAAAATAAAATAAACACACATCTACTTGAGGCATCTCTTTTTCTTCTTCAGGTATACTGGGTGTAGTCATCAAGGATGTGAAGCCAAGAATTCTCTGTAGATATATACAACAAGTATATGAAACTATCAATCTATGTCTAGACATGTATAATCACTATAAGTTATTTAAACTATTCATTCAATCATATTTGCATTCAATTACCTCTCCCTTGTCTCCAACTGCACTACTAGATTCTAAATCATACTGCTCCGCACTCGTGCTACTTTTGCCCTACCAGAGTAAAATCAGATATACATGCAAGTTACTACATAATCTAATTAATACCAATATAAATGATGAGCATGTATGTACAATAAAATACAAACGACTAGGTTCAATAATATATGTACCGTCAAGCTATCAAGGCCAAATGAAATGGCCGACAACGTGCCCTCCTGAATCTATCTCAACTCATTCTTGGTCATCAACTATTAAATAGACCATGTAAATAAAAATTAGTACTTAATATTATCTAATTTATAAATATTTAATTAAAATATAACATGAACTGTGAAAACACAAATCTTACCAATACATCATCAATGTATGATCACGGCGCCTCCTCGCCTCTAGCATGTGAGGACTCCCTAGGGTATACTCTAGTCTGTGTAATAACATTCAGTGCATCATGCATCTCATTCACCTCACAAGCTACACTGTCCGCATGAGGATCAACGGGCTGTCCAAGTGGACCCAAGCATACATGCCCACACATGACACAACTATGGGGCATGCATATGTGTGGAGCCGAGGATGACGTGTCACCGGCACCAGATGCACCACTACCATCAAGAGTAGGCTGAGCTACTGATGCAGCCTGAGAAACCAAAAGGCTACTCAAAGAGTGAATAACCGATATGGTCTGTGAAGTCGCCTCACAAATGATATTAGGATGCTGAAATATAGGTGGGGGATCAATAGGAGGAGGGGGGACATATGGGCCCTGGACTACTCTGATTGCCCCAGGTATATTTTGGGGCATACCTAAACCTACACCCTGGAAAGGTTGGATGCAAAGTAGATCACATGTTTGTGTAAAACAAACTTAGCATACAATTTTTTTATGAAATAGAAGGCGATATCAAGATTGTTGTTGGGTGGTTTGTTGAAAACCATCCACCAACGATCCCAAAAGTTTTTCACAATCCCATCATTTGTGCACCATTTGATAGAAAGTTTTATTTTTTTGGGATCTACGGGCTGACTAGTACGGGTATTGACAAACTATGAGGCGATTTCGGCTTTGGATATCTCAAGATCCTTGATATCCTTATATGACAATCCATCTGCATATTTTTCCTTCATAGAATCTTGCCACAAAAGGGCGGTATCGTGCTCCTTAGTCATGGTTTCCATACTTTTTATGATCGATGTGAGAGGATCAAACAATGGGTTTAGACGAGGGATCCTATGATATACTTCTACAATCCCCCTCAATTCATTCAAATTTTGTGCAATCAAATCTTGAATTAAGGGGGGGTTTGGCAAATGAGGGTTTGGTTGTTGCAGTTGTGGTTGGTCAGTGTTTTCATTGTTATCCCCCATTTTTAACCTAATTGAATGTAAACTGTTAAATTTAGTTAACAAATTTAAACAATTAGGTATTTGATTTAAGAAAACCTAGTTTTCATGAAAAAACCATATTTTCAATGAAAAATCAAATAAACATTAACAAAAAATATAAAAAATGAATGAAAATGATTCAAAATGATAAAATTCTTACCTCTAAATCTATTTTTTAGCAGTTTTTTGTCAAAACACTGGATATCGAATGGAGCGAATATCGGATTTTGATGAATTCGCACAGCCCGTGAGTTAAAAAAAACTCACGAGACTGTCACTATCGAAATATAAAAGTCTCAGAAAATCGGATATCTGATTTCTATACTTAAATTATTTTTAAATAAAACATATAATATAATATATTATTATATTATATAATACGTATTGTATTATATTATATATATATTATAATATTATATATAATACAATATTATAATATATTATATATAATACAATATTATATTATATATAATATAATACAATATAATATTATATTATATTATAATATATAATATAATACAATATAATATTATATTATATTATAATATATAATATAATACAATATTATATTATATTATATAATATATAATATAATATAATATAATATTATATAATATATAATATAACATAATATTATATCATATTATATATAATATAATATTGTATTGTATAATATATTATTATATTATAATATAATATACTATAATAATATATTATATATTATATAATATGTAACATATAATATATTTTTTAAATTAAAATTACAAATAACAATCGGATATCATCGGATATCCGATTTGCATAGGCAATTACTAGGCCAAGGTGTACTGACACCCAGGTCTAGCAAAAAGTTAACATGGATTTTCACGTTTTTAGGCGAGTGAGGAAGGCTATTTTTTTCACATTGCCACTTTTTGGCCCCCCTTGATCTTGCACTAACCCTTGAAAGTAATGAATATGCCTCATCCTTGTAAGTTTTTTTATTAATTGTAAGTCATGAATATTGCTCTTTAGTTGATTAAAATTAAATAAAAATCTTTAATGAATACACAAAACTATATACATATGCAAGCTATATACATATTCTTGAAATTTATGTATATACACTATTTATAGTCTACTCTATATTTCCTACTTAGCTACTCCTATTGCTTTAAAATGAAATGTGAACTGATGAATTGTATTCTATAGATGACCAGTGCCTTTCTTCGTTGTTTGGGCTACATAGTCTTTATATTTCTTTAGGACTTATTGTGTAAACTTATGAGACAATTTTTAAACCCACCACCTCTCGATGAGTTTGTCAGTTATTGTTTCTTATGAGCTCTACTTCAATGTCTATATTGTAAACCACTTGAATGAATTTTACCCTAGCTTTTAAGAGACCATCCAAGGAAGAAATACTAGGAACAATTACAATTCGCTAGTAAACCTTTTTGATCCAAATCTACAATATGAAACACAAAATTTCACTGGACGAAAATGAATAACCTTACCTCCTTCAGATAATATCATAAGCAACTGCCTATAGGAAATGCAATAATCCACAACATAAACACAAAGGAAAATGGTTGATTCTATAATGTATATTTGCCAAAATAGTACAATGGTAAGCCTGAGGCTATATTCTATTCCTTCTCTAATTCTCTTTCATGCTACAAAAGCTCCCCCCTTTATATGAGAGTATACATTATTACCAAGCGTTGTGGCTTTTTGACATATAACCGGTAACCAACATTTTTTGTTTAACAAACTGGAAGATAAACAAATTGAGTATTATCATCTCCTCACCGATACCTATCTGGTATCTATCAGTCCCTTTTTATGTCAAAGAAACCCTAGGCTTCGGTGACTTCCTTTAGTTTTCCATCGAAATGCTTTTTCCATCGATATCACTATGCTCCTTCGATGAATGGGTCTGTTGTCTCACAAAAGCCCCTTTTATCCTCTCTTTGTCGTCTTCCACCAATAAAGTTGTATTGATGAAACCATGTGTATTAGAGACATGCCTTTTAGTCTCCTTGAAACTCATATTGTCATCGAAATATTTTTGCTGTCCGTCGGGTTTCATGTCGAAGAGTCTTTGGACTTCGGTGACTTCTTTTGTCCTCCCATCGAAACATTTATCCTTATCGATATCATTCATCGATGTAGTTTTCTTCTGTTTTATCGATATCACTTTTTTTATGAGAATGCTTCTTTTGGTGAATCTTCTTTATCTTGCATTGATGATATTGTTTCTTTGAAATTATTTTCTCATCAGTGGGGGCCACCTCTGCTTTCTTCGATACCTTTTGTTGGTGGGACCATCTCTTTCGGTGAGTCTTTTTGCACCAATAGTGTTATATCCTCGAAGACCTTTTCTTGTCGATGAGAACCATCTCCACTTTCCTCAATATCTTTTATCGATGGAGTTATTGTCTTCGATGAGTCCTTTCTGAAATTGATCGGTGTTTGCTTTCTTCGATGCCCCTTTTATATCGATAAGACATCGCTGGGTCTCATCAATACTATTTTGAATCTTAGATACTTCGATATAATGCTTTTAGACTTGTTTGATAACTTATGGGTTATTATGGTATCAATGAAAATGATGATTTCTTCCAAAGAGAGATGGCTTGTATGTTTTAATTTCTCAAATCAAGATATTTTACTTAATTCAGATTTGATGCTCAATAGAATGACTGCACTATCACCAATCTATCTTGAAGATTTGGCTACTCTTTAGATTATGATTATGACTGTCATGGTATTTCATGAGACTGCTCTATCCCCATATGAAACCCTTTGTTCCCACAAATCAATGCTTTGAACTTGACTGCAACTTTATAGTGATCACTGTCTTTGTACAGTAAGCTTGCTACTTTCTCAACTTTTGATATATTGGAGGCTCCTAGGATGGTTTCTATCTTATAGTAACAATACCTTTCTATAATTTGTAGCTATTCTATTGTAAAGCGGAAAATCGCGATCGAACCCTAATTGCTCTCCCCTCTTCCAACTCCAAGGAGAGAGAAGGGAGATTCACTAGGGTTGATGGTTTTCACTTAGGGGAGAGACTTTACATTCAAAAGAGGGGTTGAAAACCCACAAGATCCAATCCCACGTAATGCAAGATTGGATGCTAAATGAGTTTCAAGGGTTATGACAGCAAGGCTACCCTCTTTTGTAAAGAATGTGCATAGAAGAATTAAGCTAGGAATGCATAGAAAGTGAGAAAGATTCGCTTATAAACTGAGATAGGAATACAGTATGAAGTTGCAGACCTGGAATTAGCAGTCAAATGTTGATACGGCGCTGTCCTGTAAATTTGAGCGAAAGTTGTTGGGACGATGGCGCCCGAGTGCCACGGTCCTCCGAAAAATCCGTGAAACGAAGGGGGATCTGTTCGTCTCTGCACAAGGATTCCAGATCTTCAATTTCAACCGCGTACCTGCAACCTACACATAGAAAAGCAAAGACGATTGGGGGGTTAGGGATTAGGGGTTTGCCTTTAGGTCAAACCCCGATTTTGGAATTAACCAAGAAATGAGCAATGCTGTAAATGTAAATGTCTGTAATGTAAAACAAGTACTAATACCTTGTTGTAAGGATGTTTGTATCCTTATGTGCGAAGGTATAGATGTTGTATGTTGTATGTTGTAGTAGTATGTTGTAAGTGATCTCCTCTTCAATGGTTGAATCCTTGTCTTGAATGCAACACTTAGCCTTGAATGGAGACTTGAAATGATCAATTGCTTGAAGGAATGCTTGGATGCTTGAATGCTTGAGTATAGTTTCCATGCTTTTTCCCTCATGTATCTATCTTCCCCAAAATGAGAGAGGAAAATGTAGTTTATATACTTGTCATTTAGGGCTGATAGACTGATTTTCCTGACCTTAGGCCGACCAGGAAAGATAATTTTCCAATTTGCAAACATAAAGACTCGAAGTCCAAAAGAGACCAGGCCCAAAATAGGACCCAGGGACCAGGGCGCTGGGCGCCATGGTCCTGCGGGACTAGGGCGCTGGGCGCCCTAGTCCTGAAGGACCAGGGCACTGGGCGCTCTGGTCCCACCTCCCGGGACAGCAGGGTGCAAAGGAGGTTCAGGCCAGGGTGCAAGAAAATGCAGTTTTCAGCGTCATAATCAGGTTTCGGGGTCTCCATTCAGGTTGCATGTTGTGTCACCATCGTGAAGACTGAAATGCGGTCGAAATTGCAAGTGTCACAATTTTAGGACGCTACATTTAGCCCCCACTTTAGCGGGAGTATAGGCGTATGCTCTTACTTCCGGTAAAGTACAAGGAAACAACATTGAAAGACTTTCACCATGTCAAGGAGGCAGGATACACCAAGCCCCCAGTGGACTAAGGATCTTACGACTTTAATTGACAAAGTAAAAGGGAAGATCATGAGGGAGAATCATGACTGTCAGTAGTAAGGTTCCCTCACTATGAGTCATGCAAGAAAGATATCAAAAATTTTCAAGGCAAAGCTAAATTTGTCAAGAAATTTTCAAGTATCTTGAAAAGATATGAACGGGATGTATGCCCCCCTACGTTAAAGCGATCACACACACCTCACCGAGGGTGATTTCTTTAAGGTAGTGATACATATAAGAAAATGAAAAGGGAAAGGAGCATGTTATCACAAGGATTTAGCCCTGAAGTGTGAGATAAGCCCAAGGATAATAGACACAAAACACAAAGCACAAGGTGACTGCGCTTTCCTCGGGGTCAGTATGCTGTATGATAATTCATGTATATATATCATATGTATGTATGCATAATTGTTTTTCATTCCCCAATCAAGGAAGGTCACCTAGAAGAAGGGAACACATGTGTCTTTTGAGTCAACATGAGAGAGATCGAGAGATCTCAATGCTTTGCATCATCCTCAAGTAAACAACACCAAGGAAAACAAATAGAAGAATGAGAATAACATATAGAAGAAGTAACGAAAGAGAGGAGGAGAGAATCTACTATGCTAATGAAACTAGTCTAGCACGTCATCTACCCCCCGATCTTGCTGATCAATGTTTCGGGAAGGCAGGGAACACGCCAAAGGAGGAACATCCAACACAGCAGATAGAGCTATCACAAGATCCAAACAAGGGCTATGTTCATATCCCAAGCCACGGTGTTCTTGTCTAGGAGCTAGGATAAGTGCTTTAGAAAATTCATTAGATAAATGGTTATCAATATCAACAAGTTCATATTCACTATCAGAATGAACAGGAGAAGTAGCATTTTCATCATGAATAACATTTTCATCTATATCATCATCAAGATTTATAAAAATAGGATCTTTAACTCACACAGGATCAAGACCATCATGCATCTTATGTTTAGGAGATTTTGGCTCAATTTCCGGCTGAGGAGAAAATGGAATAATGCTTGTTGAAGGTGTTTTTGGAGATTGCAAAGTTTGAGAAGCAGCTGCTTGAGCTCTAAGACGACGCTTTCATCGGCGTTCACGTGCAGAACAATTTTGTCTAGTCTTAGTAGGAAGTGAAGAAGATTGAGGAGGAGGAATGTTCTCATCCTTATCACTTGGGTGTTTAGGTTGTGGTCTCTTAGGCTGGATAATAGGAGAAGAAGAAGGTCTCTTCTCTCTATAAAAAGAAGGAGGAGGGACTGCTCCATACAAAGGAGGAATATTTGGTTTAGGAAGGAGACCAAGTCCATCATGACGAGGAGGGATAGGTCTACTTTTAGGAAGTTTATTAGATATAGACATAGTCACATCCATAGGGATGGGTTGGGAATCTTCTTGAGGAAAGACATTAGTTTTAACTTTCAAAGGAAGAACTTCCTTCTCAAGAATGATAGGAATATCAAGTTTGGGTGTTCTAGGTTCACTTAGAGATAGGATCATATCTGTTTTCCACTTTTGATAAGATTTGAAAAGATGATCACTTCACGGAGGAAGAGATTGGAATTGTTTAGGCCAAAAGTAATCAATAGGAACACTAGAAGTTCTTTCAGCTGGTTTAAAGAGACTATGATTGACAGTAACAAATTCACCATTATGGGGAAATTTCAAACACTTATGAATAGGAGAAGCAATAGCTTTCATGGAAGATAGCCAAGGATAGCCAAGCTTCACACGAAATTGTTCGGAAGATGGAATAATAGAAAAGTTCACATCAAGCGATTTGTTATGGACCTCAATAGGCAATGTAATAGAACCAATTGCAGGAGAAGAAAATGCATCAAATAGTTTCACAATCACATCTGTTTTGTTATATATCACTTGATTCAATTGCAAAGTAAAAATAAATTCTTCAGTAATAACATTAACCATGCACGAAGGATCAATAAGCATTCCACGGCAAGGTGTATTATTGATTTTTGCAACTATATATAAAGGACCATCAGGTGCCCTAATGGTTTCACTGGAATCAAATGTGATGGAAGGTTCTTTAGGGTTTTCTTGCTGCTCTACAAAGTTAATCACATTTTGAGTCATAGACACAAGACCATCAGATGAAAAAGAGGAATCATTAGTCTCAATCGCATTAGAGGTATGAGAAGGTAATGGATCAGTGAAAATCTAAAGATTTTGATTAGGAGGAGCTACAGATGTATTTCCTTTATCATTCACTCTAGAAACAGAGATAGTATTATTATCAATCAAATCTTGAATTTTCCCCTTTAAAGCAAAACATTTTTCAGTATCATGCCCAGGTTGACGATGAAATTGACAAAAAGCTTTGTTATCAAAATAAGGTGAAGTAATCTTTGCAGGATCAATTTGTCTTATAGGAGGAAGAGTAAGCACATTTTGTTCCAATAACTTATTCATAATACTATGCAATGATTCATTCAAAGGAGTATACTTTCTTTCTTTCTTGAAAAATTTAGAAATAGGAGGCACACCTGATGCTGCATTCACATTGTTGTTGATGATGTTTTCATTGAATTTGATGGAATCTCTGTTCGGTTTAAACTTCCCAAATGGTTGTTGACTACTATCACCCTTATCACTCGGAGCCATAGGATGTGATTGTTCCATTTGACTCACAGTCAGTTGATAATTGTGAAGAGTTGCGCACAACTGTTGGAAAGAAGTAAACTCAGAAAACAAGAGTTTGTCTCGAATATCTTTTTGTAAATTAGAAATAAAGATTCTTTGAATATCATTGTCAGGCACTGGAAAAGAAATTTGAGCATACAAATGCTTATATCTACCAATGAAATCAGTCACTTTTTCTTTAACACCTTGTTTACAATGCATTAAATCAATCAAAGTAACTTTAGGACTTATATTGTTTTGAAATTGTTGAATGAAAGCATTTGCAAGTTGTTCGAAAGAAGTAATAGAATAGGAAGGCAACGAGCAATACCATTGTAGGGCTTTGTCTCTTAATGTTGTAGTGAACAGTTTTGCAAGCAATCTTTGGTCATAAGCAAAATCGGTACAAATTGTTTGAAAAGTCTTAACATGTGTTAGAGGATCTCCTTTACCATTATAAAGTTCCAAATGCGGGATTTCAACATGTTTAGGAGGGATAGCTTGAACAATGTCAAGAGAAAGTGGGCTCGCAACATCAAATGTGGGCACACTAAACTTAGATTGATTCATAGAGGCAATTTGTTGCTGTAAAGAAGAGACAGTTTGTGCAAGATTGTTAATGGTCGCTTCAGTCGAAGAATTCATATTAGATGTGTTAGATTGAGATGGAGGTGTTATGTTATTGAAAGAAGGTAAAGAGTAAGGTGGTGGGACCCTATGATAATTAGTCATAGGAGATGATTGGACAGGAGGAACACTACAAGGAGGAATGGAAAACGAATTGCCCCCTTGCGTCATGTTCATTTGTGGAGATATAATAGGAACACTCATTGAAGGAATGAATGAAGAAATCGGATTAAATGAAGGAAGAGGGTTAATTGAAGAAGAGGGATTTCCCCCATGACTAGTGATCATAGGAGGAATGTCTTGTGTAGAAGTAGCCATTATGTTTGATGTAAAGGTAGGTATGCTAGCAATAGAAGTCGTCAAAGGAATAGAATGATTGACTTGAGTAGGAGGTTGTGTATAACCCAAATTTTCAGCACAACTCTTCATAGGCATCACATTCGAATCCACAATGTGTGCAATACCACGCAAAATATCAATTCCATTCTTATCACTTTGAAGCATACATTTTAGACCCTCAACTAAAGGAAGAGCTTGACTATCAGGGTATTCTTGAGACATCCATTGTCGAAAATCGTCAAATTGGTTACCCAATTTTGAAAGTTGTTCTATAGAAACCTCATGGAGAGCTTCTTCATCATTAGGAGGATTAGAGGAATTACCCATGTCCTCGTTAAAAAGGCTATTTAAATTAGGTTCCATCTCCTCGGTAATTAAACCTCGGAAAGACTTAATTCTACGGCTTCGTCTAACGGGAATAGTGTAAGTAGGGCTTATTGTTGTAAAACTCATGCACTAGAGAGGGAGAGAAAATTTTGAATTTAGAGGTAGCAATTTTCAGTAAAATCAGCCAATCTTCTGGATTTAAGCTGTTAAATACAATCAGGACAATCTCCCGAAATTTCAGAAAAAATGTCAGGGACCGTGGCACTTTGGAGTGCACATGGTCCCGGCAACTTTTTTCGAAATTTGCAGGGATGAAAGTTATGATGATTTTAGAGCTAATCTGAAAAAATTGAGTGATTTTACGATCTGTAGATAGGCCAAATTAAAGTTGCAATCTCGAAATTGAACCCTACCAAGATTGTTGAAAAATGCAAAATTTGAATTTTGAAAAAGAGAGGGAAACCGAAATTTTGAATTTTATGATTTTAGAGGGAATGTCAAGAGCAATGCAAATTTTAAAATTTAAAAATTGACTCAATTTCACGCAAAATTCAATTTTGAAAGCGGAAATTAAAGTTGTTGTAATTAAGCACTTAATTTCAAAAGTCGCAAATTGTAAGAATTTGAATAAAGCACTGAAATTTCGAATGAATGCAAACACACTTTTCAGATTTAGGACAGTAAGAACACAATTTTGACACAAAATTTCAATTTGGATGATTTTTGAATGTTTAGAAGCCTTAATCCAAGCAATCACAAGACCAACTTTGACTGTAATTTTGAAAGTGTTAGATTTGATAAAATCAGCCAAAATTCTGGATTTTAGCAGGAAAATATAGTAAGATCTGGCTCCCGAAATTTTGAAAAAAATGTCGGGGACGATGGCGCTCGGAGTGCACACGGTCCTCGCAACTTTTTTCCAAATTTTTAGGGATGAAAGATATTGTGATTTTATTGCGGAATCCAAAGTTACAGCTGATTTGGAAATGTTTTGATCAGTGAAATTGTCGGACAAAGGTTGAATCAAGAGGGTTTTAAAAATTAGGGTTTTGACACTTAACCACTTAATTTTCAAAATTAAAGCATAGATATGAATTGATAATTTGTAATAGAAGGGCAGATCTGAAACAAGCATTAACATTTAGACATTTCACAAGTTCAATTACTAAAAAGAAAATTTAGGGTTTTTATGCAATTAACCTCTAAAATTTTGTAAAAGATCAAACATGGAAATGTAATCAAGGAATCCAATTTTCAGATCTAATTATGAATAATCAGAAAGGATGTTCACGTCAGGTTCACCAAAATGTAAAGCGGAAAATCGCGATCGAACCCTAATTGCTCTCCCCTCTTCCAACTCCAAGGAGAGAGAAGGGAGATTCACTAGGGTTGATGGTTTTCACTTAGGGGAGAGACTTTACATTCAAAAGAGGGGTTGAAAACCCACAAGATCCAATCCCACGTAATGCAAGATTGGATGCTAAATGAGTTTCAAGGGTTATGACAGCAAGGCTACCCTCTTTTGTAAAGAATGTGCATAGAAGAATTAAGCTAGGAATGCATAGAAAGTGAGAAAGATTCGCTTATAAATTGAGATAGGAATACAGTATGAAGTTGCGGACCTGGAATTAGCAGTAAAATGTCGATATGGCGCTGTCCTATAAATTTGAGCGAAAGTTGCCGAGACGATGGCGCCCGAGCGCCACGGTCCTCCGAAAAATCCACGAAACGAAGGGGGATCTGTTCGTCTCTGTGCAAGGATTCCAGATCTTCAATTTCAACTGCATACCTGCAACCTACAAATAGAAAAGAGAAGACAATTGGGGGGTTAGGGATTAGGGGTTTGCCTTTAGGTCAAACCCCGGTTTTGGAATTAACCAAGAAATGAGCAATGCTGTAAATGTAAATGTCTGTAATGTAAAACAAGTACTAATACCTTGTTGTAAGGATGTTTGTATCCTTATGTGCGAAGGTATAGATGTTGTATGTTGTATGTTGTAGTAGTATGTTGTAAGTGATCTCCTCTTCAATGGTTGAATCCTTGTCTTGAATGCAACACTTAGCCTTGAATGGAGACTTGAAATGATCAATTGCTTGAAGGAATGCTTGAATGCTTGAATGCTTGAGTATAGTTTCCACGCTTTTTCCCTCATGTATCTATCTCCCCCAAAATGAGAGAGGAAAATGTAGTTTATATACTTGTCATTTAGGGCTGATAGACTGATTTTCCCGACCTTAGGCCGACCAGGAAAGATAATTTTCCAATTTGCAAACATAAAGACCCGAAGTCCAAAAGAGACCGGGCCCAAAATAGGACCCAGGGACCAGGGCGCTGGGCGCCATGGTCCTGGGGGACCAGGGCACTGGGTGCCCTGGTCCTGAAGGACCAGGGCACTGGGCGCTCTGGTCCCACCTCCCGGGACAGCAGGGTGCAAAGGAGGTTCAGGCCAGGGTGCAAGAAAATGCAGTTTTTAGTGTCATAATCAGGTTTCGGGGTCTCCATTCAGGTTGCGTGTTGCATCGCCATCGTGAAGACCGAAATGCGGTCGAAATTGCAAGTGTCACAATTTTAGGACGCTACATCTATGTTTATTTTTTTTCTATGTTTATTTGTTTTCCACTCTTAACTCATAGTTCAATCGAATATGGTTCATCTTGGAATCAATGCACATTGGCTATAATCAGATTATAACCAGTCTCCATGGTTGCAAGACTTGAAGAAGGATTCTTATCATCAATTAGATGCATACTTTTGGGAATATAGAAAGACGAAAAAATATATTAAAACTGTATTTTTTGTTGACTCATAATATGATGTGTTAATTTAGCTAAATAAGGGAACCAATGTTGTATTAGGTTTAATTCCATGATGACAGTTGAATCTTGTTAGAGATAGGGGATTTGTAGTAGTTGGCTTGTTAGGTTATGTCACAATCCCATGAAGGTCCTTGTAAACCGTTAATGTCAGTAGACATGAGACTGTTATATAATGAATTGGATCAGCTAAACCTAGAAGTTTTGTAACCAATGAATTAACTGACTCAAGTGTATGTTAATTATCTTATGATGGTTATTTATGACTGTTATTCTTAGTAGACATTAAGTAGTTCGCTAGATAGTTGGTTAGTAAACGAGTGAGTTAGTTGGCTCAAGTGTATGTTATTTATCATATGATGCTCGTTAATAACCATTATTGTTAGTACACATTAAGTAGATGGCTTGTTTAGATGGTTGGTAACTAGTGAGTTTGTTGAGCTCAAGAATTGGATGTACAAGTCGAGCAAGGGAGGTGAACACTAACAACTCATTGGTGCTTGCAATGCTAAAACCTTGGCCAAGATGGTGATGCTTTATCTAAGTGATGAAACTTGCCATTTGAATTCCTTTCTCATATTGATTAGCTTAATAATATTTATTCAATTTTTTTTATTGTTAAAATATTACCTTGTAGATAAATTAGTTAGATTCTTATTATGTTGAAGAATATTTAGTTAGTTTTCTCCTTCAACTAAAGTAGTTACATTTTATTTTGAAATGCTCAATTTTTTATCTTAATATAGATCACAATTTATTTTCTTTAAGTATAGAATTAATGGAATATTACATATGGTATTAGAGAAACCAAGTTTGACATTGAACCTCAGGCTTTCCACCTATTAGAAAAACTATATACATATGCAGGCGCACCATGGTTGAGATAATATGTTGGCGCACTATATACAAAACTATATTCGCAAGTAAATCTTTTATTCAAATCCACAATATGAAACACAGAGTTTTATTGGAAGAACACAAGTAACCTTATCTCCTTTAGATAATATCACAAGCAACTGCCTACAAAAAGATGCAGTAATCCACAACATATACACAAAGGAAAGATGATTGATTATATTATGTATGTTTGCAAAATGGTACAATAGTAAGCCTGAGGCTATATTCTACTTCTTCTCTAATGATCCTTGTTGTTACAAAAGTTCCCTCATTTATATGAGGGTATACATTGTCACCAAGCATCGTGGCTTTTCAGCACATAACTATTAATTAGCACTTTTGTTAACAAACTAGAAGATAAACAAGTTCAGCATTCCTATGTGTTGAATGTACTTATCATCTTTATACATTAGAACGTCATTGTTTAGTGTCCTCATATCGCTTTCTATCTGGAAATGATAGGATAGAATATGGTTAACACAAAGTGACAATTCTTTGTCCCAATCCAACTCTGCTACTACTCGATTCTTCTCATCAATGAAATCTTGTTTCCACTATTCAAACGATACTAAATCACCATTACTATAAAAAGAGGGCACCCTAGGGGTATTCCCATTGTCCAGCCTTTGAAGCTCTTTCCTTATTTGATTTGCCAATTCATCATGGGACTTCAAGTAAGCCTCGGCTTCAAGTTTCTCACCTGGATTCATTAGACTATTGTCATTCATCATGTCTTCCAATCGAGACTTGAGCCTTTCATGCTCTTTCAAAGCTCTGACTATTCTAGTGTATGTTTTCCAATAGATTTTTGCAACTTGCATCATACTTCTGAACCTATGTTCAATGATCTCCAGAATCAACTTATCCATATTTTGTTGTACCTTTTCTACTTGCCGAGATGTCTTTTCGGCCCTGTTCCTCCAATACATAGCATCTGTCAAGGCATCCATGGCATCTCTTTCAACACCATATGTCATCCCTATTTGACTGGTACTTGTATCAATCTGAAGCAATCTTGCTTGCAACCTCTATTTTTCTTCATCTATTTTCTCATATAGGCTTTTGTATGTAGAATTTTCTCGGACCAGAAACTCTATCTGATCTTGGTTTAGTTTAGCGACATCCAAATTTAGTTTGGCAGTTGTTCTAGGGTCAGTCTTTCCAACTTGTTGCACCATCAAATTTCCAAAAGCTTATTTTGTATCAACCAATATAGGTCTTTTATCTTTGGGATAGATAGCCCACTGTAGAAGAGCCTTTTGATCTGGATCATATCCTGATCCTCTAAAGAGTTTATCAATCTCTTTTGGATCATTTTCTTACTTGGGTCATGTTTCTTGAGGAATCCATCAAACAACAAGGTAGAGTTCATGTCCCATCCAGAGTATAATAGCACACTAGCTTCCTTTAGCAATTGTCTTTTCTTCTCAGGTGTCATTTCTCTCATAACAAGATCCATCTCCTCTTGTAAATTTTGAAGTTGCTTCTTTTCTTCACTATTTCTCATGTTATTCCTAGTTTGAGATCCTTTATGTTGATAGAGGAATGTGGTGAACTCCTTGGAAGCAATGAAGTTACTATCATCAATGAAATCCTCATGCTCGAGGAATCTGATGTCAGCCACTTCTCGGACATTCAGTTATCCTATTTCCAAGTCTATCAGTGTATCCTTTGTATAACTAGGGGGGTAATCCTCTCAAGGAGTGAAAGGAACGATGCCAAATGTGGAAGCAGGAGACATATGAGCCAAATGCTCTGTATTCCTAATAGTATCAATGTAATCCCTAAAAACATGATGTGGGACTCCCTCAAATATTTCCAATTCATGCTCCATAAGTTTGTTGGCCAACTCCAAGGGGTATTCAATCTTTTGTAGCATGTTCTCATCCATTTTCCTTCTAAAAGGCTTCCATTTATAAGCCTGCATTACTTTCTCAAACTTTATTCGCTTCACTCTGGCCTCTTCTCTGCTAATCTCCTTAATGAGGTCATCTGGTAGGTAAGATTTATGCTCTCCAACCTTCAACTTTTTTCATGATCGAGATATCCTTATGTATCCTTCAGGATCAAAATTGGGCCTTGGATCCCCCATAGCCATGCCATAATAATCCAATTTTGTCTGCAGCAGGCCATAACTCTTTGAACTTTTCACAATAAAATCTGAAAATACTAACAACCCAAGTACATTTGATTGTTTCCCATGGCTTGTCAGATGTTCTATACTCACTATTGACACTTGCCTCACAATTTCAAGACAAGCCACTCTGTTAGGGACTGTAAGTGGTAGTAAGTATGGTCTCCCTTTGAACCCGTATACCCTTACTTGTGTATAGTCTGAAAAACAATACCAATCTCCCCAATTGTGTTCAATTGAGGGATCTTCAGTGAAATCTTTTGGTCTCAGGAATCTTTGAACCTCTAGTGCAAGGGCATGATCGTATGGGCATCCCAACAGTCTATATAATGGCTTGACAAAGAACTCCTCAAAATGCTAATATTGATTATTCACATACCTCTGGTCCCATGAAGAAACCCATAGTTGCATTGGTTTTCTCATCCTAGCATTGTCATATGTCCTAACACATAACTCTTATATCCATAACCCTTCATCTTGGCCCACCTACAATAGCATATGCATAAGTAAGGAATAATGCTTGAAATGAACATTGATGACATCCCCCTTTAAATTTTCTAACCCATGATTCAAAACCTCAACCAAATAAGAAGAAAAATCAAAGAAGCGGTGGTCCTTAGACTGCAAATCGACACAAATGACCATGGCTGCAATATCCATCAAAGGATTGGCTTTTATCCCTAGCACTTGGGCAACACAGTAATAGGTATACTTGAAATATGGATGGAAAGAGTTGACATCATAGGGAGCTTTGTCATCCTGACCTAGTGGCACTAAGGACCCTGCATTCCTAGGTCTATGGATAGGGAGTCTCCATGTTTTGTAAATGTTCTCTAGGTTAAAATATTCACTTGTTAACTTTTTGAGGTCAATCAATTCTTTAAATCCCCAATCCAACTCGAACACGGTGTCAATAACCTCCTTTGTGATTGCAAGAATTGGTTCACCCATGTAGTTATATATGGTCCTAGTTTTAGGGTCATAATTGTTTGCCAATGCCTTCATGAGCTCCACATTCACGAATACATTAGCCACAACTAACCTTTCTAAGTTCAATCACCATAAATTGTTGATAGGTTGAAGGGAAACTCTTTTGTTGTACCCATATATGAATAATTCATACCCTCTCAATTTTGTCCATGTCTCCAAGATCCTCAAATCCATCCTCCAGGCCTTCTTCATCAGCTCTAATCTTCTTGAAACTCAAACTGGATGATGGGCACTAGTCAATTAGGTCCTGGGCCAAAGAACGCCCTTCTCTTTTCTATCTTTTAGGTTTTTCTTCTGCAGCGACAGGTTCTTTTCCCTTTCTGGTCTTATTAGTTTTATATGATGATTGCATTTGAATTTTAAAAAAGAGCTATGTGTGCAAACAACTTACTTGGAATTACTGAGCTTTATCTGTGAATTCACCCAATTCCTGCTTTCATTTTGTCACCTTTGAATTCCTTAATGCTGTGTCCTTTGATGTTGATCCACTACTTATGGTATATTTAATCAGTTAGTAATGGCCGTTTTGGACAATGGTCATTCGGGCACACGTTAGAATTTAATGGCGATGTGACCTTTTGTGGGATTTGTTTCTGATTTTCACAGCAATCAATAATCATTTCGATGAGGATATGTCTTTTGATCATTTGTTTCTTTAGTCCATTGATCTCTTTGTTTCTATTGACAATACTTTTGTTTTGAATATTACTTCGATCAAGTATTTTTTCCCTTCATCAAAATACTGTATTCGATCAATATGGCTGTCTCCTCATCGAAACATATCTGATATCCATCGAGCCTTATGTCAAAGAAACCTTGGGCTTTGGTGTCCTCCTTTATTTTTCCATCGAAATACTTATTTCATCAATATCACTATGCCTCGTCGATGAATGAGTCTATTATCTCATCGAAGCTTTTCTTTATTTTCCCTTATCGTTCTGCACCGATAAAGTTACATCGGCAAAATCACGCATATTGAGAACATGCCTTTTAACCTCCTCAAGACTATTATCCTCATCGATATCTTTTATCGATGTAGCTTCCTTTTGTCAGATCGATATTATTCTTTCGATGAAAATGCTCCTTTCGGTGCGTCTTTTTTATGTTGCATTGATAATATTATTTCCTCGAGAACTTTTCCTGTCGATGAAGACCCTCTCTACTTTCTTCGATAACTTTTTTCAATGAAGTTATTATCTTTGGTGAGTCCTTTCTAGAATTCATCGGTGTTTCCTTCCTTCGATGGCTCTTTTCTATCGATGAGACATCGTTGGGTCTCATTGATACCTTTTATCGATGTAGCTTCCTTTTGTCTGATCGATATTATTCTTTCAATGAAAATGCTCCTTTCGATGGGTCCTTTTTAAGTTGCACCGATAGTATTATTTCCTCAAGAACTTTTCCTGTCGATGAAGACCCTCTCTGCTTTCTTCGATATCTTTTGTCGATGAAGTTATTATCTTCGGTGAGTCCTTTCTGCAATTCATCGGTGTTTCCTTCCTTCGATGGCTCTTTTATATTGATGAGACATCGCTAGGTCTCATCAATATCTTTTATCAATGTAGCTTCCTTTTGTCTGATCGATATTATTCTTTCAATGAAAACGCATAATCCGTGATAATAGCTATCTTCGGTGATAATAATTTTTTTTTTTGATAAAAATTATCATCGTCGGAATTACGATGAATACCAAGCTTTTGACCGATGACTTCTTTCACCATTGGCAGAGTCCATTGTGGGCATGGTATTGTTGACCAATCCGATGCCGAGTTTTTGACAGTGGATTTCATCGACACTCCGATGAAAATTTGTCACAAATCCGACAAACAGCCGTCGGAAATTAGCTCCGAATGTACTAGTGAAATAAGGAATAAAATGTAAGAGAGTACAATTTAGTATGCTAAATTTAGCCTCCACTTTAGCAAGATTATGAGACTAAGCATACTCTTGGTAAAGTACAAAGGTTCACATTGAAAATATTTTATGAAGATGCTAAGGAGGAAAGACACGCCAAGGCCCCAGTGGACTTTAGGTACCTATAACTTCAAGGTCAAGATAAAAAGGATATTATAAGAAAGAGAGAGAAAGAGGACCATGACTATTAGCCTAGTAAGGCTCACTTACCTTGAGTCATGAAAATAAAAATACCAAAATTACAAAGAAAAAGACTAAGTTTGCAAAGTAACTTGATTATTGATATATGCAAAGAGAGAAACATTGAGAGGAATGTATGCCCCTTTGTTAAAGTTATTGTGTACAACACAATGGGATCAATTTCTTTAAGGTAGAATACATGAATCCAAAACAAAATAATTTTATCACAATGAAATGCCCCTAGGAAAGGACAAATCAAAGGATAATGATCACATAATTCAAAACACATAAGTGTTCTATATAACTCTTCAGTCAATATGCTTTTATGATAAATAATGTATATCATGTATATAATTTCATCGAATTGTCCTTATCCCCCAAAGAAAGTAGAACCACAATGAAAGAAGGGCACATGTGTCTTTTGAGTCAAGATGGGAGAGACCAAAACAGATCTCAAAGCTTTGCATCATCCTCAAGCAAACAACACTAGGGACAACAAATAGAAGAATTAAGAAACAAATAGAAGAAGATTAGAAACAAGCAAGGGAGGAGAGCGAGAATATATGCCATAAATGAAGCTAATCAAGAAAGTCATCCACCTTCCAATCTTTCTCAATATTGTTTTGGGAATGTGGACAATATGCAAGAGCAACTTCGAGCATAGTAGATGGAGCTACCAAAAGTTCTAAACAAGGACCATGGTCTAATGATAGATCACTTTATCTATTACTAGGAGCTAGGATTAATGCTTATGAAAATTGTTTAGATAAATCATTATCAATATCAACATATCCATATTTATCATTGGAATCATTATCATCAACATTCTTACCATGAAAATCATTTTCATTCATCTCTTCATCAAGATTAATAAAAATAGGGTATTAAATTAGAATACAACATGAACCATCATTTTTATTAAGTATTTTATGTCTTGGAGATTTAAGTTGAACTTTTTCCCTAGGGTTAGGCGAAGGCTAAACAAATGAGATCATGTCAAAATTTGGAGTCTTCGGGGAGGAAATGGGTTAAGAAGCAAGCTCATGAGCTTGGGCACAATGTCTTCATTGATGTTCTCTTGCACAATAATTTCTTTTACTTTTATTCAAGGGTTGTGAAGGTTTAGGATCAATAGGAATAGGCTTCTTCTCTCCCTTTAAAGAATGCGAGAATGTTTTTTTGGTTGACAGATAGGAGATGTCAAGAGCTTCCCTTTGTAAGAAGTAGGAGGTGGAATTGTAGCTTATAAAGGAGGAATAGAGGGTGTAGGAAGTAGAGTGGGTTCATCACAAGGAGGAGCAATAGGTCTATCATGAAGAAGAGGAATGGGTTTAGGATCAATAGGCCTACTCAAGGATAAAATCATCTCATTCATACACTTTAGATAGGATTGAAAAACAAAATCACTATGAGGCTTAAGAGGCTCAATTTTTTTAGACCAAAAATAATCAAGATTAGCATGTCAACACCTCACCATGGGTTGGTACATGCTATGATTAATTGGTATTCTCTTTCCACTAAGAGGGAATTTTGAACACTTGTGAATAGTAGAAGGAATTTCTTTCATGTAAGAGAGTCGAGGATATCCCAACTTCACACAAAATTGATCTGATGTATGAATGATAGAAAAAATGGCATCTAAACAATTTGTACCAACCTCAATGGAAAGAGTAATATAACCAATAGGAGGACAAGAGAAACCATCAACACACTTATTCACTAAATCAAATTTATCATATGTTACTTGATGAAATTGTAAGGTATAGAGATATTCTTAAGTGATTACATTCACCATACACATTGGATATATATTCACCCCCCATGATGGTATGTCTTCAATCTTAATAGTGATATATAGTGGGCCATTAGGTGCTTCAATAATCTCACTAGGATCAAAGTTAATGGACAGGTCCTTAGGAGGTGTAGGTTTATCAATAAGATTCACAACATTATTAGACTCAAGGCCAAGATCATTAGGAGAAAAGGAAAGATGCTTAGACTCAATCACATTAGTATAATGAGAAGGAAAAAAATTAGTAAAGATTTGGAGGTTTTGATTTGGAGGAGCTATGGATTTATATCCCTTGTCATTCACACCAGCTACAAATATGGTATTTCTATCAATAAGGTATTCAATTCTACTCCTTAGGGAGAAACCTTTTCAGTGTCATGACCGGGTTGATGATGATATTGGTAAAAAGATTTCGAATCATGATAAGGTGGAAAAGGTTTGGATGTGTCAATTGGTTTGATGGGAGGAAGTTTCAACATATTTTTGTTCAATAATTATGCCATAATGCTACACAAAGAACAATACCATTGTAAATATTTATCTCTAAATGTTCTAGTAAACAATTTAGCCAAAAGTATTTGGTCATGAGAAAAATCAATACACAAATTTTAAATTTTCTTTACTTGAGTCAAGGGATCACCTTTTCCTTTATAAAGCTCTAATTGAGGGACTTCTGCATGTTTAGGTGGGATATAACTTGAACAATATCAATAGATAACAACATTTCTATATCAAATGTTAGCACATTAAACTTGGATTGATTCATCGAATCTATTTGTTATTGCAAGGATCACACAATTTGAGTGAGGCTATTAATGATTGATTCGATTGATGGATTGAAATTACATGTGTTGGATTGGGATGGAGGAGTAACATTGTTAAATGATGGAGGAGGTTGATAATAAGGAGGTGGGATACTATGATAGGTAGGTATGTGAGATGATTGGGTGACAAATGGAAGACTCACAGAAGGAGGGACAAAAGAAATTTGATTAGAAATGTTTCTCCCTTGACTAAAATGTGTAGGAATAATTGTGTAAGTAGCCATGATGTTAGATGTGAAAGTAGGCACACTAGTCATAGAAGTAGTCATAGGAATATAATGATTAACCTGACTAGGAGGTTTAGTGTAACCAAGGACATCAACACAACTTTTTAGAGGCAAATATTAGTGTCAACAATATGAGCAAGGGCACGCAACAAATCAACACCAACTTTATCACTTTCAACCATTCTTTTTAATCCTTCAATCAGTGGGACAACCTCACTTTTTGGGTATTGTTGACTTATCCATTGTCAAATATTTTCAAATTCATTGTCAATCTTCTCCAATTGGTCAATGGAAACCCTAGTTACTGATTCATCCTCATGATGAGAATGAGGTAAAGAATGAGGATAAATAACGTCAACTGTTGGAATAGAAGAACCACCCACATTCTCATGAACAAGTTATCAAAATTAGGCTCCATATGCTTAGTAATTGAAAAAAATTCTCATGGCAATATTGTAGGTAGGATTAATAGTAGTAAAACTCATGCATAAAGGAGGAAATTTTTAATTTGAATTTGGAAATCATGACTAGGCAATAAAAAAAAATTGTAAAAAAAATTATTGATTAACCAATTAACTAAGAAATTTGATTTTTGAATTTGAAAGATAAATGCATCTAGATCATAGGATAACATTTGTAAAGATCAAATCTGAAAATTATGCAATCCACATGATAAATTTTAGAATTATTAATTGGGCTTTTTGTAAATTCAACCACTAAATTTATGTAATTTAATATGAAAATGAGATCTAAGAGGGAAATTTTGAATTTTAAATTAAATGAATAATCAGATTTGAAATAATAAATCCAAATTAGGCAGCTCACAACCTTAATTTTAGGCTTAAAAATTACGGTTTTGGTGAATTTAACCTCAAAATTTTTTGAAATTCAATGAAAACTTAAACTTGCAAATGTAAATTTGAATTTGAAATTTCATCAAAACTCAAATTTGGGAGCATAAATTATAATTTTAGGTGTAAGGAGTTGGGTTCACCAAAATGTAGTGGTAAAAAAATTAGGGTTTCCACCATGGAATGAAGAAGCCGCTAATTTTTACTTAGGGACCAATACATTAAAGAGTGAAGAAAACCCAATGGATATAGCCACAAATTAGCAAGGGTAAGGGCTGAGAATTCTGTTGGATTTATAATATTTGAAATGAATTGATTTTTCTCTTATAAACTGAATTGTGAAAATGCTGAAATTAAGGTAAATGTGTAAGAATTGATGTAAAAATGTATGAACAGTGAGCTACAATCGTTGGATTGAGCCAAAAAACTAGATCTAAGGAATGTAAACGCATTCACATATATTCCCAGAAGAAGCTCCTAATTTTTCAAGAGGATAGTGACGGTTGCTGTGGTCCTCTACCCTTTTCACACTCCAATGAGAGATCAATTCATCATTGTAAATAAATCCAATTCTAAAGATAGTACCTTCATACCTATTATTGTGCACAATAGAGAAGGGAAATAGGTTTGCAATAGGGGTTTGCCTTAGGTAAGACCTGATTTCTTGAATTAACCATGAAATAGAAATGAAATATGATGGAATTGTAGTAATGGAAATGTTCTCCTTTTGAGGGAGATGTTGAATAATGACTAAAACACAAATGCTATACCTCCTTTTGAAGTTTTGTTTGTCTCCACACAGAATAAGGTTTTCATGAAGTCTTCAATAAGTTAGAACATGAATGTCAACTCCAATGCTTGAATCTCGACCTTATCTTTGCTCCAATGCTTCAAAGAAGACTAATTACTTTCTCACTTGAACTTGGATGCATGACTTCTTGAATTGATGTATGTGTATGTTAGAATAGTATTAAATCTATATCCAAATGAGAGGGTCAAACATCTTCTTAAACATGCCCGTTGAAAAACAACTAAATTTTTTGACTTTAGTAGACACGGGGTAAAGATTCTTGCTCAAATATTGTGACCATCAAGGGGCCAAAAAATGGGTTCTAATTGGGAGGACCAGGGTGCCACGCCTTGGTCTTGACCAATCAGGTACCAACAATTAAGGGAAAACTGAAGTGTAGGGTAAAACAATATGACAAATATGCATGGTATGAGTAGAATCAAGTCTCCAATCATGCCTCATGACTTGAAATCCAAAGTGAGGGTCCAGATGAGGACAAAATTTAAGGGAGTACAATTTAGGGTGCTACAGTTCCAATTAAAAATTTAGGAGTGTATAGATCCTACATTTTTTATTGTATGCTCATTTCCCTATGTTTTCCGCTCATAACTCTTTGGATACCATTTGGTATTTTTTTATTGCTTGTGTTTTTGAGATTTCCATTCTCTTGCTTATGTAAAATCAAACGCATAACTATTTTCATGCATGCATACCTCGGAAACAAATGTAATCACCAATTTGTACCACCATAGCAATTTTTTCTTTATTTTTTAAATGCAAATTTTACGTGTGAGAAATAGTAATCTACCTTTTTAATGCCTACTTAATTTTAATATGGAGCCACAAATGATGTCTATGTTCCAAATGGCTTGGTTCAAAATTTCAAATGTTGCATGAAAAATAAAGGTCTAGATTTGAGATAATATTTGTGGTCTCCTTAGTGGAACACTTCAACAATTTAAATCATTTGAGAATTTTGATCATTATAATTATATTCTTTATGGATGTTTGATCATTCACACCATTGGAATTGAATATTTCATACTTACTCAAATATTTTTTATTTTAGTTTTTTTTTCATAGTTCTTTTTCCTTCAAGGGATTTTATTGAGGAAGACAAGCACACTATGTTTCTACTATAATTGCGAAATTTCAAGAAGGGGCCTAAGAAAGCATGTATGCATGAAATTTTCATTTTTTAATATTATATTCAAGCTATTTTTCATTTTGATTGTAGAGACACAAAAGGGGATGAGAAAGACAAACCCATCTCTTGCTAATGATATATTTTGTTTCAATGATCACTTCTTTAATTTAGTGTAATTTTAAACTTGTGAATATTTTTTTCTTGTTTAGAGTCCAACAATGCATGGTGAAAAAAATCATTTGCTTTTAAAAACATGATATATATCTTACTGAGATCCATGCGTGCAATGACAATATTGTAGGTTTTGTAAGAACCTGAGGTTAAAATTCAATACTTGTGTGACTAATTTAATATAATAATGTACAAACAATATAGCTACACCAACAATTATTTCTAAGTTATGTGATAGAATATACAAATACATCAAATTATTGTATATAATTAAAAAATCATATTTTTATATATAAACAAATATCAAATGATATATTTAAAGATGTAATCTTAATTTTATAAAGAATATTTAGAGAGATTTGGCATCAATAGTAAACTAATTTTGAATGGGAAGTCTTTCCAAATTCTTGTTTGAATTCAAGTTAATAAACTATATAATTGATGATGTTTTGGATGGTCTTCTAGATAAAATTACCTAGCACATGAATTCCTCAACTAATAAAATTCAACACATGTAGCCAAGGCACTTGGGTTAATGGTCAATATTCAAAAGATACAAATAAAATTTGTACTATGTAATGTGTTTTTTTATTATAGTGGTCATTGCAGAGCTCATTTTTCACCTAATTAAATCATAAATATACATTTTTTGAGGACCCACATATAGATGAATATAGATACTTCAGAATTTGACACTGCATTGAGACAATCTACTTATTTATGATGATATAGACATCTATATGATTAGGTCTTGATTATGGATGTGTTGCGCTTATAGAATAGTCTAATTACGTTTTTAGAAATTTATATAGTTAAGGTGAAATTGAAAATCTAATATGTCCTTATTGATATGTGGTATTAACCTAGATTGAATAAATATTTTAAATGGATAGAGTGTGCTGATTTTGTGTGTGGTAGACATAGAACATGGGAACATTTTAGTTAGAACATTTTGGCATCCTTCATTACATACAATTAAAGGAGGTCATAATAATTAAGAATACCTATTTTTTAGATTTTATAATTGAATAGTTATGAAAATGAATCCCTTGTCTATAAAAGGTGACAATTTAATAAATCACAAGGTGTAGCTTAAAAATAATAAATTAATAACATTAATCTAGATGATGTGTAGCCTATTTTTATTCACATGTTACAATAGAAAGTTCCAATCCAAGACACACTACTAATTATCTATGCAAATTTTAATGTGACATACATCAGATATATAACATCATTGGGAATAATAATAAACAAGGACCGTCAGGGAGCTTTTTGAATGGGAGAGTGCACGAGTGGTGCAGGAGTGGCTAGGGCTACAAGGGAAGATGCAGGCGATGAGGAAGAGAGAGAGCCCGATGGAGAGGTGGATGGTATAGACTGCTTTTTCTCTTCCCTTCCCTTTGTTGTCCCAAGCCAAGGAACGCTGAAAATAATGAATACCGGAAATCTATAGGTATAGTGACTACCGGAAATCTCCATCCAATTATGATTTTATGGACATTCCTACACTAATTGAATTCCTTAATTTTTGCATAAGTTCATGGAGATTAGCTTCACACTTATTGTGTGTATTGCTTGCAAGTTTCTATTGCCTTATCGACATATTCACTATATGCATAAGAAGTACTCATGGCATACGCCTCGACTATATAAGAAGTATTTTAAAAAAAAAAAAATTGGTTAATACGCCTCATCTATACTTTCATGCTTCACATGAAATTTTTTTGTAGAACATTTCCAGCTATAACATTATGCATAAAGATATTTTCAAATAAATTGAAATGAACATGGATGCGCTGCTTCAAGACTCTTACATCGACAACAAGAATAAAAGAATGGAACTGAGATTTGGTAGTTGTGTTTTGTTGAGAGATTCAAAAATAAGTATTTTAGTTTACATATAAACTACAATAAAAACACATTATTTAGTTTATCCTCCACATTTTGCATGCACATGAGAACTATTGGAAGTGATAATTCTCATGTACAAATGCTTTAGAATAGGTGTTATAGAGTCCTTCTTAACTTTGGCTTTGATTGCAAAATAGAAGTTTCTATGTTGTCAAGAAATTTCAAGATGCAAAACTTTCCTTATCTTTCCTTTGATTAGTAGTGTATCCCACGTAGCCAAATCCACTTTGAAAGTTCAGCGAGAATTGTTAAGCTGGAAAATATGGTTAATAATAGCCTTGACCGGTGCCAGAATAAGTATCAATAAAGTTTTAAATCAGTAGTCAAATACGAGCTTCTAAGTTAGTTTTTCCCTTTCGATAATTCATACTAGAAGTATAAGATACGTTAGAAAGTAGGTGTAATGCCCCACTAGGAACCCTAAAGGAAAACAACACCCCTAAAGGAAAACAACACAACTAGGCAACTAAAGGGTGCAATATTTTTTTTTTCAAGATTAAGTGCATTAATTATAACAGTTGCACGTTTAATAACACATTGGAAGTCTAACACATGATTTTCTAAGGGTTACCAACGAAGATTAATTCGTAAATTATATTAACACCATGGTTAATCCAATTGTCCATTTAATTAGGTAAATTAGATGCTTATGATAAAAACTACACATACATCTAAATTCCATAATGAAAGGATCAAAATATTCCAATGCATTTATTTATCCATATTTCATCTATACATAAGATCAAAGAAACTGAATTAACATACATTCCACTGACATAATATTACAACATCCATAAATACATGGCTTCCAAAAATACCACAAAATTCAAAAGTTACAATATCAAGGTTACATAAAAGTTTGATACAATGACCACAAGGTCTCAACTGAACAATGATCACTAACAAGAGTCGGTACATGAACCACAAACCAAGAAACACCAGTTAAGCCTTTCCTCGCCTGAAGATACATTCCAGAACATCCGATGGGAAGTGGCACTACCACCCAACCATGTGATCCCAAAATGCAACCACCCCACTGTGCTAGGAGATAGTAGAAGACCCTCAAGCAAGCAAAATAAGACAAGTACAAAAGAACTACATGACTCCGCAAACATCCAAGTGACTCGACTCACAAACACTAGTGACTCTAAGGAGAGAGTGTAATCACATGGCTTAAGGTGGTTACCCTGGTAGGCCTGCATAGGTCTGGGCCCCCATCCTAGGTTATCCTGGTAACCTCTCCCAAACCCCCGACTCCATCTAAGCCTCATGCAGACCCTACCAATCCTTCCGTGAAGACAAGGTGGTAAGACCCTACCACATCCTGAGCCTATACAAACACTCAACCATGTGCGAGGCACATTATCTTAATTAATATTATAAACTACCCACCCCAAAATCAATTGTTAGGTTATCACTTTTTAACTGAATTTCAAAGGGTTATCCTGCCATCCTCTTCGGAAATGGGGCATTCAAAAACCACTCTCTCTCATAGGACACTAACAGGAAATGTCTCTCTCTACGAGAACTCTATGGTGAAATAGACAACCATATCTAATCTTGACAAACCACAGGTGAAGGATACACAATCACTAACCCAAGATTGACCATTTGAAACAAAACACACAATGACTCACATCAATGGGGTTATACAACAACACCTGACCAAGGAGGTATAACAACATATGACATAATGACAACCCAACCATAATTGCAATGAAATTAAGCTTGACTGCAAACACCATTTACACAAGATCCTAATACAGGCAATCTTTTCTTTAAACAACCAAAAGCATAAAATACTTGCAATTAAAGATTTTTCAGAAAATAAGGAAATACAACTATATTAATACAAGGAAATCAATGTTGTCATTTGTTCAATAAGGTTAAATCAATCACATAAAAATTAATCTCCTAATCTATTTCCAAGCATAAATATAGAATCTAAAATTATAAGTTTTTCTGGAAATAACCAAACTCTAAATTAATTATATATATAATATAATATAATTATATGAATATATATATATATTGTATATATATCATATGCCTATAATCATATTACAAAATATATGTAAGCACATGAATTAATTTTCACAGTATTAAAATAATACTAAATAACATAATGCACATAGTAAAAAACCTATATATGAATATATATTTAATAAATTAATTAAAAAATCAAATTTTATAACCCTGCACAGAAATCTAAAATGCCATATTTCGATTTGCATGAAATTTATCTAGGAAATAGTGAATTTAGTATAACCTTGCTCCCATAGGCAGCAAGTGCTACCACTAGTAACACTGCTACCGCACGATAGTAGGTACTATCGTAGGTAGCAATGCTACCTTGCGGTAGCAGATACTATCGCTAGTAGTACTGCTACCATCGGTAGAAAGTACTACCATATGTAGCATTTCTACCTTGCGGTAGTAGGTACTACCGTCGGTAGTATGCTATTGCCGGTAGCTATACTACCGTTGGTAGTAACTACCGAAAGTTGTATTTTTATTTTATTTTTTATTTTTTATTTTTTTAAAAATTCAATAACCTAAGTAAAATGTTAAATTTAAATAACCTAAAATATTAAAATTTCAATAACCCAAACAAATATTAAATTTTATTTTTCAATAAAATTTATTTCCTAGGAATCTAATTAATACAAATTAATTAATATAGATTTTCCCATACACTTAATAAACTACTAGATTTAATTCCCAAATAATTTTACAACTAAATATACAGAGATGCACAAATATACCTGAAGAACAACCATAGAAAAATATCGAATCCAATACCAAGCCAAAGGACATTTTCTCTGGCACAACCCATTTCTCCCAAATCTTGCAATTTTCATGCACAGTAAAACATCTTGGCAAAATTTGCCAGAATAACTTTTCCCAAACTTTCTTAAAATTTTAATCTTAAAACATCCAGTAAATAACTTATTTCCATAAACTAGAAACTAATTTCAGAAAGGGACTTTAGCTAAGAACAAGAAATAACCAGAAAGAAATTTGGATTTGACAAATATTTTAACATACACATCATTCAAAAAGAGGGAAGAAATAAAATATTTTCCTTAAAACAAACAACTAGAAGAAACCACCCAACCTGGCATAGCTTTCCTGGAAGAACTTTGTAGGAGAGATTCAATCCTTCAACAAGCTTCCAAACAATTTTTCTTCACCAAAGTCTAAGCTTCCCAAAAACTTTCCTTCAACAAAATATCTGCCTCTTTACCGTGATCCCCAAAATAAAAAGATATCTTCCCCTTTTAAACTAAAAATCTAGGTTGCATATATTTTGCCCTAAAAACCCTAATATTTAATTTTAGTAATTAAAAGCAATTTTATTTTTCTTTTCTAATTACTAACAAAGGAAAAAATTACATGCAATAAGCGAAAATCATTTTTTTCTTTTCTTTTCTTTTCTCATGCAAATTAATTAATTTCCTAAAAAGAAAATTAAAGCAATACTTTAACTCTAATTTATTCTTTTATTCTTTTATTCATTTATTTATTTATTTATTCTGTTATTCTTTTTTTGATTTAAAATTCTAGGAAACAATAAATAAAATTAATCTAATTTATTTTTCACTAAAATTTAAATAAAATATATTTCTAATATCATGCAGCTTGCAACATAATGTAATAACTTCTTTTAATTAATTAAATTTATAATCTCAAACCATAAAATACATAATTAAAAAATACCAACTATGAGATAGCTCCATAAATTTAATTAATTAATTAAATCTACTAAAACACACAAACTGAACAAATCCGAAGCAAAGACTCAAAAAAAGTCAAATGACAATACACGAAGGCCGAACAAACTGACAGGATGACCAATTTACGACACTCACAAGAGTGTAACTGAGTAAAATAGGGTCAACTACTACCTCCTCCAGTTCCATTGGACAATATAAGGCATGCTCAAACCTGTGAAGCTACGTGGAGACGATACCCCATACCTTCCCGATACTTGTACCTACAATATCCTATATCACCAAACCACACATGCATATATACAATATAGAAAACATGACATGCACATCGATGAAGGAGAAACACGACGTTCCCTAGCTCACCGGAGTGAGTGAAGGAAAATCGTCCCCTTGCATCCAATAGACTCACAGATACACAACATATAATTTCACATTGCATAGATAAAGTAAAGTGTCAGTACATAGCAATAATCTATAAAATGCCATAAATCACAAGTACTAAAATACTGTAAATAAATTATGGATCTCATATCTAGATAAAGCATGAAATAATATCATGTAAGTCTGAATAACATATCATGGTAATGTATCCACTGAAAACAAACAATAATAAAATATCAGTCTATTGAGTTCAAAGGAGTAGGGGTACTACATTCTCCCCCAAAAAACTAGGCTTACTCTTGGAAGCCTAAAAAAATTTAGAATACAGCTCTCTCATCTTCGCTGCATCCTCCCAAGTCACCGAGGTCTCATCATTTGGGTCCCATAGGACCGTTACATGGTCGATGGTGTGACCCCTGAGGATCAAATCCTGATGTGGAATAATTTGCATGGGCTCCATGGAAAGTTGCCCATCATCAACTTGCAAAGAGTTCCAATCAAGAACATGTGTCACATTAGGATGATGAGGTCGAAGAACTGAAACATGAAAAACATCCTGGATATGGGATAGACTCGGTGGCAAGACAAGAATGTAGGCAACAGGCCATATCCACTCAAGGATCTCAAAAGGCCCAAAAAATTGAGGTGCCAACTTAGAACCCTTTCCATAACAGATCAGACTCTTTCGCAGATGCACTCTTAAGAACACACGGTCGCCAACAAAAAATTGATAATCTACCCTATGAGTATCTGCATACTTCTTCTGCATATCCTGTGCAGCTACCAAACGCTCATGAATCCCCTCAACCTGATGCTCCATCTCCCAAAGAATATCCGGTCCTATAAGCACCCTATCCTCTAGCGGATCCCAACTCAAAGGAGTGCAGCAAGGATGACCATACAATACTTGAAAGGGGGACATACCTATGGAGCTATGATATCAATTAGTATAAGCAAAGTCCACTAGATAGATATAGTCCTCCCAGCGTGACTGTTGGTCCATAACATACATGTGAAGCATGTCCTCCAAAACCTGATTCACTCGCTCAGTCTGACCATTTGTCTCTAGGTGATAAGCTAAACTAAAGTTCAAATGAGTCCCCAAAGCATGCTAAAGTGAGGTCCACAATGTTGAGGTAAAGACAAGATCTCTATCAGAGATGATCCGCCTCAGAATTCCATGCAATCTCACTACATCTTCCAAGAAGACTTGTGCCACCACCAATGCCATATAGGAAGCTTGAATAGGAACAAAATGAGCAACCTTAGTCAATCTAACAACAATGACCATGGTAGCTTCATGACGACACAAAGAGATAGGCAACCCAACAATAAAATCCATGGAAATGATATCCCATTTCCAATCCGGTACCAAATTAGGCTATGAAAGCCCTGCTAGGTGCTGATACTCTGCCTTCACCCACTGACACTCCAAACACTTTGACAAAAAATTAGAAATGTTGCGTTTCATACCAGCCCAATGATAAATCTATCTACGATCTGCGTGCATCTTCTCGACACCTGGATGTGCTTAATAAGGTGCACGATGGGCCTCATTTATGATCAAAACATGAAGACCCTCCAAAGGAGGTACACAAATCCATCCAAGGTGACAAAGAAGTCCATTTGTCTCAAGGTTATATCCAAAAAGTCTACCCTCTAAAGTCCTTCCAGACTCTATCACGGGTCTAACATCCTAATACCAAGTATCTTGAGGAAGAACTCCAAGAATCCTCTCTCAATTCTACTCCAAGGGAAAATGTTGAAACTTCATGCCACCTACGACTCAAAGCATTTGCCACCACGTTCTCTTTCCCCTAAATATAAAAAACCTCAAAATCATACTCGCAGAAGAATTCAATCCATCTCCACTATCGAGCATTCAAATTAGGCTGCATGAATTGATACTGCAGACTATAGTGATCACTATGTAGCTCAAACCGACGGCCTAGCAGGAAATGCCACCACCTAACAAAAGTATTAACTACAATTGCCAACTCTAAATCATGAACTAGATAGTTCAACTTGTAGTTCTTGAGTTTGTGAGACTCATAAGCAACTACACGTCCATCTTGCATAAGCACTGCACCTATACCTTCCAAAGAGGCATGTGTGCATACCATAAAATCTCTAGATGGATCAGGAACTACCAAAATCAGAGCACTAACAAGGAGTTCCTTCAAGGTGTAAAAAGCTGACTCACACTATTTTGACCAAACAAACTTCTTCCCTTTTCTCTAAAGAGAAGTAATTGGGTGTCCTATCTTGGAAATGGCTTCAACAAAGCGATGGTAATATCTGGTCAAACCCATAAAACTCCTAACTTCTGAAACATTGGTCGGCATTGGCCAATCAACAATGGTTTGGATCTTTGAAGGATCCACGGATATACCTTCTCTCGAAACCACATTCTCCCAAAACCACAAGATGAAGATAGTTCACCTCAATCTGGAAGAAGTAACACTTCGCCAAATTGGCATAAAGATGATTCTCCCTCAAGCACTGCAATACTTGACATAAGTGACCCTCATGCACTTCCATAGATCTAGAATAAATTACAATGTCATCCAAGAATACAATGATGAAATGATCAAGGTAGGTGCGAAAAACTCCATTCATGAGGATCATGAAAATTGAAGGCACGTTCATCAACCCAAATGGCACCACTGTGAACTCATAGTGACCATAATGAGTACGAAACGTTGTCTTATGAATGTTTACATCCTGAATGCACAATTGATGGTGTCTAGATTTCAGGTCAATCTTAGAGAACACCTTGGCTCCCTTTACCTGATCAAAAAGATCATCTATACGAGGCAATGGATATCTATTCTAGATGGTTACCTTATTCAGCTATTGGTAATCAATGCATAACCGAAGAGAAACATCTTTCTTCTTAACAAAGATAATGGGCGCACCCCAAGGAGAAACACTAGGATGAATGAATCCCTTGGCCAACAATTCCTCTATCTACAACTTCAACTCACTCAACTCCTAAGTAGTCATCTGATATGGAGCTCTCGAAATAGGTTTTGCACTAGGAACCAAATCAATATGAAAGTCTATGTCTCACTTCTGAGGAATACCAGGAATATTCAATGGAAACACATAAGCATACTCTCGAAGAATAAGGTGACTATTAGGAGTGATTTCTCAATTTTCTGACTCATCCACATCCTTAAGAGTAACTACAAATAAATGACACACTCTATGCATGCACTGCTTAAGTTGCATAGCGGAAGTCATACGTAGGGATATCGGTCTCTGAACTACAACAATCTCCACTTCACTGCCAAAGTCATCTAAACACTCCACTGTCTTCTTGTGATAGTCTAAATGAGCACTGTGAGATGAAAGCTAATCCATCCCCAACACAACTCCATAAGAACCCAAAGGAATGACTCGAAGGTCAACTGAGGTAACTATGTTTCCTATGTCCAACTCACAACGAGGAATAAAGGCATCTAAAGAGACACAGACACCTATATCTAACTCTACTTGCCACCTATTTGCCTACTTAGTAGACGTGAATGCGCATCGCTCCACAATGGATGAAGAAATTAAAGAATCTGAAGTACCAAAATCAAAAAGTACAGAGATAGGGATTCCATGCAACATACCTGCTACCTCAATAACTGTACCCTGATGATTAGCTTGGCAGTCATCCACCCCTGCAAACACTTTATGGGATCTCCCTACATCTCCCATTGTAGGCTCTGATGCTGCTGGCCTCTGACTATCTATATTGTGGAAACACTGAGGGAACTACATGGCTTTGTGACCAAACTGCCCACAAGAGAAGCAAGCTCCTCTATTACCTGTCGGCCCACTAGACTACTGGAAACTTCCTTAGCTAGGGGCGTGAGATGCACTCTGCGAGGACTACCCTGTAGGGCCCTATTTGCCCTTCTACTAGTTCCTGTTCTTCTTATACTGAGATTTTCCACCTTGGTAGCCTTGAAATTGTCTTGGTTTTGACGGTTGTTGCTGTTGTTGTTGTCCACCCTTAGCTGGTGCTTGAGGAGTTCTAAATGATGCAGCTGACTGGGACTAATTTCCCTGAGCTCTATTCCCACTAGAAGGTGCATTCCCTATCTGCACACCTAACTGACCACCAAGTGCATGGCTAAGGTTCATCTCAACCAATCTGGCATTCACCACGGCTATCTCAACTGAAGGTCGCTCAAACACCCTCACACCACCACTGATGTGGTCATTCAAACCCCTGAAGAAGTGCTAAACAAGCATAGCCTCATCATTACCAATCTCGGCATACTGTTTGAGCTCATAGAACTTGTGCTCATACTAATCTACAGTAATACCATACTGATGCAAGGCGTAGAACTCATCTGCCTAAGACTGCCTCCATTGGGGTGAGAGAAATTGTGCCCTGAATCTCTCCAAAAATAGCTCCCATGTTATGGTGTTAATTCACACAACGGTTTTCTCCTCCTCTAGTCTCCACCAGATCGAAGAAAAAATTGCGAGACACATAATAGCACATCTCGCCTTGGTGTTTCTATTGTATGGAAACATAGTGAAACACCAATCCAAACCGATGAGCCAGGTCTCTGCCTTAAGACCAGTACCCATACCATCAAAGTAAGGAGGGTTGGACCTCATCAAGTCCTTTATGTGACCTAAAGAAGGTAGATCTCGGCCAGCTGGAACCTCCCTCCTCCTAGGTGATCTCTCCCTCTCTCTCTCTCTCTCCTCTGGAACCTGTTGATGTGATTCCTCAACCCGAGCATGAATAGGCTGCTCAAACTCAGGCCTATGGCCTAACCTAGCCAGAACCTCAGGAAACATCTATCTCAACTCTTCCCTTTTGGGAACCTTCTCTCTTGCATGCTAAGAATCTTGATGAACTAACTACTCTGGCTCAACACTCACATGAGTGGGTGGTGGTGAAGGATTGTGATGGTTTGAACCATGGCCCCATCCTCCATCTCTACCTCCTTTATGACCACCAGTATAGCCACCTCTCCTAGCTTTCCTAGCCATGACCTAGCACCACGAAAGAGAAAACGGTTCAAATCTATGGCAAGGATAAGACAAGAGAAATACAAACATTAAGACCTAAGCAAAAAAGGTCAAACTAAATAGGCTCACTACAAACCCAGAGTACCCAGTGTTGAAACTTGGGCTCTGATACCAAATGTAATGCCCCGCTAGGAACCCTAAAGGAAAACAACACAACTACGCAACTAAAGGGTGAAATGTTTTTTTTTAAAGATTAAGTGCATTAATTATAATAGTTGCATGTTTAATAACACAGTGGAAGTCTAGCACATGATTTGCTAAGGGTTACCAATGAAGATTAATTCATAGATTATATTAACACCATGGTTAATCCAATTGTCCATTTAATTAGGTAAATTAGATGCTTAAGATAAAAACAACACATACATCTAAATTCCATAATGAAAGGATCAAAGTATTCCAGTGCATTTATTTATCCATATTTCATTTATACATAAGATCAAAGCAACTGAATTAACATACATTCCATTGACATAATATTACAATATCCATAAATACATGTCTTCCAAAAATACCACGGAATCCAAAAGTTACAATATCAAGGTTACATAAAAGTTTGATACAATGACCACAAGGTCTCAACTGAACAATGATCACAAACAAGAGTTGGTACATGAACCACAAATCAAGAAACACTAGTGAAGCCTTTCCTCACCTGAAGATACAATCCAGAACATCTGATGGGAAGTGGCACTACCACCTGACCATGTGATCCCAAAATGGAACCACCCCACCGTGCTAGGATATAGTAGAAGACCCTCAAGCAAGCAAAATAAGACAAGCACGAGAGAACTATATGACTCTGCAAACATCCAAGTGAATCGACTCACAAATACTAGTGACTCTAAGGAGAGAGTATCTTTGCATGGCTTAAGGTGGTTACCCTAGTAGGGCTGCCTATGTCCCGACCCCCATCCTAGGTTATCCTAGTAACTTCTCTCGAACATTTGGCTCCATCTAAGCCTCATGCGGACCCTACTAATCCTTTCGTGAAGACAAGGTGGTAATTCTGCCATTCCAGGCCTTCTCACCATATCTTGAGCCTATACAAGCACTCAACCATGTGCGAGGCACATTATCTTAATTAATATTATAAACTACCCACCCCCTAATCAATTATTAGGTTATCACTTTTTAATTGACTTTCGAGGGGTTATCTTGCCATCCACTTCGGGCACGACCCCCGCTCAAAAGCCACTCTCTCTCATAGGACACTAACAAGAAAGGTCTCTCTCTACGAGAACTCTATGGCGAAACAGACAACCATAGCTAATCCTGAAAAACCACTGGTTAAGGATACACAATCACTAACCCAAGATTGACCATTTGGAACAAAACACACAATGGCTCACATCAACGGGGTTATACAACAACACCTGACCAAGGAGGTATGACAACATATGACATAATGACAACACAAATAGAATTGCAACGAAATTAAGCTTGACTGCAAACACCATTTACATAAGATCCTAATACAGACAATCTTTTCTTTAAACAACCAAAAGCATAAAATACTCGCAATTAAAGATTTTCAAGAAAATAAGGAAATAAAACTATATTAATACAAGGAAATCAATGTTGTCATTTGTTCAATAAGGTTAAATCAATCAGATAAAAATTAATCTCCTAATGTATTTCCAAGCATAAATATAGAATCTAGAATTATAAGCTTTTCTGGAAATAACCAAACTCTGAATTATAGATATATAATCATATTATAAAATATGTATATAAACACATGAATTAATTTTCACACTATTAAAATAATACTAAATAATATAATTCCCATAATAAAAAACCTGTATATGAATATATATAATAAATTAATTTAAAAATTAAATTTTATAACCCTGCACAGAAATCCAAAATACCATATTTCGGTTTGCACTAATTTTATCTAGGAAATAGTGAATTTAGTATAACCCTGCTACCATAGGTAGCAAATTCTACTGCCAGTAGCAGCTACTACCACCGGTAGTAACTACCGAAAGTTGTATTTTTATTTTATTTTTTTATTTTTTTTATTTTTTTTAAAATTCAATAACCTGAATAAAACATTAAATTTAAATAACCTAAAACATTAAAATTTCAATAACCCAAACAAATATTAAATTTTATTTTTCAATTAAATTTATTTCCTAGAAATCTAATTAATACAAATTAATTAATACAGGTTTTCTCATACACTTAATAAACTACTTAATAAACAACTAAATATATAGAGATGCACAAATATACCTAAAGAATAGCCATAGCAAAATATCGAATCCAATACCAAACCAAAGGACATTTTCTCTAGCACAACCCATTTCTCCCAAATCTTGCAATTTTCATGCAAAGTAAAACATCTTGGCAAAATTTGCCAGAATAACTTTTCCCAAATTTTCTCAAAATTTTAATCTAAAAATACCCAAAAAATAACTTCTTTCCATAAACTAGAAACTAATTTCAGAAATGGACTTTAGCTAAGAACAAGAAATAACTAGAAAGAATTTTGGATTTGACAAACATTTTAACACACACATCATTCAGAAAGAGGGAAGAAATAAAATATTTTCATTAAAACAAACAACCAGAAGAAACCACCCAACCTGGTATAGCTTTCATGGAAGAACTTTGTAGGAGAGATTCAATCCTTCAACAAGCTTCCAAACAATTTTTCTTCACAAAGTCTAAGCTTCCAAAAAAATTTCCTTCAACAAAATCTATGCCTCTTTCCCGTGATCCCCAAAATAAAAAGATATCTTCCCCTTTTAAACTAAAACTTTAGGTTGCATATATTTTTCAACAAAAACCCTAATATTTAATTTTAGTAATTAAAAGCAATTTTTCTTTTCTTTTCTATTTCCTAACAAAGGAATAAATTACACGCAATAAGCAAAAATCATTTTTTCTTTTCTTTTCTCATGTAAATTAATTAATTTCCTAAAAAGAAAATTAAAGAAATACTTTAACTCTAATTTATTCTTTTATTCATTTATTTGTTTATTTATTCTATTATTTTTTTATTTATTTAAAATTCTAGGAAATAATAAATGAAATTAATCTAATTTATTTTTCATTAAAATTTAAATAAAATATATTTCTAATATCATGCAGCTTGCAACTTAATTTGATAACTTTTTTTAATTAATTAAATTTATAATCTCATAGCATAAAAAACATAATTCAAAAATACCAACTATGAGATAATTTCATAAATTTAATTAATTAATTAAATCCACTAAAACACACAAACTGAACAAACCCCAAGCAAAAACTCAGAAAAAGTCAAACGACAATACACCAAAGCCGAACAAACTGATAGGACGACCAACTGATGACACTCACAAGAGTGGAACTAAGTAAAATGGGGTCAACTACTACCTCCTCCACTTCCATCGGACAATATAAAGCACGCTCAGACCTGTGAAGCTAGGTGGAGACAATACCCTGTACCTACCTGGTACTTGTACCTGCAATATCCTACATCACTGAACCACACATGCATATATACAATATAGAAAACATGGCATGCACACTGATGAAGGAGAATTGCATCGTTCCTTGTCTCACCAAAGTGAGTGAAGGAAAATCATCCCCTTGCATTCCAATACACTTGAAGACACACAACATATAATTTCACATTGCATAGATAAAGTAAAGTGTCAGTACATAGCAATAATCCATAAAATGCCATAAATCACAAGTACTGAAATACTGCAAATAAATTATGCATTTCATATCTAGATAAAGCATGAAATAATGTCATATAAGTCTGAATAACACATCATGGTAATGTATCCACTGAAAACAAACAATAACAAAATATGAGTCTAATGAGTTCAAACTAGTAGGGGTAATATAATAGGAATAGAAAGAAAACAAGACTCTTACTTCCTTTGGCACGTCCACTTCGGTGTCAAGTTGAATCAACTTTGGTGAGTAAATACATTAGTCAATAGCTTTTTCATTTGATTTTGGTATGATAGATAATCTAGTGTATAAGGCTTCATTACACTATTTCTCTCAATTTAGTTTAGTTACCCTTGCGTGGCTATATATATATATTAATATATGATACAAAGGTTCCTTATTCTTATGTCAATTAAGAATGCATGTTTCTAGTTCCATCACACCCTAATCATCTATCCTCCAATCTTTCATATTGTGCCAATGTTGTTCAATGAAATAAGAACATATTTGGCTAGTTATGGACTCAAATTTCTCACTTGGTTCATGTAATAAACAACATTTTATTTAAGTTGTAGCTTAGTTTCTAACATTCCTACATGTCTAATCTAATATTTTAACTTATTTTCATATCCTAGAGATCTCCCTAGAAGTCATATTTTTATAAATCTATGCATGTAAGAATTCTATTGAGTCCTATGCATTGTCACAACTTAATTATTCAATGATAC